>NC_041020.1:9365067-9699042 GCF_004193775.1 Glycine soja
ACAGTCAAGGGATTTAAGTTTCCTAGTAAAAATAGTAAATTAATATACGTTTATACAAGGAACTGTGATTGTCTTGTCTAATACAATAAAAGTAAAGAATTACTAAAATATTATCTTAGTATATTGAGGTCAATTTAATTTGCAATATCGATAATGAAATTTGACCTTTCAATTTATGTATTAATTGGTATACATAAAACAATTTTTTGGAAGTTTTTAATGTTTTTGGTAAAAAAAAATTATGCAGATTATTCACACACACACACACACATATATATATATATATATATTAACATAGAATTATTAGAAAGTGAATATTCTGAAATTAATAGTGGGCCTAGGTTTCGGCAATCTCAACTGAACGGGCTAGCCTGGTAATATTTCGGCAAATATTTCATTAATAATATACTTTTAAAATTTATTAATTTTAAATTAAAAAGGTTTGCGTTTATTTTATGAACGGGCTACCTAATTAACAGTACCATATTGACAATTTGGTGAGCAAAATTCAATTTTCTCGTACAATTCAATTTTCTGTGTCCATAAATATGGTGCTGTATGTCCTTTTCAATTTTCCATTCTTCCCTACTATTTTGCTTTCATTCTTAATTATATTTTTTAACTGATTCATATTATTTAAGAAAAAAAAAATAATTTAATTCATCACATTAAATTAATACATTATTTATATTAATAGTGGGCCTCGGTTTCGGCAATCTCAACTGAAGGGGCTAGCCTGGTAATATTTCAGCAAATATTTCATTAATAATATACTTTTAAAATTTATTAATTTTAAATTAAAAAAGTTTGCATTTTTTTTAGAGAAACTAGTATGAATATTTGGAGATCACGCAGCAGCCAGCAGATTTGGAGGATTAAATCTCAACCGAAAGGTATAGCTTCCTGATTGAATCATAGTTAAGTGATAAAATGTGTAATTACTAATTAAGAAAAAAAAGAAAATATTACTATGATGCAAAACTATACAACTCTAATTCTTTCTAAATATTTACTAGATGTAATTCCTACAACTTAGCCTATCAAATTTTTTTAACTAAACTAACGCAACTTATTAGAATTTCTCTATGTAAAATTATACAAAGCCATTTATATATAAATATTAATATAAAATAATTCATAAACCATTCAATAAGTAAACTCGAAAGAAGTAAAGAATGGGTCAACTAGTACAACAGAACTATTGTTCTGTGGGATGTTGGTTAACTTTTTCCAAATGTATATGTCTATAAAAGGCACAGAATAGTAGTAGTTCACTAATGCACTATATGGGACAGAATATATCAGCATCAATAGTGTTCACTAGACAACTTTAAGCTTTTTTCTGCTGTGGCAGTATCAGTATAGTTCCAGGCAAATGCACACTAACATGAGAACTTTTAAAACTTTAATCATGGATGTTGATGACACAATCACAAGGAGAATTTGAATATTCTTTATTGTAGCATTACAGTTGCTAGGGAAGTATAATATTTCTAGCAGCAGAAATGAGTTCAGAGAACAATTTCAAGGCAATACAATTATAAATAAGCAACTACTAGATCAAAGTTGTACACAACTACACAAAATAAAATAATCAAGGGACTTGTGTTCCTGAAACAGTGAAACTTGACCTCAATGCCATAACCAATTTATAAACATGTTGACCTAGTTTCTTTGATTCACTTGTGACTATTGCTTGTCCCTGTTATCCATGATTGGAAGAAAAATCATATTTATATACTTCACATTTTCCTTTTTTAGGAAAATGATGAATCTGATATATTATAAGAATGTAATGGTTGAGATTTGAGAAGAAAAGAAAATAAAGTAAGAAAACTCGAAAGGAACAGAACCAGCTTAACAACTGAATGGGAAAAAAATATGCAAGCTTCCTAGTGAATATGTTGCCTTATGAACATCTTTGATAGACATAATTATGACGCTAACTTTGCTTTGGACTCATCTAAATTCTAAACCAAAAAACACTAACTTCGCCAAAGCCTGAAATGGGTCTTACTCTACAACATCATGTCTACATTTGATTGTGAAAGTAATTAGAAAAACAAAACATAATGTGTGTGTGAGAGAGAGAGTTGAGGTTAAATTTATATATCCTATTCCTGTTTGAAAACAAACCAACTCTAGCTGTGATACCAGGCTTTGAGGCTAAGCCATCCATATTTATAAATCCTATTCTTGATTGGAACCACTGCAAATTTATCAGTGTCGCATCTACTACCGAACTGAAGGTTTAATCCATTTCAGATATATAATATTATAATCAGAATAGTATATAACATTTCATATCAAACAAATTGGGGGGAAGAGGAGATTAAAAAAAAGAGGTCACAATTTTGCTTCAGAGGTGATCTTATAAAGTAAACGAAGGGAGTTTTCTGAATTGGGTGGGGGGGTCACAATTGTGCTTCAAGGGTGATCTTATAACGTAAATTCAACTAATGGAAACAGAGAAAATATATTTTGGAGCAAGAAGCTTGATTTGATCTGTAAAACAAAAACATCATAGCAGTAATAAATATAGTAGTTTAGATCAATACAACAACAACAAAGCCTTATCCCACTAGGTGAGGTCGGCTATATAAATCACACGATGTCATTGATGATTAAATATTAAATATACACTAGTTGTCACCTGTCAAGCAAAATAAAAAGAAAAAGAGACAAAAAAAGGGTCCAAAAGAGGAAGCTCTTTACATAAGGGTCACTACTTGGGCTAATACAACAAGTAATTAGTGGTATATTAAAAGGTAAAAAAAAATAAAGATACATTTGCTGACCAAGTTCGTACCCCTCCCCCAACCACCACACTTAATTTTCCTTTCGAGTATTAAAAATTGAAAGAAAAGATCATTCGGATTCAAAATTGAAGCCTGCCATATAGTGTGTATGCATAGTCCCAACACAAATACTGCCTAATGAAGGGCAACCTGCATCCAATGCACCCTAACTTCATAGGCATGGTGAAGGAGGAAGGAAGAAATCACTCAAAACAGCATGTAAAGAAATGGTAGTCACTTATTATGCTAAAAATTAAGAAACGGTTATACTGTGGTTTCAATTAAGAAAATTGAAGTAATAAAACAGAAGCAACGGGAAGGAACTTTAGGAGCACATGGATTAAAATTTAAAACTAGAAACAAAATGTAACTAACTGCAGAAAATTTTACCCGATATCCAACAATAAAAAATTGATCGAGGTGATGAAACAAAAACATATATACAGTAGTAGCAGGACTATAGCTAATGCAATTGCAAGGAATATGAAAAATTGTAACATAATAAATGAATTAAAAAGGTGAATGAAAGTAATAGCGAATACTGGGAAAGCACCGAACTAAGGACCAACAAAAGCAAACAAGAACACGTTGTTCATGTCATAGAGATTAGAGACACAAACAAGGAAAGCACTGAACTAAGGATTTCAGTCTATACCAATAGTACATATATATATTTATAAATTGCAATCATCAATGAATCAGTCATTTAAACAAACACCTTGAGTGCATACAACTCTTACAACATCAATGAAGTTAATCGAAGCATACCAAAACTCTACCAGCCTCACATTGCATGTTATTTATTAAAGTGGGTAGAGATAATAGCAAATTAAATTACGTACCCTACTGAGCCTTTGTCTTCCGCGAGAGAGCAAGCAAGGTGGCACGACATTTTCCGACACTTTTTTTGCTTTTCCGGTCGTTTCCAGCTCACATGTGTACGCGTCTTCCGTTTCCTATACGGCAGCGCACGCGAACGATAGCGGCCCCTTTGTCTCCGGCGAGAGACCCACACAAGGTGCCCCTTTGTCTCCGGCGCACTTGTAGTTCAAGGGTAGAGAGAGAGTTGAGAAACAAAGAATGACTTTCATGGCCGAGAAAGGGTTTTTCGCGAGAAGTTATTTAAAAACATCAACATCGGTTATTTGAAAACCGATGTTGTAAGGGCTTAGACGACATCGGTTTTCAAATAACCGATGTTAAAATCACGCTAAATCGTGTTGTTAACATCGGTTATTTGAAAATCGATGTTGTCTAAGCACTTATAACATCGGTTTTCAAATAACCAATGTTAATAAAGATATTTTATTTTAAAAAATGCCACCACGTATTACGTAGCATCGGTTTTTATCATAACTGATGTTAATAGGATGATGTTAAAACTTATTTTTTTAGTATTGTATGTCACTCTCTTGGAGATTAGTGGTGGAGCAAAAATTATTTGGTTATTACTATTTTCATTAACACAAAAATGACAAGACAACCATTCAATTAGATGCAATCAGAGATATAATCACAAGGACGCGCACTGTCTCCTGAGCCTGAGGTTGGTGCTTTTGTTGCTCATGTCAACACAAATGAAAGTTGTGTCAATCCCTCGGGACAAGAACCAAACATGGGTGAATCAAAGAAATGTGGGTTGTATGTTGATGACAATCCTCCCTGCCTGGTTGCCTTGGAAGAGTTTATGAGGGGTCGACAATCGTCCACAGCGTCCCTTTGGGCAATGATCAAGTGAAGTTCTATGGTGAGGAAGTTCAAGATGGCAATCCTCATGTCCCTATACCGACTGAAGAGGTTCACTTAGTGGGACAAACCTTTAACACCTGCCTTGCTTGGTCGACACATATTGTACAACCTTTTTTAGAACATGTATTTCCTTTTGTTGTGTTTGTTATTATTAAAAAAAAGATTCGTTAAAAATAAAGTGTTGATTGCCATTGACTTATGTTTATTATCTATTTAGCATAAATAGGGAGTTGAGGGACCGACAAAACTTGATGATGATCCCCTATACCAAATGACATTGACGATCTCACAGCTTTTCCTCAAGCCTTTGTAAGTGTTGTGGGATGCAACTATGTTTAGGGTGTATAATGATAACTTCCCCTTGTACATAAAGCATGAAGATTTTTCTAAAATAGCACACGGTGATCAATGTCTCAGCATTTCAATTATACAAATATGGATTTTGTAAGTCACTTTACATTATTGTCCATCACCTAACTGATTGTTTTAAATTGATGCATAATTTACTTTACTTTAACAAAATAGGAATATGAATGAGACTAGTATGCGAGCGGGAAATGTCTCTATGTATGGATTCCTTGAGCCACAGTCTATACAAAGATCTAGGCAATTGCAATTTGAATCAGAGGATTATATTAAGAAATGAATGTAGAATTCACAAAGAGATGTCTACCTAGGAGGCCACTTGAATGGGTAAGTAAAATTGAACAAATCAATTTAAATAATGTATGTACTATAATAACTTAATGTTCTCCAATGCAATGCACATAGGCAAATGTTCGTTATATGTCCTTAGGACAATGTTGTCATCTGGTTATATTCATTGTACAATAATTGTTGGACAAGTGGCCTCAATAACTTAACAGGGAGGGTGAATTAAGTTTTAAAATTTTCCCACTAACAAATTTTAACTCCCTTTTAAAAGATATATGATAGACTCAGAATGTAGAAGAAGAAGAAGCAATCAATTTAATAATGTTCTTTTAAATGCGCAAACAAAGAAAACTGCAATAAAATAACTGAGATAAGGGAAGAGAGAAATGCAAACTCAATTTATACTGGTTCGGCCACTTCCTGTGGCTATGTCCAGTCCTCAAGCAACCCACTTGAGATTTTTCACTATCTTTGTAAATCCTTTACAGACTTTGAACACACCTTGGGATCCCTCACCTTTGTGTTCAATATTCACACAATCCAAGAGACAAATAATTTGTTGATTACAACTGAGTTTATGAGATGAATAGAAAGATTTCTCTCCTTTAGAGTAGATGATACAAATTGAAGATCCTAGAAGAATTCTCAATAGATTTACAAGTGTTTGACCAATAGTTGTTTAGAGAGCATTTTACAATTAAGTTCTCTTAGAACATCTCTCTCTTTCTTTTTGAAGTCAGACACACATATATAGGCCCATTGTGCCTTTTCAAAATGGTTTGAAAAGATGTGTCTTTCCAAAAAGCTTTTCTGAAGTTTTCTCACTGGTAATCGATTACACAGTTATATTTTGAAGGGTCATGAATTTACAAAGTGTTTTATTAAGTCTCGTTACTGGTAATCGATTACCGACATTTGGTAATCGTTTACAAGATTTAAAATTCAAATTCCAAAACCCTTTTAAAAAGCCCATTTGCAATCTTATCCCTGGTAATTGATTACAATGTCTGGTAATCGATTACCAGTACCTTAAGTTGTTGAAAATAATTTGTTTGAGGCCATAACTGATAATTCAGTGAGATTTTTTTAACAAATAAACTAAGGCCTTATCTTTTTCTTGATCTTGTTTGCTTGACCTTGAATTAATCTTGAAGCAATCTTTGTTTTCTTTACCTTGAATGTTTCTTGAAGCAATCTTGTTTGATTATACTTTGGCATCATCAAAAACATGTATTCATACATTCACATTCTCCCCCTTTTTGATGATGTCTACCATTATCAAGTAAATTCTTTTTTGGCATCATCAAAACTTGCATGAATCACATTCTGCCCTTTTGACTGTTGGATCAAGTGGCCTCAGAATAATTAAGAAGGGGGGTTGAATTAATTATTCCTAAACCTTTACTAATTAAAAATTTACTCTTCTAAAGATTTTACTATGTTGTTCAGTGAATAAAGGATAGAAAAGAAACTTAACCAAAAGTAAAAGCGGGAATTAAAGTGCACAACGGAAATTAAAAGAGTATGGAAGAAGAAGACAAACACACAAGAGTTTTTATACTGGTTCGGCAACAACCCGTGCCTACATCCAGTCCCCAAGCGACCTGCGGTCCTTGAGATTTCTTTTCAGCCTTATAAAATTCCTTTACAAGCAAAGATCCACAAGGGATGTACCCTCCCTTGTTCTCTTTGAACAACCTAGTGGATGTACCCTCCACTAGAACTAATCCACAAGAGATGTACCCTCTCTTGCTCTCAGTCAACAACCCAAGTAGATGTACCCTCTACTTGTACCACAAAGGATGTACCCTCCAATGTGTTAAGACAAAGTTCTCAAGCGGTTAGTCCTTCGAAACTTTGTGAAGGGGGAAACAAAAGAATTCTCAGGCGATTAGTCCTTTGAAATATTTTGTTTTAGGGAAAGGGAAGATTCAAAAGAATTCTCAGACTGTGTCATTTTGAATTCTTCGACAAGGGAGAAGGGAGACACAAAAGAATTCAGGCGGTTAGTCCTTTGTTCTTTTGGAAAAGGGAGAAGAGAGACACAAAAAGAATTCAGGTGGTTAGTCCTTGGTGAATTCTTTTTGGCAAAGGGAGAAGAGAATGAAAAGGATGAATAGCACAAGTTTTCAAGGTTTGGAAAAACAGAAAACTTTGGAAAGTTTTTGGCACAAGGAAGAAGAAGAAGAAGTTCAAAGAGACTCAGAAATCAATGTGGAAAAATTGCTTGTGTAAAGAATGAATTGGAAAGATAGATTGCAAAGATGGATTGAATGGTTGATTTGAAATGCAAAACAAAGCCTGGCTTTTATAGACTCTTCATGTCTGGTCAAGAGAACCATTAGAAGAGTTATGACTTTTAGAAAAACTTAAAACCAATTTGATAAAGTCAAAAACTATTTGAAGAGTTACATCTTTTGATTTGTTCAGAAACTATCACTGGTAATCGATTACCAAATCAGTGTAATCGATTACACAAATCTTTTTTGTGAAAGAATGTGACTCTTCACATTTGAATTTGAATTTCAACGTTCAAGCATACTGGTAATCGATTACCAAAACATTGTAATCGATTACAACTTTTTGAAATCAATTGGAATGTTGTAAATTCAGTTGAAAAGTTTTTCAAATCCATTTTGCTACTGGTAATCGATTACAACAATCTGGTAATCAATTACCAGAGAGTAAAAACTCTTTGGTAAACATGTTTTGAGAAAAATCCATGTGCTACTCAGTTTTTGAAAAACTTTTTCATACTTATCTTGATTAATTCTTCACTTGATTCTTGAATCTTGAGTCTTGCATCTTGATCTTGATTCTTTGAAGCTTGAACCTTGAATCTTGATTCTTGATTCTTGAAATTGAATTTCCTCTTGAACCTTGAAATGTTCTTGATTCAATCTTGAACATCTTGAACTCATTCTTTGATTCTTGAGATCATCATCTTTGTTATCATGAAGTTGTTCTTGATCTTTGAGCTTTTTGTCATCACCTTTGTTATCATCAAAACTTCTTTGAATCAATCTTGATTCATCATGAAGCTTGCTTCTACATTGACTTGATTCAATCCCTGCTCGTCAAGTAATCTTTTTGGCATCATCAAAACCTGCATGATATACATTCACATTCTCCCCATTTTTGATAATGAGAACCATCTATAGGTAATACTTTGGCATCATCAAAACCTGCATGATATACATTCACATTCTCCCCCTTTTTGATTATGACAATCATGTTTAGGTAAGGAGTAAAAAGAATATCTATTTGTGTCGTTCACCCCCCTTTTTGAAGATTGCATAGATTTCATATATAAAAACATATCTCAAAAAATAGATAATTCCCCTTACTGTCTTATATTTTATCTATCTCTCCCCTTTGTTAACATAAAAAACAAATCATAAGTAGAGAGAAAAAAAAATATTCAGCAATTTATAATGAATAAATATAGCAATACCATTTCTTGGCCTAAAAGAGTTAGTCTCATCAAAAGCAATTATGAGAATCAAATGATACCAAAAAGCCTTTATCACATAATTGACAAACACTTAATAAACTATGCTTAAGACCATCCACAAGTAAAACATTTTCTATGGAGGTAGAGGGATTCGTACCTATTTTTCCAACTACAAGAATTTTACCTTTGTTGTTGTGTCCATAGGTCACATGTTCACTATTTTTTAGAGAAATATGAATAAAATTTGATGCATCTCCCATCATGTGTTTGGAGAAACCGCTATCAATGTACCAACTTTACTTCAAGGAGTCCTTCATTCATATAATCATATTTTGATTTTGGTACCCAAATTTTCTTGGGTCCTTGAATGTTAGTTTTGACTAAGGATCCTTTTGGAACCCATACCATTTTTCAATGCTACTACCATTCTTTCTAATATAACATGTTGAAGCACTATGACCTTTCTTACCACAGTAAAAGCATGTTAAGAAGGGAGAACTAGTCTTTTGAGTGGATGCAAAGAAATTTTTATACATCTTTTGTTGATTTTTAGGATTATATCCTAATTCAATTTTATCAAAAACACATCTTTGTTTTCCTAATATAATATCTAAATTATTTTTACCAAGAGTAAATTTGGCAAGAGCAATTTTTAAATCTACAATTTCTTCTTTAAAAAATTTATCACAACATTCACATGAATGAAATGCTTTATTGGTTTCTTGTATTAAGCATTTTGTAGAAGATTGGGTTTTATCTACTAATTTTAATGTTTTAACTTCAGTTTTGAGATCTTCTAACTCTATATTTAATTTCAAAATTTCATTTTCTAAACTTGAAATGGTTTTCTTAGAAAATGAAACTAATTTGGAAAGTTTGACAAATTCTTTATGCAAATCATTGAATTCATCTTGGAGTTCATAAAAAGAAATAGATAAGTCATAGTTAGAAGACGTTACCTCTTCTCCACTTTCATAGTCTTTGGCCATGAGGCCTAGATTTATGATTTCATTTTCTGAATCACTTGATGAATCCATGACATTATCTTCCCAAGTGATGTATGTTTTCTTCTCTTTCTTATCTTTGAAATTTTTCTTGTCGAATTTTTGCATTCTGTTAGTGCTTAGCTTTACTGAGTTTTAAAAGATTGGCTAAAAATTTGTTAAAACATAAGCACTTAGACAATGAAGGAAAGCTGGAGTTGCTGCACATGATGTCCAACGTTATGTCAAGGAATCAGATTGGGCTGCACAATGCACAAGGCAAGATAAAATGTCAAATGAAGAATTGAAGCTGCAGGATCCACGATGTCGGATACGATGTCCAGGACATCCTGCCCGAAAATACTGGACACATAAATCTGTTATATCTTTAACAGATTAATGTGCAGTTAGCAACAGATTTGGCGATCTATCTTTAGGAACAAATTAAAAGATAATTAAAGTTCGAATTACAAACTTGAATAGTTCGTTCAGGGATTAAAGATTAAAGATAAAAACTAAAAGATCAAACTTTATCTTTTAGATCTTTAAGTGCAGATTTTTCAGGAGAATGATAGATCTTATCCAGCGCAAGTTGTTGCAGCCCAGATACGCACACTGCTATATAAACATGAAGGCTGCACGAGTTTTCTACCAAGTCCGAGATTGAAGAGTTATTTTGTGAGTTTTGGGACTTGAGTGTTTTGTGAGCCACCTTGATGTTACCCTAACATCAAGTGTTGGACCTGAGTGTGTAGAGTTGATCTCTATATTGTTCAGAGAGCAATCTCTGTTGTGTCTTTGATTTATTTGTAAACACGGGAGAGTGATTGAGAGGGAGTGAGAGGGGTTCTCATATCTAAGAGTGGCTCTTAGGTAGAGGTTGCATGGGTAGTGGTTAGGTGAGAAGGTTGTAAACAGTGGCTGTTAGATCTTCGAACTAACACTATTTTAGTGGATTTCCTCCCTGGCTTGGTAGCCCCCAGATGTAGGTGACGTTGCACCGAACTGGGTTAACAATTCTCTTGTGTTATTTACTTGTTTAATCTGTTCATACTGTCAAATATAATCTGCATGTTCTGAAGCGTGATGTCGTGACATCCGGTACGACATCTGTCATTGGTATCAGAATTTCAATTGGTATCAGAGCGGGCACTCTAAATCACTGAGTGAGATCTAGGGAGATAAATTCTGATGAACATGGAGAGAGAAGGAGGACCAGTGAACAGACCACCAATTCTGGATGGAACCAACTATGAATACTGGAAAGCAAGGATGGTGGCCTTCCTCAAATCACTGGATAGCAGAACCTGGAAAGCTGTCATCAAAGGCTGGGAACATCCCAAGATGCTGAACACAGAAGGAAAGCTCACTGATGAATTAAAGCCAGAAGAAGACTGGACAAAAGAAGAAGACGAATTGGCACTTGGAAACTCCAAAGCCTTGAATGCCCTATTCAATGGAGTTGACAAGAATATCTTCAGATTGATCAACACATGCACAGTTGCCAAGGATGCATGGGAGATTCTGAAAACCACTCATGAAGGAACCTCCAAAGTGAAGATGTCCAGATTGCAACTATTGGCTACAAAATTCGAAAATCTGAAGATGAAGGAGGAAGAATGCATTCATGACTTCCACATGAACATTCTTGAAATTGCCAATGCTTGCACTGCCTTGGGAGAAAGGATGACAGATGAAAAGCTGGTGAGAAAGATCCTCAGATCTTTGCCTAAGAGATTTGACATGAAAGTCACTGCAATAGAGGAGGCCCAAGACATTTGCAACATGAGAGTAGATGAACTCATTGGTTCCCTTCAAACCTTTGAGCTAGGACTCTCGGATAGGATTGAAAAGAAGAGCAAGAGCCTGGCGTTCGTGTCCAATGATGAAGGAGAAGAAGATGAGTATGACCTGGATACTGATGAAGGTCTGACTAGCGCAGTTGTGCTCCTTGGAAAACAGTTCAACAAAATGCTGAACAGAATGGACAGGAGGCAGAAACCACATGTCCGGAACATCCCTTTCGACATCAGGAAAGGTAGTGAATACCACAAAAAGTCAGATGAAAAGCCCAGTCACAGCAAAGGAATTCAATGCCATGGGTGTGAAGGCTATGGGCACATCAAAGCTGAATGTCCCACCCATCTCAAGAAGCAGAGGAAAGGACTTTCTGTATGTCGGTCTGATGATACAGAGAGTGAACAAGAAAGTGATTCTGACAGAGATGTGAATGCACTCACTGGGAGATTTGAATCTGATGAAGATTCAAGTGATATTGAAATCACTTTTGATGAGCTTGCTATATCCTATAGAAAACTATGCATCAAAAGTGAGAAGATTCTTCAGCAAGAAGCACAACTGAAGAAGGTCATTGCAAATCTGGAGGCTGAGAAGGAGGCACATGAAGAGGAGATCTCTGAGCTTAAAGGAGAAGTTGGTTTTCTGAACTCTAAACTGGAAAACATGACAAAATCAATAAAGATGCTGAATAAAGGCTCAGATATGCTTGATGAGGTGCTACAGCTTGGGAAGAATGTTGGAAACCAGAGAGGACTTGGGTTTAATCATAAATCTGCTGGCAGAATAACCATGACAGAATTTGTTCCTGCCAAAAACAGCACTGGAGCCACGATGTCACAACATCGGTCTCGACATCATGGAACGCAGCAGAAAAAGAGCAAAAGAAAGAAGTGGAGGTGTTACTACTGTGGCAAGTATGGTCACATAAAGCCCTTTTGTTATCATCTACATGGCCATCCACATCATGGAACTCAAAGTAGCAGCAGCGGAAGGAAGATGATGTGGGTTCCAAAACACAAGATTGTTAGTCTTGTTGTTCATACTTCACTTAGAGCATCAGCTAAGGAAGATTGGTACCTAGATAGCGGCTGTTCCAGACACATGACAGGAGTTAAAGAATTCCTGGTGAACATTGAACCTTGCTCCACTAGCTATGTGACATTTGGAGATGGCTCTAAAGGAAAGATCACTGGAATGGGAAAGCTAGTCCATGATGGACTTCCTAGTCTAAACAAAGTACTGCTGGTGAAGGGACTGACTGCGAACTTGATCAGCATCAGTCAGTTGTGTGATGAAGGATTCAATGTAAACTTCACAAAGTCAGAATGCTTGGTGACAAATGAGAAGAGTGAAGTTCTAATGAAGGGCAACAGATCAAAGGACAACTGTTACCTATGGACACCTCAAGAAACCAGTTACTCCTCCACATGTCTATTCTCCAAAGAAGATGAAGTCAAAATATGGCATCAAAGATTTGGACATCTGCACTTAAGAGGCATGAAGAAAATCATTGACAAAGGTGCTGTTAGAGGCATTCCCAATCTGAAAATAGAAGAAGGCAGAATCTGTGGTGAATGTCAGATTGGAAAGCAAGTCAAGATGTCCCACCAGAAGCTTCAACATCAGACCACTTCCAGGGTGCTGGAACTACTTCACATGGACTTGATGGGGCCTATGCAAGTTGAAAGCCTTGGAGGAAAGAGGTATGCCTATGTTGTTGTGGATGATTTCTCCAGATTTACCTGGGTCAACTTTATCAGAGAGAAATCAGACACCTTTGAAGTATTCAAGGAGTTGAGTCTAAGACTTCAAAGAGAAAAAGACTGTGTCATCAAGAGAATCAGGAGTGACCATGGCAGAGAGTTTGAAAACAGCAAGTTTACTGAATTCTGCACATCTGAAGGCATCACTCATGAGTTCTCTGCAGCCATTACACCACAACAAAATGGCATAGTTGAAAGGAAAAACAGGACTTTGCAAGAAGCTGCTAGGGTCATGCTTCATGCCAAAGAACTTCCCTATAATCTCTGGGCTGAAGCCATGAACACAGCGTGCTACATCCACAACAGAGTCACACTTAGAAGAGGGACTCCAACCACACTGTATGAAATCTGGAAAGGGAGGAAGCCAACTGTCAAGCACTTCCACATCTTTGGAAGTCCATGTTACATTTTGGCAGATAGAGAGCAAAGGAGAAAGATGGATCCCAAGAGTGATGCAGGAATATTCTTGGGATACTCTACAAACAGCAGAGCATATAGAGTATTCAATTCCAGAACCAGAACTGTGATGGAATCCATCAATGTGGTTGTTGATGATCTAACTCCAGCAAGAAAGAAGGATGTCGAAGAAGATGTCAGAACATCGGGAGACAATGTAGCAGATACAGCTAAAAGTGCAGAAAATGCAGAAAATGCAGAAAACTCTGATTCTGCTGCAGATGAACCAAACATCAAACAACCTGACAAGAGTCCCTCCATTAGAATCCAAAAGATGCACCCCAAGGAGCTGATTATAGGAGATCCAAACAGAGGAGTCACTACAAGATCAAGGGAGATTGAGATTGTCTCCAATTCATGCTTTGTCTCCAAAACTGAGCCAAAGAATGTGAAAGAGGCACTGACTGATGAGTTCTGGATCAATGCTATGCAAGAAGAATTGGGGCAATTCAAAAGGAATGAAGTTTGGGAGCTAGTTCCTAGACCCGAGGGAACTAATGTGATTGGCACCAAGTGGATCTTCAAGAACAAAACCAATGAAGAAGGTGTTATAACCAGAAACAAGGCCAGACTTGTTGCTCAAGGCTACACTCAGATTGAAGGTGTAGACTTTGATGAAACTTTCGCTCCTGTTGCTAGACTTGATTCCATCAGATTGTTACTTGGTGTAGCTTGCATCCTCAAATTCAAGCTGTACCAGATGGATGTGAAGAGCGCGTTTCTGAATGGATACTTGAATGAAGAAGTCTATGTGGAGCAGCCAAAGGGATTTGTAGATCCAACTCATCCAGATCATGTATACAGGCTCAAGAAGGCTCTCTATGGATTGAAGCAAGCTCCAAGAGCTTGGTATGAAAGGCTAACAGAGTTCCTTACTCAGCAAGGGTATAGGAAGGGAGGAATTGACAAGACTCTCTTTGTCAAACAAGATGCTGAAAACTTGATGATAGCACAGATATATGTTGATGACATTGTGTTTGGAGGGATGTCGAATGAGATGCTTCGACATTTTGTCCAACAGATGCAATCTGAATTTGAGATGAGTCTTGTTGGAGAGCTGACTTATTTTCTGGGACTCCAAGTGAAGCAGATGGAAGACTCCATATTCCTCTCACAAAGCAAGTTCGCAAAGAACATTGTCAAGAAGTTTGGGATGGAAAATGCCAGCCACAAAAGAACACCTGCACCTACTCACTTGAAGCTGTCAAAGGATGAAGCTGGCACCAGTGTTGATCAAAGTCTGTACAGAAGCATGATTGGAAGTTTACTATATTTAACAGCAAGCAGACCTGACATCACCTTTGCAGTAGGTGTTTGTGCAAGATATCAAGCCAATCCCAAGATAAGTCACTTGAATCAAGTAAAGAGAATTCTGAAATATGTAAATGGCACCAGTGACTATGGGATTATGTACTGTCATTGTTCAGATTCAATGCTGGTTGGATATTGTGATGCTGATTGGGCTGGAAGTGCAGATGACAGAAAAAGCACTTCTGGTGGATGTTTCTATTTGGGAAACAATCTTATTTCATGGTTCAGCAAGAAGCAGAACTGTGTGTCCCTATCTACTGCAGAAGCAGAGTATATTGCAGCAGGAAGCAGTTGTTCACAACTAGTTTGGATGAAGCAGATGCTTAAGGAGTACAATGTCGAACAAGATGTCATGACATTGTACTGTGACAACTTGAGTGCTATTAATATTTCTAAAAATCCTGTTCAACACAGCAGAACCAAGCACATTGACATTAGACATCACTATATTAGAGATCTTGTTGATGATAAAGTTATCACACTGGAGCATGTTGACACTGAGGAACAAATAGCAGATATTTTCACAAAGGCATTGGATGCAAATCAGTTTGAAAAACTGAGGGGCAAGCTGGGCATTTGTCTGCTAGAGGATTTATAGCAATTACTTTTATCTGAACGTGCTCAAACGTTAATAGCGCGTTCACTACTGGGCCAAAACAAATTCGACCGTTGCTTCACACGTCCCTCTACATTCCTCATTCAAACTCATATTTTCGTGGTAATCTCGTTTTCATCAGCATTCCCCAACACCTCTCAGAGATTCACGAAACCACTCCAAAGGCTCTGCTTCTCCATGGCTACCTCACCAAAAGAAACTTCATCTCCTGGTTCACCCTCTGTACCATCATCTCCATCATCCACCAAAGCACCATCAAACCAGGAACAACCTGAATTCAATATCCAACCCATACAAATGATTCCTGGTCAAGCCCCTGTTCCTGAGAAACTGGTCCCCAAAAGACAACAGGGAGTGAAGATTTCTGAAAACCCTAGCTTTGCAACAAGTCCTAGGGAAGTAGACACGGAGATGGATAAGAAGATCCGCAGTATTGTGAGTAGCATTCTGAAAAATGCTTCTGTCCCTGATGCTGATAAAGATGTTCCAACATCTTCCACCCCAAATGCTGAAGTCCTCTCTTCATCCAGTAAAGAGGAATCAACAGAGGAAGAGGATCAAGCCACAGAGGAGACCCCTGCACCAAGGGCACCAGAACCTGCTCCAGGTGACCTCATTGACCTAGAAGAAGTAGAATCTGATGAGGAACCCATTGCCAACAAGTTGGCACCTGGCATTGCAGAAAGATTACAAAGCAGAAAGGGAAAAACCCCCCATTACTAGGTCTGGACGAATCAAAACTATGGCACAGAAGAAGAGCACACCAATCACTCCTACCACATCCAGATGGAGCAAAGTTGCAATCCCTTCCAAGAAGAGGAAAGAAATTTCCTCATCTGATTCTGATGATGATGTCGAACTAGATGTTCCCGACATCAAGAGGGCCAAGAAATCAGGGAAAAAGGTGCCTGGAAATGTCCCTGATGCACCATTGGACAACATTTCATTCCACTCCATTGGCAATGTTGAAAGGTGGAAATTTGTATATCAACGCAGACTTGCCTTAGAAAGAGAACTGGGAAGAGATGCCTTGGATTGCAAGGAGATCATGGACCTCATCAAGGCTGCTGGACTGCTGAAAACTGTCACCAAGTTGGGAGATTGCTATGAAAGTCTAGTCAGGGAATTCATTGTCAACATTCCCTCTGACATAACAAACAGAAAGAGTGATGAGTATCAGAAAGTGTTTGTCAGAGGAAAATGTGTTAGATTCTCCCCTGCTGTAATCAACAAATACCTGGGCAGACCAACTGAAGGAGTGGTGGATATTGCTGTTTCTGAGCATCAAATTGCCAAGGAAATCACTGCCAAACAAGTCCAGCATTGGCCAAAGAAAGGGAAGCTTTCTGCAGGGAAGCTAAGTGTGAAGTATGCAATCCTGCATAGGATTGGCACTGCAAACTGGGTACCCACCAATCATACTTCCACTGTTGCCACAGGTTTGGGTAAATTTCTGTATGCTGTTGGAACCAAGTCCAAATTTAATTTTGGAAACTATATTTTTGATCAAACTGTTAAGCATTCAGAATCTTTTGCTGTCAAATTACCCATTGCCTTCCCAACTGTATTGTGTGGCATTATGTTGAGTCAACATCCCAATATTTTAAACAACATTGACTCTGTGAAGAAGAGAGAATCTGCTCTGTCCCTGCATTACAAACTGTTTGAGGGGACACATGTCCCAGACATTGTCTCGACATCAGGGAAAGCTGCTGCTTCAGGTGCTGTGTCCAAGGATGCTTTGATTGCTGAACTCAAGGACACATGCAAGGTGCTGGAAGCAACCATCAAAGCCACCACAGAGAAGAAAATGGAGCTGGAACGCCTGATCAAAAGACTCTCAGACAGTGGCATTGATGATGGAGAAGCAGCTGAGGAAGAAGAAGAAGCAGCTGAGGAAGAAGAAGATGCAGCAGAGGATACAGAATCAGATGATGATGATTCTGATGCCACCCCATGACCATCAGACCTTTATTTTTGCTTTTACTTTTACTAGTTATTGGTCTGTAATATTTGCACATTAATCTCATGCATTCTACTTTTGCCAAATTCTGTCTAAAAAGGGGGAGTAGTAGGATATTATGCATGATTTATGATTTTGAGGGGGAGTAGTATTTATATGATTTTGAGGGGGAGTAGTATTTATACTGCTGATGATGATTGTTGTAAGCTACTAAAACTAGTAGCTGATAGAAGATGCCGCAGTGAACTGCTTCACAGCAGTAGGAGCATGGAGACAGGGGGAGCAGAAAGCTGATGTCACGTGAGATGTCTTGACATCCTGGAAACGACTTGCAACTTGCAGAATTTTGCTGTTGTCACTACAGATACCGCTGTGCTTGATTACTCTGATAATGAAAGTTGCTGATCCCACTTGCATAACTGCTCGTACCTGCTCAGGAAGTGTCTAAGTATGTTTTAGACAAAATTTTCCAAAGGGGGAGATTGTTAGTGCTTAGCTTTACTGAGTTTTAAAAGATTGGCTAAAATTTTGTTAAAACATAAGCACTTAGACAATGAAGGAAAGCTGGAGTTGCTGCACATGATGTCCAACGTTATGTCAAGGAATCAGATTGGGCTGCACAATGCACAAGGCAAGATAAAATGTCAAATGAAGAATTGAAGCTGCAGGATCCACGATGTCGGATACGATGTCCAGGACATCCTGCCCGAAAATACTGGACACATAAATCTGTTATATCTTTAACAGATTAATGTGCAGTTAGCAACAGATTTGGCGATCTATCTTTAGGAACGAATTAAAAGATAATTAAAGTTCGAATTACAAACTTGAATAGTTCGTTCAGGGATTAAAGATTAAAGATAAAAACTAAAAGATCAAACTTTATCTTTTAGATCTTTAAGTGCAGATTTTTCAGGAGAATGATAGATCTTATCCAGCGCAAGTTGTTGCAGCCCAGATACGCACACTGCTATATAAACATGAAGGCTGCACGAGTTTTCTACCAAGTCCGAGATTGAAGAGTTATTTTGTGAGTTTTGGGACTTGAGTGTTTTGTGAGCCACCTTGATGTTACCCTAACATCAAGTGTTGGACCTGAGTGTGTAGAGTTGATCTCTATATTGTTCAGAGAGCAATCTCTGTTGTGTCTTTGATTTATTTGTAAACACGGGAGAGTGATTGAGAGGGAGTGAGAGGGGTTCTCATATCTAAGAGTGGCTCTTAGGTAGAGGTTGCATGGGTAGTGGTTAGGTGAGAAGGTTGTAAACAGTGGCTGTTAGATCTTCGAACTAACACTATTTTAGTGGATTTCCTCCCTGGCTTGGTAGCCCCCAGATGTAGGTGACGTTGCACCGAACTGGGTTAACAATTCTCTTGTGTTATTTACTTGTTTAATCTGTTCATACTGTCAAATATAATCTGCATGTTCTGAAGCGTGATGTCGTGACATCCGGTACGACATCTGTCATTGGTATCAGAATTTCACATTCATCTTTTAAAGACAGGACAATCAAATCTCAAGTGCTCAGGTTGATCGCATTCATAAAATTTTGGAACTAAGGAAGAATATTCTCCTTTCTTCTTTGGATTGAAGTTTGATCTCCTTTGATTTCCTTCGTTTCTCAAAAATTTATTGAATTTCTTCACAAAGAGACTGAAATCATCATCTTCTTCTAAGTTCTTTTCATTTGAGTCTTCTTTGTTATTTTCCTCATGAATACAAGAAGATGAGGCTTTGAGTGCAATTCCTTTCTTCTTTTTGTCATTCTCTTCATGTTGATAGAGTCTCATAAGTTCCATTTCATGTTCTTGAAGTTTCCCAAAGAGAGTGGCAAGAGACATGTTGGTGAGATCTTTTGATTATGCAATTGCTGTTACTTTTGGTTGATATTATCTGCTTAAACATCTCAACACTTTGTTAATGAGATTTTCATTAGGAAATATTTTCCCTAATGATACAAGATGATTAACTATATGTGTAAATCTCTTTTGCATATATTGTATGGTCTCATTTTGATTCATTCTAAATAGTTCATATTCATGTGTGAGAGTGTTTATTCTAGATCTCTTAACATCAATTGTGCCTTCATGTGTAACTTGTAATGTATCCCACATTTCTTTTGCATTTTTACAATTTGAAACTCTAAATTACTCATCCATGCCCAATGCAGAAGTAATTATATTCTTGGCTTTTAAATTATATTGAACCCTTCTTCTTTCATTTTCATCCCACTGTTCTCGAGGTTTTTCAATAGTTGCATTTCTCATTACCACTGTAGGAATGAAGGGACCAATTTCAATGGCTTCCTATATATTTAAATGTATGGCTTCTATAAAGATCTGCATTCGGGTTTTCCAATAGTGATCATGAGCATACATATTTATCCCCAACAACATCAAGTGCCATTTTACCTACTCCATCGATTCCATGGATCCCCACCAAGTGGACAACGTCATCAAATCCAACATCTAGAAGCAACTTTACTTTTAGCACTTCTGACTAAAGTCCGACTAGGTAACATATAAAAGAGCACAATTAATCTTGTTAGAGACCAACTCAACAATCTGAATAAACTCATATTCATATCCTTCCCTATTCAGAGAAACATGTAAGTCAAACCAAACTCTTCATATTCATGTCTTGAAATGTTTGAATGTTAATCAAAGTTAGTATGTATTTTCATGATGCACGGTGTCATACCCTAATTTCATCCGGGGATCATCTGTTTGTTGGGATGCGACCCTCACTTTACCACTTCGAGGTACTTGACGCCCATCGTTAGGCAATCCGTGAAGTTCCGCGACATGTCGGGAGTTGAAAGGAACTGTTAATGTGCAATCCGTAAAGTTCTGTAACATTCTGGAAGCCAAAGAAGGGATGATTGCATAATCCGTAAGGTTTCATGAAATTACGAAAAGAAAACAAGTATCGTTATGTAATTCGTAAAGTTCTGTAACGTTACGGAAAAAGAATCAGCAAAAAAGGGTAGAAAGGGTGTATTTAGTAAACAGGGGTGTACAAATAGCAATCAGGACCACTTGGGCCTTCCAGGATCTTCCAACAGAAGGTGGTGCCTTTTGGTGGAAGCAACCCAGCTCGCCTGGGCGAGCTGGGCGGCAACCACCTCCCTCTTTTCCCCTATAAATAGGGGGAGGAGGGCAGAACAAAAATGTTCAACCCTCCTGATATCTGAGAATCACTTAAAATTAGTGAGAAAAATTGTTTCCATGAAGAAAATCCAAGCTGAGGCACTTCCGTAACGCTTCCGTGGGCGATTTCGTGAAGATTTTCCACCGTTCTTCATCGTTCTTCGTTCGTTCTTCGTCGTTCTTCGGTCTTCAATTGGTAAGTTCCCGAAATCGAACCTTTCAATTCATTCTATGTACCCTTAGTGGTTCCCACTTGTTTCGCATGCTTTTACTTTTATTTCAATTACTTTTCGTACCCCCTTTTTGATGTGATTTAGTCATTTATTTAAGTCATTTTCTTGCCTAATCAAAAAATAAAATAAATTTCTGCCGATCATTTGAGTTGTAATATCTTTTAATTTCCGTTAGAATAAAATCCGACCGATCTTTCATGCCGTAACCACGTTTAAAACCAAAAAGAGGCAAAATAATAATATAATAATAAAAAAAATATCTTTTAATAAAATAATCAAAAAAATCAATCGGACGTTTTTTTTCTTTGGGATTTTCTTTCTTAATTGAATTGACTAATAACTAAAGTAAAACTAAGGCTAAAATCAATTCATAAACCATGTTTTTTTCATCACCTAAAAACCATTTTTAAAGGTCCAACGCCTTGAAATGGTCTTTTCCTCTTTTATTGGTTAGACGAGGATTTAAAAAGCCTAAAAGCAACACATAGCTTTGTCACCTCTTTCAAAAAAACAAGAGATCATTAATGGTCCAATGCCTTAATGTTTTCTCTCCTTTCAAAAGAATCGAAAGGTCGTTTAATGGTCCAACGCCTTAAATGACCCTTCCGTTCAAATAAAAATATATCTTGCAAAAAAATGATAAAAACAATTTAACCAACGTTTAGTTCTCAAAGAACTGCGTAGGTCTGATTTCCTTATTAGAATTGAGGAATACGTAGGAGCAAGGGAAACACCCTTGTCGACCACAAAAAGATAAAAATACAAAAAAACATAAAAAGACATAAGAACGTAAGAAAGGAAAGATAAAACAAATTGAAGTCATGTTTGCACACTTGATTAAAAAGGTTGTCGTCCCTTGTGACGGACGCATGGGGTACTAATACCTTCCCCGTGCGTAAATACAACTCCCGAACCTTTCACTTAAAGTTCGTAGACTACGTCTTTTCCGGTTTTTCCGACGTTTTCCTCAAATAAACGTTGGTGGCGACTCCGCGCATTTTCCTTTCTTGGAAGACGCACCCGTGAGTCTCGCGTCACCCTCCCTTCGAAGGGTAGGTTGCGACGGTTGGTGACTCCACTGGGGATAATTGTTAGAGAGTTAGGCCAATCAATCAGTGTGCTTTCCTTGCTATGACTTCCCTTTTGTTCTTTTTCTTTTTCTTTTTTTTTTTCTTTTTTCTTATTTTCTTGTCTATATAAACTCTTTTGATGCTTTTAGTGTGTTTTAAAATGTATGCATGAGGTAAATATTTATTCATTTGATGCACACAAACACCAACACTATTTGCACACACGGTGAGTTGAAATGGGGCCCTATACCCGGGTCCATGGGAACATAAGGAGTGAAGGTGAATCTGTGGTCATTCTAGGTCTCCGACTTGCTTGATTACAGTGAACCCTCATCTAGAGTTTTTCTCTTTGATAACATATTGTTGATAGTGGTCCCTACTGCCGCAATATGTTCTTCAAAGGGGATGATACCTCTAGAGACCATCAAGAGAGATATGACCACCTTGGGAATTATCACTAAAAGCCCTTTTAGCTCCCTCCTATGTAGGTCCCTAAAATAGGGGCACGGAGCAAACACGTTGCATGCCACTTTTTACACTACCATGCATGTAGTCCTAAGTGTCATGTACCCCTTTGCTTATATTTGTTTGTGGATATTGCCATACTTTGTACATCCACGTGTTGTGCCTTTCGCATATGCATCATGCGCAGGTCTTTGTCTTGATCCCCTCACTTTGGCAAACCAACGGAGGGTCCGTGTCACCTTCTTAAATACATACATCGGGCGCTGTGCCACCCCAAACGTTGTATCTAAGAAGGGGACAATTTTCCGGGCTCCCGTATTCATAAATTGCATCTGTGTCATGAGCATTTCTTCATGCATTCATCCATTCCACCCATGATAGATGTCGGAGTTTTGATTCGCATTGGGTTTGTTTCACTTTAGTAAAACATGGGAACAAATCAAACTGGAAAAAGGTTCTATCAAGTTAAGATTAAGGGCCTAGATGTCACCAGCCTTAAGGAGTTGGGGTGGTTGATGGGACCTCTCCAAATGCAAGCCTTCCGCAAGGCGTACGGAAAGATTTTAGATTTGACCATAACAGAGATATTCACGGAATTCGTTGTATCACTCACCCAATACTATGACCAGCCTTTGAGATGCTTCACGTTTGGAGACTTCCAAATAGTACCGACTATTGAAGAATTTGAGGAGATTCTAGGATGTCCTTTTGGGGGAAGAAAACCATATCTTTTCTCCGGGTTTCTTCCCTCCTTGAGCAAGATTGCAATTGTGGTCAGGGATTCAGCAAGAGAGTTGGATCGTGTAAAGCAAACTCAAAACGGCGTAGTGGGCCTACCACGGAAGTATTTAGAAGGCAAGGCAAGGGATATGGCGAATCAAGAGGAGTGGGTCCCGTTTATGGACGTATTAGCATTGCTAATCTTTGGGGTTGTCCTCTTTCCAAACATGGACGGTTTGGTGGACCTAGCCGCAATTGATGCTTTCCTTGTATATCACCATAGCAAAGAGAGCCCGGTGGTAGCTATCTTGGCGGACTTATTTGATACATTTGATCGAAGGTGCGAGAAGAGTAGTGCACGGATCATCTGCTGCTTACCCTCTCTTTGTGTATGGTTGGTTTTGCACCTATTCCAACAAGACATAAGACACCCATGTCCGCTCCGAAGCCATCGCTCGTGTGTCGAAAAGAGAAGAGTAGATTGGGACCAACACTTGGCTGGGATAGGAGGTAGAACAATTAGCTGGTTTCCTCGATGGAAGGAAGGAAAGGAGGGAGTTCACTTCTCATGTGGGGACTACCCAAACATCCCGTTGATAGGAACAAGGGGTTGCATTAACTACAATCCCGCACTTGCTATAAGACAGTTAGGGTACCCTATGAGGGGAGCACCGGCGAAAGAAAGCCTCTCTCCTTTCCTTGTGAGAGATTTCGGTGCGCAAAGTTTCAAGGTTATACAAAGAGTCCATAAGGCGTGGGAAAGCCCGTTGAGGAAAGATAAAGAACTTAGGGGCATCCGTAATGGCATCACCGGTGGTTATCATGAATGGCTGAAAGTTTGTACGCGAGGGTTAGATTGGCTTTCCAAGTTGAAAATTATCAACGAAGAGAACTTCGAAGCTCCGGAAGAGGATGAAGAAGTCCGAGCTCTAAAAACCGAACTAGGAAAAGCAAGACTTGCCAAAGAAAAATTCAAGTTAGTCGCTACAGACATCCGGAAAGAGTGTGCTGAGTTATGAGAAGAAAATGCGGCTACCGCAAGAGCCCTTGAACAAGAAACCAAGAGGGCTCGCAAGGAAGAACATGGCCGAGCAAATTCCGTGGAGCTTTGTGGGGCAGCAACAGTGAGCTCAAGCTTCGAAGGGAAGAGAGAGACCAATCACAAGCACATAGCATAGTCTTAAAGGAGGAGTTAGCTGCTTGCTCAAGGTCCAAGAGAAGCTTGTCTCAGCGTTTATGCGAGACAGAGACCAACATGTTAGCCATCGTCAGCAAGTACAAAGAAGAATTAAATCTAGCCACGGCCCACGAGCATAAAGTGGCAGACGAGTATGCCCGAGTGTATGCGGAAAAGGAGGCTAGAGGAAGGGTGATCGACTCGTTACATCAAGAGGCAACAATGTAGATGGACCGATTTGCTCTTACCTTGAACGGGAGTCAAGAACTTCCCCGATTGCTAGCCAAGGCCAAAACGATGGCGGACACCTACTCCGCCCCCGAGGAGATCCACGGACTTCTCAGCTATTGTCAGCATATGATAGACTTAATGGCCCATATAATTAGAAACCGCTAGGAAGTTTGTATTGTCACTCAGATTTTGACTAGTTATAACGTTCTGAATAAAATGAGTTTATCCCATGTTTTTACTCCCAAGATCAGTACGAATCAAATCACTCCCGCATTTTATCTCTAGCATGCATTCATTTTTCTTTACCTACTCCTCACATTTGGTTTTTAAGGAAAAACGCCATAACTAAACGCGCCCCAAGGCATCCCTATCGCACCAGACCCAAATCTAGGACGATGGGTGACCAAGAGGAGACACAGGAACAGATGAAAGCCGACATGTCGGCTTAGAAAGAGCAAATGGCTTCCATGATGGAGGCCATGTTAGGAATGAGACAACTCATGGAGAATAACGTGGCCACCGCTGCCGCTGTTAGTTCGGCTGCCAAAGTAGACCTAACTCTCCCAGCTATCGCACACCATCCTCTCCCAAACGCGGTAGGACGAGAAAGGAGCACACTGGGGCACACCAGCAACCCCCATTTGGGATACAACCGGGTGGCTTACCCTTATGGATTACCACCTAATTACATGCCACCAGTCATGCGTGATGACGCAGGTCATGTCCCTTCCCCCGTCCTTGAAGGGGAGCCTCCTCGACAGTCGGACGAGGTTCACGAGGATCATAGAGAGTATGCCCAAGGAGACGTCGATTTCTACCCCCGGTCCCCGTCGAGGGTTCGGTACCCAACATACTGCCTCAGCCCAACCTCCCAGCACAACCAATATTCTTGTCCACAAAAGGACCACCCCCAGCGGCGGAAGAAAGAAGCAAACTCGATCTCATCGAAGAGAGATTGAGAGCTGTTGAAGGCTTTGGCGACTATCCATTCACGGACATGGCAGATCTTTGCTTGGTATCGGACATTGTCGTCCCCCCAAAATTCAAGGTACCTGATTTCGACAAGTACAAAGGGACGACTTGTCCTAAGAACCATCTCAAGATGTATTGTCGCAAGATGGGGGCACATTCTTGGGATGAAAAGTTGTTGATGCCCTTTTTCCAAGATAGCTTGGCTAGAGCCGTGGTCATTTGGTACACTAATCTGGAAGCTTCCCGCATCCATACTTGGAAGGATCTGATTACTGCCTTCCTTAGGCAATATCAATACAATTTCGATATGGCTCCCGATCGCACTCAGTTGAAAAACATGGTTAAAAAGGAAAGTGAGACCTTTAAAGAGTACGCTCAGCAGTGGAGGGACCTGGCAGCACAAGTGGCCCCTCCCATGGTCGAAAGGGAGATGATTACCGTGATGGTAGACACCTTACCGGTGTTTTACCATGAGAAGTTAGTGGGCTACATGCCCTCCCGCTTCGCGGACTTGGTATTCACCGGGGAGAGAATCGAAGTTGGTTTGAAGAGAGGGAAGTTCGATTACGTCTCCTCCACAAGTACCAATGCTAGGAGGATCGGAGCAACTGGGGCAAAAAAGAAGGAAGGAGATACCCATAGCGTCACTTCAGCGCCCGCATGGGTCAAGCCACCATAGACCTCTCATGGTACCCATCAGTACGCACAACATCACCCGTGCTTCTCAGCTCGCGCCGGGGACTCTTCTAATTCAGCACCCGTACAGCCTAGAGCGCCCGCACCCATCCAGAGGGAGGCCCCCCAAGCTCCGGCTCCAACCCCGACTCGCCCGGCCGGCAACGCCCACTTTGGCGCCGGTTCCAACGCGATGAGGAACTTTCCCCCAAGGCCAACTCCAGAATTCACCCCGATCCCAATGACGTACGAAGACCTCTTGCCGTCCCTCATCGCCAACCAAATGGTTGTGATATCTCCCGGGAAGATCTACCAACCTCCTTTCCCAAAGTGGTATAACCCTGACGCAACTTGTGCATATCATGGGAAAACCCTGGGCCACTCCACCGAAAAATGCCTGGCCCTTAAATACAAGATCCAACATTTGATAGACGTTGGATGGCTGAGGTTTCAAGAGGATCGGCCCAACGTGAAAACAAACCCGCTCACCAATCATGGAGGGGGAGCAGTTAATGCCGTCGAGTCAGGTAGGCCGTGCAAGTCTAAGCCTTTGAAGGACCTAACGACCCCCAAGAGGTTTATCTACGAGGCCCTACAAGAGGGGGGCGTAATTCCCCACGGTGGGCACAGAGAGGATTCCTATTTGATGCATCCCGGTGAGCTACATAACATGGAAACATGTTTAGCCGTGGAGGACCTGTTGCAACAGATGATAGATCGAGGCCGACTGGAAGTCGGCGATGAGGGGAGTGAGGAGTTGCATATATGTATGCAGTCCGCAGATGAGAGAAGTTTTGGAAGGCCTAAGCCTTTGGTGGTATATTTCACCAGAGACGCAGCTCCCCAAACGCCCCGATACCCCTTGGAAATTAAACCTGTTTCGTTTCCATACCGAAACAGCCGCGCAGTTCCGTGGAGGTATGCGCCTCCAAGAAAAAGGAAGGAAGAAGCCACCGACATCATCTCGTTGTCGGCCAAGGTAACCAATATCACGGGGTTGAGCGGCGTGATCCGCAGCGATCGCGTGTTTGCACCCCCTAACCTGCCAACACAACCCACAAATGTTAAAGGGAAAGCGAAGATAGTGGAAGAACAAAATGACAAAACGATCCTCACTCCGAACGAGGATATTCCAGTGAAAGGTCTTCCGGAGAAAAGGGATGGTTGTGGCAAGAAAGAAGTATCACTAGAGAAGGTAGGCGAGTTCCTTTGCATTATTCAGCAAAGCGAGTTAAGGTCATTGAGCAGCTCAACAAAACCCCGCCCATAGTCTCTCTTTTGGAACTGCTCATGAGCTCTGAGCCTCATCGGGCTTTGCTAGTAAAGGTCTTGAATGAAGCTCATGTAGCCCAAGACATCTCCGTAGAAGGCTTTGGAGGACTCGTCAATAACATCACCGCCAATAACTATCTCGCCTTCGCTGAAGAAGAAATCCCTGCTGAGGGGAGAGGGCATAACAGGGCTTTACATGTGTCAGTCAAATGCATGGACCACGTCGTGGCCAAGATACTCATCGATAATGGTTCCAGTTTAAATGTAATGCCCAAAAGCACGTTGGAGAAATTGTCGTTTAATGCTTCCCATCTAAAACCAAGTTCCATGGTGGTTCGTGCCTTCGACGGCACCCGCCGAGAAGTGAGGGGAGAGATCGACCTCTTTGTACAGATAGGCCTCCATACTTGTCAGATTACCTTCCAAGTAATGGATATTAACCCGACTTACAGCTGTCTTTTAGGACACCCGTGGATCCACTCGGTGGGAGTCGTTCCCTCTACACTCCACCAAAAACTGAAATTCATAGTAGAGGGGCATTTGGTTATTGTATCGGGCGAGGAAGACATCTTGGTAAGTTGCTCGTCCTCTATGCCATATGTGGAAGCCGCGAAGGAGTCATTAGAAACGGCCTTCCAATCTTTTGAGGTAGTAAGCATTGCCTCCGTAGATTCCTTCTCCGGGCAACCTTGCCTGTCCGATACGGCAATGATGATGGCCCGGATGATGTTGGGGAATGGTTACGAGCCCGGAATGGGTTTAGGCAAGAACAACGGCGGCAGAACCAGCTTGATAAGCACCAGAGGAAATCATGGGAAGTTTGGTTTAGGCTATAAACCCACACAAGCAGACATAAGGAAAAGTGTTGCGGCAAGGAAGAACGGAAGTCAAGGCTTGCAATTGGGACGAAAAATCGAAGGGGGGCCTGCCCTGCCACATCAGTAGGAGGTTTATAAGCGCGGGTCTAGGGCACGATGGCCAAGTCATTGCGATATGCGAGGATGACTCTCCGAATGGGTCAGATCTGGTATAACCATGCCCTCCTGGTTTCCGACTAGGAAATTGACGAGTGAAGGAGCGCCCAGACATTTACGCGACAAGCATAATGTAACCCTTTGTGGCTCTTAAACTCTACGATTGGGCCTAGGCTTTAGAGATTCCTTTTGTTAAGGCTTTATGTCTTTTGTTCCTGAATGTATAATATAAAGATATTTCTTCATCTGTTCCTGCGTCTCTACCCATTCTCATTCATTTGCATGTTTATTTCTTAACGCTTAAAACGCCAGATCCGATGACGAGTCCCTCGAATGTACTAATACCTGGGACCCGACCATCGATTTCAAGCAAGAAACGGATCAGACGGAGAGTGAAGAGGATGAAGATGTGGGACTTCCCCTGGAGTTGGAGAAGATAGTCGCGCATGAGGACCAAGAGATAGGGTCTCATCAAGAAGAGACAGAACTAGTGGACTTAGGAACAGGCAGTGGGAAAAAGGAAGTAAAGATAGACACGGGTATGACCGCACCCATCCATGAAGAATTGATGGCCCTGCTAAAAAACTACCAAGACATCTTTGCTTGGTCATACCAAGATATGCCCGGTTTGAGTTCGGACATCATGCAACACAGATTAACTCTAAATCCTGAGTGTTCCCCGGTAAAACAAAAGTTGAGGAGGATGAAACCCGAGACATCCTTGAAAATAAAAGAAGAGGTAAAGAAACAATTTGACGCTGGTTTTTTGGCTATCGTTCGGTACCCAGAATGGGTTGCCAACATTGTACCAGTCCCTAAGAAGGATGGGAAGGTACGAATATCCGTAGATTATCGGGACCTGAATCGGGCCAGTCCCAAGGACAATTTTCCTTTGCCACACATCGATATCCTCGTGGACAATACGGCCAATTTTGCTTTGTTTTCCTTCATGGATGGGTTCTCCGGTTACAATCAGATAAAAATGGCACCGGAGGATATGGAAAAGACTACCTTCGTCACCCTGTGGGGGATGTTCTGTTATAAAGTGATGTCCTTTGGACTCAAGAACGTCGGGGCAACTTATCAACGGGCTATGGTGGCTTTGTTCCATGATATGATGCACCGAGAAATCGAGGTCTATGTGGACGACATAATTGCCAAGTCTAAGACCGAGGAGGAACACCTTGTCAACCTTCGGAAGTTGTTCGAAAGGCTAAGGAAATATCAATTGAGGTTAAACCCCGCTAAGTGCACCTTCGAGGTCAAGTCAGGGAAATTTCTAGGTTTCATCGTAAGCCAGAAAGGGATAGAGGTGGACCCTGAAAAGGTGAAAGCCATCCTTGAGATGCCAGAACCCCGTACCGAGAGGCAGGTCCAAGGTTTCCTGCGACGTTTGAATTACATTGCCAGATTCATATCACAGCTCACCGCTATCTGTGAGCCGTTGTTCAAACTCTTACACAAAAACCAATCCGTCCGCTGGAACAAGGATTGTCAAGAGGCATTTGGAAGGATCAAAAAGTGTCTCATGAACCCTCCCGTGCTTATGCCACTGGTACCCGAAAGGCCTCTCATCTTGTATATGACGATTTCGGAAGAGTCGATGGGATGTATGCTGGGACAACATGATGAGTTCGAGAAGAGAGAGCGTGTTGTCTACTACTTGAGTAAGAAGTTCACGGCTTATGAAATGAACTACTCCCTACTCGAAAGAGCATGTTGTGCTTTAGTTTGGACGTCCCACTGTCTAAGACAATACATGCTGAGCCTTACCACCTGGTTGATATCCAAGATGGACCCGGTTAAGTACATCTTTGAGAAGCCTGCTCTCACAGGGCGGATCGCCCGGTGGCAGGTTTTGCTATCCGAGTTCGATATAGTCTACGTCACCCAAAAGGCGATAAAAGAAAGCGCCTTGGCAGATTATTTGGCTCAGCAGCCTCTCAACGACTATTAACCCATGCATCCCGAATTCCCGTATGAGGACATCATGGCCTTGTTTGAGGAAAAGCTGGACGAGGACCGGGACAAGTGGATCGTGTGGTTTGATGAAGCGTTAAACGTTCTAGGCCATGGCGTTGGGGCAGTATTGGTTTCTCTAGACAATCAATGTATACCTTTCACAGCTAGGCTGGGGTTCGACTGAGTATGAAGCGTGTGCCCTGGCCGTCCAGGCGGGGATTGACTCCAATGTCAAGCTACTTAAGGTGTACGGGGACTCAGCACTGGTGATTCACCAGCTGAGAGAAGAATGGGAAACTAGAGACTCCAAGCTGATACACTACCAAGCCTATATCAAGGAATTGGCTGGTTCCTTTGATGAGATCTCCTTCCATCGTGTTCCTCGAGAGGAAAATCAAATGGCAGATGCGCTTGCCACTTTAGCGTCCATGTTCCAGCTAACACCGCACGGGGACCTGCCATACATTGAGTTCTGGTGTCATGGCAAACCCGCACATTGTTGTCAGGTGGAAGAGGAACGAGACGGTACGCCTTGGTATTTTGATATCAAGCGATACGTTGAAAGCAAAGAGTACCCACCGGAGGCTTCCAACAACGACAAATGGACATTGAGGAGATTGGCGGCCGGCTTCTTCATGAGCGGAAGCATACTGTACAAGAGAAACCATGACATGGTTCTGCTACGCTTCGTGAACACTAAAGAAGCAGAAAGCATGCTGGGGGAGGTCAATGAGGGCTCTTTTGGTACGCATGCTAATGGGCACGCCATGGCTAGAAAAATCTTAATGGCAAGTTACTATTGGCTCACCATGGAGAGCGATTGCTGTCTCCATGTGAGGAAATGTCACAAATGCCAGACATTCGCAGACAATGTCAACGCTCCGCCCCTGCCTCTAAATGTCTTGGCCGCGTCGTGGCCGTTTTCCATGTGGGGGATAGATGTGATTAGGGCCATAGAACCCAAAGCTGTAAATGGACATCGTTTCATCCTAGTGGCAATTGATTACTTCACTAAGTGGGTCGAAGCCGCGTCATACGCTAGCGTCACCAGGAGTGTGGTGGTCAGGTTCATTAAGAGGGAAATCATCTGCCGATATGGTTTGTCGAGGAAGATTATCACGGACAACGACACCAACTTGAATAACAAGATGATGGGGGAAATGTGCGAGGAGTTTAAAATCCAACATCACAATTCCACGCCCTACCAACCAAAGATGAACGGAGCCGTGGAAGCAGCCAATAAGAATATTAAGAAAATTATTCAGAAGAAGACAGTGTCGTACAAAGATTGGCATGAGATGTTGCCTTTTGCCCTGCATGGAACCTCGGTACGAACTTCTACTGGGGCAACACCGTACTCCTTGGTTTATGGGATGGAAGCGGTACTCCCGTTTGAGGTAGAGGTCTCTTCCCAGAGGATACTCGCGGAATCAGGCCTAGAAGAATCAGAGGGGGCTCAAACGCACTACGACCAACGCAACCTTATTGAAGGTAAGCGCTTGATGGCCATGAGCCATAGGCGCCTGTATCAACAAAGGATGAAGAACGCATTCGACAAGAAGGTGCGCTCGCGCAAGTTCCATTAAGGGAACCTTGTGCTAAAAAAGGTGTCCCACGCTGTTAAAGATAATCGAGGGAAATGGGCCCCGAACTACGAAGGGCCTTTCGTTGTAAAAAGGGCTTTTTCTGGAGGGTCTCTGGTGCTCACCAATATGGATGGTGAGGAGCTACCTTCACCCGTGAACTCCGATGTTGTCAAGCAATACTACGCTTAGGATCTAGGGCAATTGAGGAAGTCACTGCATGTTCTTTTATTTTTGTGCATGTCCTTCTTGGTTTCCTCCAGGGATTCCTGTCTGCTGTAATTTCTCATCACAGTCTTTTAAAAGAAAAGAATATGGAATTGAGGTTCCGGTCCTCACTTTGTGTTTCAAACTATGTCCAGAGTTTGATAACCTGAGCTTCTTTGCTCAGTCCATGGGATTCCCCAAGCGCTTAATTAAAATTGAGCCTGACCAGCTTTCGCTAAAAGGATTATTGCATTTGAAAACGCTTATGCATACGCATACGCATGCATATTTTGTTATCTTATGACAGGAGCAGAATCGTCTTAGTCAGTAGTCAAATGCCGGACCGGATCCAAAGGCAGAAACCAATCAAGGTAAAACGGTAACGCGGCCACAGTTTGCTGCGCCATGTCATTTCCTGCTTTCAGGTACTTAGGGATGGATGCAAGTAGAGGCTAGGATCACGATCGATAGATCAACGGCTCATGCCCAACTCTGGACAATTGGAAAGCGCAGCTGGGGGACAGCCTAGTATCCTTTAAATTCCCAATAATTATTATTGTTGTGTCTTTAAAGTAAATAATGGATGTCTAATCTACCCTAAAGGGGGTTCGAGTAAGCGAACACCGACCCGTAGAGAGCACATACTTGTGTCTTCCCAAAAAAAAAAAATACAGGTTAGCTCGCCTGGGCGAGCACCCTTGCACCTGGAAATATAAAAACGAGGGAGGGAGAGTTTCTCTCCACCCAAAACTCTCCTCCCTCATTCAAAAACGCAAACACCCACAGGATTTGCAATTTTTCACCCCTAGGCCACCATTTTTGCGCTTTTGCTTCCATTCTTAGTGTTTTTGGTCACTCCATACAAGTAAGTGCACTACCCTTTGGTTTCTAGCTTTCCATTGATGCCTTTTATGCTTTGAATGGTATATAATTTGGCCAATTCCGTGAGACAATTTGGGGCAAATTGGTGCTTTGTTTCTTTGAATTGAGGGGTTGTAGGGGATGGCCTTAGGCCTAGGTTGTGTTCTGAAATAATGGGGCAAGCCACATTGCTCCTATTCCCTTGTTATTGGCACCCAAAAGTGTGCCCACCAAGTGCTCGGTGAAATGCCTCAATGAAATTTGGGCATGGCTTTGTGAACTTTGGATTGTGGGGCTGATTTGTGTGTATTTGGACAGCATGTAGAGGTTAGAATAAATTCCCAAATTAAGGACTTAGACCTAGGAATCCAAGCCTTTGGTTTTAAGTGCAAGAAAGCATGAAAATGAAAGCATTGTGTTAGGGATTTCCCTTTAGGCCAGCGGCTGATTTTTGGGGCTGCACCATGATGTTTGCCTAGTTTTTTGAGAATGTTGTTCATCATGCACATATAGATATAGAGTAGGTGGCAGAATACCTCACAAGATATATGTATGTTGCATGTGGATAGCAAAAAGATACCTCACCAAAAACCTTGTTGAATTGAAATGTAATTTGAGTAGCAAGATACTTGAATACGCATGAAATGTAATTTTCTTTGGTAGCAAAAAATACTTCAAATATGCATGTGTACAAGTTTAGCAAAGACATGCGTGTATATGATCTTTGGGTAGCAAAAATACTTCAAGTATGCATGTGTATAAGTTTAGCAAAGAAATGCATGTATGTAATTTGGGTAGCAAAATGCTTTGAATGTACATAAGTATAGCTTTTAGATAGCGGAGCATCTTGCGTGCATGTATGATCATAAAAGTATGTATGTGAGTTTGCCCTAAATCTAAATTGATGTTTGTGTTGGAAGCAGTTGTATGCCATTTTTACTTGGTCAGCCTTTAAAATGACACTTCCTTGTAAATTGACTTTCCAAACGTTTGTCTTCGCAGGAAATGGCTCCGAAAAAGCTTTCCACGAAGAGGTCGAGAAGAGACACCGCAGCGGAAGGGTTTAGTGCTACCCCCGAGTTTGATAGCCACCGTTTCCGGAGCACCGAGCACCAGCAGTGCTTCGAGGCCATCATAGGATGGTCGTTCCACAAAGAGAGGAGCGTCCAGCTCAGGGAGGATGAGTATACAGATTTTCAGGAGGAGATAGCTCGCAGGCATTGGACGTCGCTGGTGACTCCCATGGCTAAGTTTGATCCTGAGATAGTCCTGGAGTTCTATGCTAATGCTTGGCCCACAGAGGAGGGAGTGCGAGACATGCGTTCATGGGTGAGGGGTCAGTGGATTCCCTTTGACACGGATGCTCTCAGCCAGTTCCTGGGTGACCCACTAGTTTTGGAGGAAGGCCAGCAATGTGAGTTCAGCCAGAGGAGGAACAGGGCCGACGGGTTCGACGAGGAGGCCATTGCCCAGCTGTTATGCACACCGGGACAGGATTTCACCCGGACCGTTGCAAGGAGGCGGGTGCGGATCATGCACACCAGCATGACCACTTTGACCCAGACGTGGATGACATTTCTGCTCAGCAATGTCTTGCCTAGCGATCATAATTCTGATCTCCCTCTATCAAAGTGCCAGTTAGTGTACGCCATCCTAACACAGATGAGCGTCCACGTGGCCCAGGTGATTGCTGACGCCATCTACTTGTTTGCAGGTATGCCACCCACCAGGCACCCTCTGGACCCGGATAAGTCTAACAGGGCCCTAGGGTTTCCGACGTTGATTACGGGCCTCTGCCAATCATTCGAGGTTCCCGTCACCCCCAGTAAGGTGTCCGACCGCCGATCACCCGGGCCTTCATCGAGAAGTACTGTACGCCTAGGCAGGCGCAGGGTGATGCACATCAGGCCACAGACGCTCAGCCACCACCTCATCAGGCCGATCCCGCTGGATCACTAGGCATGGAGCGTTATCTACAGCACTTGGTTCGCCAGCAGGCGGCCAACCACCGGGGGCAGATGCAGATACATGAGTGTCTCTACCGGTTTAGCCTCAGTCAGCTGGGGTAGGGTTTCGCTCCTTTTGCATGCCCTACTCCAGAGCAGTTTGGGGCTGAGGTCGCATAGCCCGGAGACTGGCCTGAGGCCCAGGCAGGGGAGGAGCCTGCAGGATCCCCCAGTGAGGCAGAGGAGGCCCGTATGGATGAAGAAATGATAGACTTGCTCGGTTTCTTGGGAGGAAGCAGAGCCACGTGACCGAGGTCACCGCACTTTTGTTATTGACATTACTGTTTTTCTGTTAGTTTGTTATTCACGTTTTCTTTTATTGTCTATATTGATATTGACATTTTCTGTTATTGTCTCTATGGTTACTAACGTTGTTGTTACTATTTTTTGTTGTTTTTGTTTGGCGTTATGGCTCTCAGTTATTTCGTCACCGTTTTTTTTGCGACTCACCATTTCGTGCGTTTTTTCGTTTACCTTGTGATTAGACGTAAGTAGGTAGTGTGCGCCCTCGTCCGCACGACCTTTCCAGAGAGAAAAAGTGAAAAAGAAAAAGGAGAGGAAATGAATAAATGGTAATAACTTAAAAAAAGAAAAAAAAGAAAGAAAAAAAGAAAAATAATAATAAGTGGTCTAGCTAAGAAAAACCCTACATGCTTTTGAAAAGAGATAATTTCCAGCTTTTCTTTGAAAAAATTCACTGATCATAACCAGTTTTTGAGAAAAAAATGTGTATACACCTGAAGGGTGAATGCTGTGGAAATTTTCCCGAACACCCAAGATAGACTTGGATGAATGCACAAATTGATAAAAGAACATATTTTGGAAACATTGGGTTGACTTAAATAGAGCAAATGAATCATGAGCCCTAGCATCACATGACCATAAAAACTTGATGCTTGAGTGTCCACATGGGTGCATGCATGACTAGTTTTGCATCAAATTTCCTAATCATCATTGTTGCATGTGCATCATGGAAATAATGTGGGACATCCCCTTTATCCCCGAACCGCTGGCCAAACCCTGACATATACCATGTCCAGCCGTTCCACAAGCCTAGAGCCAAAATCTCAACTTACCATAAACCTTGACCCAGGGTGAGAATGTCAATCCTTGCCCTCGGAAGAAAACAAAAAAAGGAAAATTCCCAATCAAAGAGTGGGAGAAAGAAAACAAAGAAGGAAAATTCCCAATCAAAGAGTGAGAGAAAGCAAAAAAGGAAAATTCCCAATCAAAAGAGTGGGAGAAAACAAAAAGAAAGAAAATTCCCGATCAAACATCGGAAGAAAAAGAAATGTGCAGAAAGGTCTTTGGACCAGACAATATCTGAATAATACAGAATTGTCACCAAGTAAACAAGAAAAGAAAGGAAACCACGATCTAAAGTGGTCCTCTCCCTTTCATTGCCAACCAAAATCTTATGCGTCGGTGGCTTGTTCACCTCACACTAAACAAAAACAGAAAAGGAAAAGGCCAAGAACACTCAAAGCCACATTCCCCACAAGAAACAAACCGTTCCCAAGAAAAAGTCCTATTGATCCATGATCACGCATGTAATCTTTGATTTGATAGGAAATGATTTGCAAAAACAAGTCATGACATATCTATGGTTCGGAATTAGGATGAAACACTTACCCGTGTGAGATTGATACACTTTGAGTGATTTTCTTCTATTTTTGTTGAACTCAGTGTTTCCTCTAAATGGTCATTTAGAAGCGAAATGCTAATGTCCAAAATCTCATTTATGGTTATGAGAAAATTTCATCAGCATACTCTCCTTCCCCGGTAGACACATTGTTTTTCATCCAAAAAGCATATGTTGCTCTGATCAGTTGGAAGTTTTGTCTCTTTACTAAAGCATGTTTGCATTTTAGTGAAGAAAACACCGAGACTATTTTAGTCTCACAAGTTATCCAGAACTATGTAGGTCTGAGTTCCTCATTAAGGATACGTAGGAGCAAGAGCCTCGCTTTTGTCGGCCGCCCCATAATCTCTGTCATACTAACCCTGAGGTCATGTAACATGCGGAGACAAATTATGGTCATTCCACACACCTTTTCGCCATTCAGAGACAATCGTTTCCGATGGCACGCAGAGACAAATTATGGTCATTCTGCGCCCTTTTGTCATCCAGAGGCGGTGAGCCCGATAACATGCGGAGACAAATTATGGTCATTCCGCACACCTTTATGCCATTCGGAGACAATTGTGTCCGATGGCACGCAGAGACAAATTATGGTCATTCTGCGCCCTTTTGTCATCCAGAGGCGGTGAGCCTGATGACATGCGGAGACGAATTATGGTCATTCCGCACACCTTTTCTCCATTCGGAGACAATCGTGTCTGATGGCACGCAGAGACAAATTATGGTCATTCTGCGCCCTTTTGTCATCCAGAGGCGGTGAGCCCGATGACATGCGGAGACAAATTATGGTCATTCCGCACACCTTTTCGCCATTCGGAGACAATCGTGTTCGATGGCACGCAGAGACAAATTATGTTCATTCTGTGCCCTTTTGTCATCCAGAGGCGGTGAGCCCGATGACATGCGGACACAAATTCTGGTCATTCCGCACACCTTTTGCCATCCAAATGCGATCGTGTCCGATGGCACGCAGAGACAAATTATGGTCATTCTGTGCCTTGTGTCAACCGAGAGGAACGCATTCGGCAGTATCAGGATGATGTTGGTCATTCGGTGCTGATCATTTTCAAAATTTTTGCAGGTTCCGCTGGCGGGGAGATTGACCGGCTGAATGGTGTTCCGCTCGAACGAAATTAGTGTCTTATCTTTACTTCCCTTTTATCTCCAATAAAAGACAAGTAAAGAGGGGCAACTGTCACACCCTAATTTCGTCCGGGGATCATCTGTTTGTTGGGATGCAACCCTCGCTTGACCACTTCGAGGTACTTGACACCCATCGTTAAGCAATCCGTGAAGTTCCGCGACATGTCGGGAGTTGAAAGGAAGAGTTAATGTGCAATCCATAAAGTTCTGTAACATTCCGAAAGCCAAAGAAGGGATGATTGCATAATCCGTAAGGTTTCATGACATTACGGAAAGAAAACAAGTATCATTGCGTAATTGGTAAAGTTCTGTAACGTTACGGAAAAAGATTCAGCAAAAAAGGGTAGAGAGGGTGTGTTTAGTAAACTGGGGTGTACAAATAGTAATCAGGCCCACTTGGGCCTTCTAGGATCTTCTAACAGAAGGTGGTGCCTTCTGGTGGAAGCAACCCAGCTCGCCTGGGTGGCAACCACCTCCCTCTTTTCCCTTATAAATAGGGGGAGAAGGGCAGAACAAAAATGTTCAACCCTCTTGGTATCTGAGAATCACTTAAAATTAGTGAGAAAAATTGTTTCCGTGAAGAAAATCCAAGCCGAGGCACTTCCGTAACGCTTCCGAGACGTTTCCGTGGGCAATTTCGCGAAGATTTTCCACCGTTCTTCATCGTTCTTCGTTCGTTCTTCATCGTTCTTCGGTCTTCAACCGGTAAGTTCCCGAAATCGAACCTTTCAATTCATTCTATGTACCCTTAGTGGTCCCCACTTGTTTCGCATGCTTTTACTTTTATTTCATTTACTTTCCATACCCCCTTTTTAATGTGCTTTAGTCATTTATTTAAGTCATTTTTTCGCCTAATCAAAAAATAAAATAAATTTCCACCGATCATTTGAGTTGTAATATCTTTTAATTTCCGTTAGAATAAAATGTGACCGATCTTTCATGCCGTAACCACGTTTAAAACCAAAAAGAGACAAAATAATAATATAATAATCTAAAAAATATCTTTTAATAAAATAATCAAAAAAATCAATCGGACGTTTTTTTTCTTTGGGATTTTCTTTCTTAATTGAATTGACTAATAATCAAAGTGAAACTAAGGCTAAAATCAATTCATAAACCAAGTTTTTTTCATCACCTAAAAACCATTTTTAAAGGTCCAACGCCTTGAAATGGTCTTTTCCGCTTTTATTGGTTAGACGAGGATTTAAAAAGCCTAAAAACAACACATAGCTTTGTCACCTCTTTCAAAAAAACAAGAGATCATTAATGGTCCAATGCCTTAATGTTTTCTCTCCTTTCAAAAGAATTGAAAGGTCATTTAATGGTCCAATGCCTTAAATGACCCTTCCGTTCAAATAAAAATATATCTTGCAAAAAAAAGGATAAAAACAATTTAACCAACGTTTAGTTCTCAAAGAACTACGTAGGTCTGATTTTCTTATCACTATTGAGGAATACGTAGGAGCAAGGGAAACCCCCTTGTCGACCACAAAAAGATAAAAATACAAAAAAGCATAAAAAGACATAAGAACGTAAGAAAGGAAAGATAAAACAAATTGAAGTCATGTTTGCACACTTGATTAAAAAGGTTGTCGTCCCTTGTGACGGACGCGTGGGGTGCTAATACCTTCCCCGTGCGTAAATACAACTCCCGAACCTTTCACTTAAAGTTCGTAGACTACGTATTTTCCGATTTTTCCGACGTTTTCCTCAAATAAACGTTGGTGGTGACTCCGCGCATTTTCTTTTCTTGGAAGACGCACCCGTGAGTCTCGCGTCGCCCTTCCTCCGAAGGGTAGGTTGCGACACACGGCAATAGAATTGTTCTAAAAATATAAAGAATATGATACATGTAAAATACAATCTATATCATATATGTATAAAAATTAATAGTACATAATGTAATTTCTGCAAATCCAAATGAACAACATACTTCTTAAACATTACTATACAAAAAAAATTATAAATTATTATCATCATAAATTACTTCTTAATGTTTACAAATAGAAGTACCATCAATCTGACTCTTTTCTTGAAAGCAACTATAAAGATTAAAGAGGACAATTTCTACTTTTTGTTCATCAAAAGACTGCCTATGCGATTCTATAATCATGCTACTACGTCTCATGCACCGTTTAGTAATGATGTCTTGTCAACGACAAAACCAAAACACATTAAATTGGCTCACTCAGTAACTAAAACTAAAAATTTTTACGTATAGGACAAAAACAAGTAAAAATTAGTAACTAAACCATAACATTAAAATATCATTAGACAAGTGAAAATTAATGAATTAAATTAAAACAAGATAAAAGATTGGCGAGGAAGGGTACCCATGTTTGAAATGGTAGCCAACAAGTTAGCCACTTGGTGCAGAGCCATCTTCCATGTCTCTAGCTTATCCATGTTAACGTTACACCTAAAAGTCTCCTCATTAGTGTTGAACTTCTTATCATGATTAGCCAATGCCTCTCCAAAACTACTTGTGTGGTGTCTCAAATCAGAAGGATCGACCATATAAAATGTTGGCAAAATCAACAGACCCTTTCCCTTGATAAACTTGAGGATATAATCAAGTTTAAGCAAAAGGAGGAAGATGAAAATTATGGACTCTTCGATTGCCTTCTCAAATGCAGAGGTGATATGGTGCCCTTTGCGGGGCTGTTGGTCATCGATGAAGGTGTGAATTCCTCTGTCACAAAGAGCTTTGTAGAGATTGTCGGTTCTACTATTAGAAATGAGAGTTTTTACGATAGTTATTTTACGATAGTTCTTTTGGAATCACCTTAGAAAATTAGAAAATAAGTCGATGGTATTTTTATAATTATTTTACTAAAAAAAAATTTCTACAATACACATTTTAAGACAATTATTAAAAATCGCCATAAAATATTTGTTGGTCATAAAAATTAGGACGGAGTTTATTAAAAAACTGTCTTTAATGTTGTGTTTTAATACATGTTTTTTGTAAAAGTTGAGGTTGTCTTTTTTTCTTTTTTTAATGTTAATGTGGCTCTCGGTACCTCGTTGTCGTGCTCTCTTCTTTCTCTCTCTCACAACAATAACTCATCTCTTCAGAGACCTCTGATTGGGCCACTCCAAGAGAGACTCCACGCCGCCACTGATAATGCCTCCCAAGCTCGCTGTCGTCATCGCCGACGACGACCTTCCCTCTTCGCTCGGCCAGCTTGCCGCCTCCCTCTGTGATTCTAACTTTGCACTAACCTCCTCCGGCAAGCCTCTCAGTTCCGTTGCCAACCACTCCTCCACCGTTGCCAGCAAGGTCAAGAAGGCCTTCGGCCTGGAATCGCCAGGTTTGGCCTCCAGAAAGAGACCTGAATCTGCTTCGAGCCAAGGAAAGCCGAAACTGCCTCTCATCGTCGGCAAACTCATGCGCAACCAGATGAAGGTTTCCGAAGCCATGGATTCGCACGTGCGACGCGTGCTGCTCAGGATTTCCGCTGGCCAGGTCGTTAACACTCTTCGCTTAAACCACTCCTCACATTTTTTCGCACGTGCCGCAATGCATGTTGCGAGGGATGCTTGATCTCGCTCTGCGAGCTTTTTTTCTTTCAGTTTTATAGTTCTACTGTTTCATATTTTGTTTTTATTGATGGCTTCATATCCTAATGTGGATTTAATTTCATTTTAATTCTTGTCAGGGAATACCATCTATTAGTAAAACACTGGAGGATTTTTTATTAATAGGTTACTACACTCTGTAAGAATCTGACTACTTGGTTGCCATGGGTAAGTCACTGAGATATTGCTTTCGAGTTTGCCTTTTTTTTTTCTCCCCATTGCTGATTGAATTACTTTCACTTGCTGGTTGGATCTGTGCTATAGTTTACCGAGGAGGAGATTCCACTTGTACCATCTAAAGGGTACTGAGATTATTGTTGTAAAAAGTTGCTTTTGCTCTTTGGATTTACATGTTTTATTTGGTTGTTATTGGAGATGATTAGTTAATTATTTTTCAACTTTTCTGTTTCAGATTATATTTTCACCTCTACAAATGCATGATATATCATATATATGATAAGTAGTAGTCTTGAGATTGCTGAATTTTTGTTCTGCTTGTTTTCATGGAAATTTTGCTTTACTTTTTACTCTTGGGGTGTGGCAACAGCCTTTTCAGAGCATTGGTTGCTGGCTTTCTTAAAACTGACTAGGAATTTCAGAGCAGAGGTGTGAACTTTAGCTTTTATTCTTGTGTTTTCTTGAGGATAGAATATTGGGAGGGTCAAAATACTGAAATGGAGGATCTGGATTTTTTTTTTCTCTTCTTATTACTAATTACAATGGTTATGCATCCTGTTAGGCCCTTGTTCAGGATAAAAATCTTACAATTTGTCATGGATTATAGCTATCAAAGGCTGGTGGAAGGCTTATAATTTAGTAGTTAACTAGTAATTATCAGTTTTATTAATAATTGTTTATAGTATTATGCTTAAGGAGTTTGAGAAGCGAATAAGGTCTGAGGTAATACCAGCAAATGAGATTGATGTCACATTCTCTGATATTGGTGCCTTAGATGAGACCAAAGAATCCCTTCAAGAACTAGTAATGCTTCCTCTTAGAAGACCAGATCTTTTCACTGGAGGCCTTCTAAAGTCTTGTCATTTAAATCTATTTTAATTTTAATGCAGGATTATGGTAGGACCACCATATGTGGAGAACATGGAAAAGATTTTGAGGACTCTTTTGGCAAAAGAAAAGGTGGACAACGAACTTGAGTTTAAGGAACTTGCAACTATGACAGAAGGATATACTGGAAGTGATCTAAAGGTTGCTACTATTCTTTTATATTGTTCACATTAGATATAACACTATCGTGTAACAAGTGCTTTTTGTTTTCTGTGCTTTTAATTATATCTTTTATTCATTCTCAACCTGTCCATTGTAGAACTTGTGCACAATTGCTGCTTATCGACCTGTTAGAGAGCTAATTCAGCAAGAGAGGCTAAAGAGTCTGGTAAGTGGCAATTGTATAATTTATTTTGAGTTTAATTGGTATGACTTAAAAAATTCTGCTCTTATATTTGTTAGATATCTTTCATAGGGGTATTGAAATTTTGAAATCATATTACTTAACAACATTTAGTTAGTTCCTGCCTACTTACTAAAATTCATTCATTTGTAATACATATTATTGAGAGTCATATGGTGATGGTCTCATAACTTTTCATTAGACACATAAGTATTACTAATGTTATGATGAGAATAGGGAAGTATTGATATTAGATTTTAGAAAGACAAAACTAGAAAAAAAAGTTTTATATTAATCAAAACCAAATCAAATTTACTGATATAAAACTAGAGAAAAACTCTTTCCTTGCTAATTCAATACTGCTAAATTTTAGCGGTGGATTTTTTAAAAAAATTACATTAGCAAAGAATATTTATTTTTATACTCTTAACGGGGGAAGGGATGTATAGTGTATACCTTACAAGAAATAGGAAATAAGAAGAAAAAAAGTTGAAAAACAAGAGATGTGATGATGAGAAGAAGAAAACTAGAGAAAAATATCGTGTGAAAATTTAGATATTAAATAAAACATTTTAAGTTTTATTTATTTATTTATGAAAATCAACACTGTAAGTTATACCATCAACTATAAAATAAAAAAGGCTACATGCACTCCTACAGTCACAATAGGATGTTTAAATGTTAGGTGTGTAGAAGCAAGTTTCATGATGATCAATCAAGTTGATTCAAGTAGTTTTGATGAAGACAAAGATGATGACAAAAAGTCCAAAGAATGATTTCAAGATTGAGTCAACAAGTTCAAGATCAAGATTAATTTCAAGTTTCAAGAATCAAGATTCACGAATAATCAAGATCAAGATTCAAGACTCAAGATTCAAGAATCAAGAAGAAGACTCAGTCAAGATAAGTATTAAAAAGTTTTTCAAAACATTGAGTAGCACAAGAAGTTTTCACAAAATCTTTTACCAAAGAGTTTTACTCTCTGGTAATCGATTACCAGAAGGTAGTAATCGATTACCAGAAGGTAGTAATCGATTACCAGTAGCCAGCATTGTTTTTCAAACTGATTTACAAAGCTGTAATCGATTACCATAATCATGCAATCAATTACCAGTGTTTTAAAACGTTAAGATTTTCAAAATTCAAAATGAAGAGTCACATCTGTTGATGTGTAATCGATTACACCTTAATGGTAATCGATTACCAGTGACTGCTTTGGAAAAATTCATTTTCAAAAGTCACAATTCTTCAAGTGACTTGTTTTTTAAGATTCTTTCAAAAGTCACAACTTTTCTAAGTGACTAGTTTTAAAAGAACTTGTCAAGAGTCACAAACTTTGACTTGAATCATCAAAAGATTATAAATATGTGACCATGGCATGAATTTAAAAATGATCCATCATCTCTTTCAATCATTTTATCTTTCAATCTATCTTTCAACATCTTCTTTCATTTCTTTCAGAACTTTTTGGTTTGATTTCTCTTCATCTTTCTAAAAGTTTTTGTTCAAAACTTTCTCTTCTAAGAAAAGTTCTTAGTTCAAAAACTTGTGTTATTCATCTTTTTCATTCTCTTCTCCCTTTGCCAAAAAGAATTCAACAAGGACTAATTGCCTAAATTCTTTTTGTGTCTCTCTTCTCCCTTTTCCAAAAGAACGAAGGACTAACCGCCTGAATTCTTTTGTGTCTCTCTTCTCCCTTTGCCAAAAAGAATTTGACAAGGACTAATCGCCTGAATTCCTTTTGTGTCTCTCTTCTCCCTTTTCCAAAAGAACAAAGGACTAGCCGCCTGAATTCTTTTGTGTCTCCCTTCTCCCTTTTCAAAGAATTCAAAATGACACAGTTTGAGAATTCTTTTGATTCTTCCATTTCCCTTAAACAAAAGATTTCAAAGGACTAACCGCCTGAGATATCTTTTGTTTCCCCTTCACTAAGTTTCAAAGGACTAACCGCCTAAGAACTTTGTCTTAACACATTGGAGTATACATCCTTTGTGGTACAAGTAGAGGGTACATCTACTTGGGTTGTTGTAACTGAGAACAAGAGAGGGTACATCTCTTGTGGATCAGTTCAAGTGTAGGGTACATCCACTTGGTTGTTCAAAGAGAACAAGGGAGGGTACATCCCTTGTGGATCTTTGCTTGTAAAGGCTTTTACAAGGTTGAAAAGAAATCTCAAGGACCACAGGTCGCTTGGGGACTGGATGTAGGCACGAGTTGTTGTCGAACCAGTATAAATTCTTGTGTTTGTCTTCTTTTTACCTATACTCTTTAATTTTCGCTGTGCACTTTAATTATCGCTTTTACTTTTGTTAAGTTTCTATTTCTGTTCTTTACTTTCTTAACTTTGTAGTAAAAGCCTAATTGAATCTAGTAACATTAAGAATGATAGATTTTTAATTAGTAAAGGTTCACTAATAATTAATTCACCCCCCCCCCCCCCCGCCCTTCTTAATTATTCCGAGGCCACTTGATCCAACAAGGTGGTCATCTAAGCACATTAATTTAATATTTTTCTTGTAATTTTGTCCTTGTAAATGCTAGAGCTATCATGTACAGATTGGGCATGCTTTTACTCAATCATTGCAGGCAATTTAGGAAATTTCTTAAGTTGTTTGGACACAACCTGAAGCAGTTTCTTCTCCTTAATGAACTTGCTACTCATGTTGCTAACTGGCTTCTATGGAGGTATATTTCTTAGATAGATGTGTATATGCATTGTCTCATTTTCCTCTCTTTTCTTGTGTGAGCGGAGAGTGTGGGTATTGAGGGCACGGGGCAGGGGATTACTTTGCTGAATTTTCCAACTTTCTCTTACATTCACCTTTGTCATTTTAATTAGGATGAAGGCAAAGAGGGCCTCTTGGAGTATCATGGGTTCTTGCTAAAAACATTTGAAGAACTATACAGGGTGAAGGAAGGCCCATTTCTCAATGCTAGCAAAATCCCCCATATAGGGTAGTGACACTTTTATTCACAATGATCATAACCTTATTGTTTGAGACAATGTTTTGGGATATTGTCTCCAAAAGGTACACACATGCAACCACTGTCCTTTATTCTTTGCATTGGAATTTTTTTCGATTTGTTTGGCCAGTCTTTAGAAAACTTTTCCTGAAAATACATTTTAGAATTCTTGGAAGAGTAATGATATTTCCTTGTGTATCTACTAATCCTCGCATTGTTTGAGACCAGTTGAATTGGCTCTTAAGATAGTTTCTTCAAACAGTGAACATGTTGCTTTGTCCCTTCTTTAAATCCCATGTGCTTTTGCATGAATGAATGTCTTGGATTGTAAATCTAAAACCATTTTTGAGTGTCTCTTGGTAACTATTTTTGACAAAAATAAAGAAAATATATCTCAAGCTATATTAAATATTAACTGAGTTTGTATTGAAGTAATAAGTATGGTGAGAAAATATTTGTTCTCTATAAAGTTGCTTCAATTTTCTGCTGAATTTGAAAACTTTGTTCGGTTTAAGGACATACAGATGGTCATATGGCACTGCTTCATGCAAATACTCATTCCTTGATAGTAGGTGATCATTGCGTGGGGTAAGATTCCATACAATGTCTTAGTTGGATTCTGGAGTTTTGTTTTGTAGATACTTGAAATTGTCGTAAACTATTTTATAGTTATGATGCCTTTTCTGAAGTGCATGGGGGCTGTTTATGCAGTATTTTGTTCTAATTACTAATTATGTCTATTTTTTGGTAAAAAAATAAAAATAGAATATTGTATATTAAACAAGTTAGTGAACTTTTTGAGTTTATGAGACTATTGAAATTAGCTTATTTGTTGTCTAGAAGTTGAAAAAGACTAGACACTACTAGAAAAATATGATATGATGACGCACATTCTACATCGGTGCTGAAGAACCCGTCGTAGTTGTCAACACGGTGGCAATTACGTAATTATATAAGTTTTTTATGTGGCGCGTTTGTTGTACAACGACGTTTGTCTAGAACCCCGTCGTTGTAGTTTTGATGGAAGTCATCAAAGATGGTGCTTGTAGGTACACCGTCCTAGAAATAGTCACATACAAAGTCGGTGTCACTAAACACCGTCGTAAATTTTGTACTTTATATAGTCTCGTGGTAAACACCCTCGTACCCTCCAAAAACCTAGCGCCCCCGCTATTGCCTGAACTACTTCATCCCGCCGTGAACTTCGTCCCGCTACCACCCTGACGTTTTGTTTCTCGTCGTGAAGTACTTGAAGCCGAAGTGGACCTGCTGCTCCCACCACCGGTACCGCCACGTAGCCGAAGTCGTGCCTTTTTGAGTGGCGTTGCCACCTTTTGAGTGTTCCTAAAGGTAAGGATGTGCGTGTGTTCTTATCTTTTCCTTGGACAAGGACTTTCAGTTTAATGCGCACCTTAGAAACAATTAATTAATAGTTCGGCAGCTCTTCATCAGTGGGCACTTTGATTTCTTGAGTTTCACTCATTAAATTAATCTAACGGTCACCGATTCACCATTATTGCTGAAAAGGACTACAAGTTCCAATTATAAACCATGGAAAATGTTCAGAGACAAAAAAGGGAGAGAACATAAAAAATGGGAAAGTTTAGTTGAAGTTACAGTACTTATGATTATGGGGTTGTACTTGCCTTTCTTCTGTTATCACATTTCTCTTTTGAACTTCGATTGTGTGACTCCATAGTGAAGTTCCTTCCTTGATTCCAGGGACCTCTTCCTTTTGTTCTTGAAATCGAGTCAACTACCAATAACATTTTAATTTGAGATAAAAATTTGCTTTTAACTCATACAGATGTGACATTTCTTGATCAAGTATGTGGGGGTTGGTGAATCAAAGGATGTGCAGGCCTTCTACTATTCAATTGAGTCAGAGAACAATCCCAAAGAGGATCCTCTCATGCTTTGGCTTATTGTGGCCCTGGTTACTCATGGTTTCCTCGCATTGTCCTTGAAATTGGTAATAGCATTACCATCTTTGTTTACTAATTTTTACTTTTGAGGATTGTTAGGAAAACAATTACTGATACAGTATTTTTTATTGATTAAACTTATTGAAAACTTGGAAATCAGAAGATTCATTAAATTTTATATGAGATCCAACTAATAAGAGTTAGAAGAGTGTATTTCGAACATTTTTCTTTACTTTTTTGCCATACTGTGTACCTATGTAGTAGGTAACAAGAGCTGACCCTTACATTTTTATGTTTACTCTATATGCGTGTTGCAAGTCGAGTTGCATTTAATCATGAGCAATATAATGGGAGCCTTCCCACTTTGATCTTGAGGCTACAATCACAGACAAAGGTAAGTGCATGCATCCACAGTTTCATTGTATTTGTTTCATCAGATCCTTTTGGATATATATATATATATATATATATATATATATATATATATATATATATTTGAATTTACATATATTTGAAAAAAAACAAGAAGGTATATCAAATAAGCTTTTTTCCATGAACTTGTTAGTTTACTTTTTCTTAAAGTTGATTTTAACTTGTGCGTAAACAAATTTTACCTTATGGAACAAACTTTTTTTTTTAGCTATTCATGGTAGGTTAGTAGCATTATATTTGTAGGCTTGCCTTTAGTTTGAAACTGGATGATTTGTATGTAACAATGATGGCTGTTGAGCTAATTTCACAGGCTGTTGTATGAAACTGGATGATTTGTATTGTGGATAATATTGAATCGGGAAAAGAAAATGCAGTTTAATTATGTTTATTTATCTCATATAGTTTATTTTTTATTTATTTAATTTATCTTGTTATGTGTTATTTATGTGTATAATGGTTGATGAAGATGCACAGGTGCTGAAAATTTGCTAATTTAATTATACTTTCTGCTTGAATGGTTTAACCCAAATTTTGTGAACAGAGGAACTTCTTCAACGACGTTCGTTAACACACCTATCTTTATAGATTTCTACAACGTGCCTTTATATGGTTGTCGTTGAAATGATCACCAACAACGACGGGTGTAACACCACCCCGACGTTGAAATTTTAAAAAACAACGACGGGTATAACGTCCACCCCGACGTTGAAATCTTCAAAAACAACGACGGGTGAACAGAAACATCGACGTTGAAATGATAAAATACAACAACGGCTGTTATGGGTACCCGACGTTGAAATGGATCCGAACAACGACGGGTTCTTCGATAAAGTGCGTCATCGAATCGTTTTATATAACGACTATTGTTAAATGCGCACTGACGTTGTCTTCTGACATTACAAAGACGGCTCTGGGGTGACCGATGTCGTTGTTGTCGACATACAACGACATCTGGAACAAAGACGGTGTTGGGCCCGACGTAGATAGCTTATTTCAACCGATGTAGAAGCTGCTTTTTGTAGTAGTGAGATTATCTACTTTCAAGCATTCCTCCTTTTCTTTATAGGTCAATGAATTTATTAAAGACATAAAGGTATAGGGAGAACACAGATATGATAGGATTATTATAGGAGGATCAAGCTGCTAGACTTACCTTCACTAAAATCTTCTTCTCAAGAATTAATGAGGGAATACATGATCTACCTAGTTTTGATTTAGAGAAAGAAATGATTTGGCATGCTGAATTTGTGTCATATTATCTATTGTTGAAGCTATCTGATTTCCTCTTTGCAATTCCAATAATTTTGAGGATCTACTTCATATTCAAGGTTTTTTGATAATTACTTCACTCTATTAAGTTGTTAATTTACTTTATTTCAGTCAGGGAAGTGCTACCTTGTCATATCCAAACCACGTACAAATTTTTGGGAGCTTTCACCACATGCTTTAACACCAATGCATGGGAGAGTTAATGTCTGGCCAAAGCAGATGCTGTGTGGATATCTAAAGTATTGACCTTCAATTACTTCCTACCTTTGACTGAACAAGTTAACTGTTGATATTTTATGTCAGAGTCAGCAACTGGGTGGATTTTTATTGTTATTTTCTGGAATCGTAGGAGTAGAGAAGCTAATATTGTGGAAGTAATTGAAGGTGGAGCAAAATCTTTGTTTGACATTATAGCATATGCATATTCTGATGTTGACCACCGTGTCTGGATTGCTATCATCAAATGTGAGGCTCCATGTGGATCATCTAGCCCAACAACACAATTTACCAAAGGTAATGACTATTTTGCTTTAAGCTTTAAAAACATTAATTTGAGAAATACTTAGTATCTGTTGGTGAAAAATCTGTTGTGCCTGCAAGGATTTCTGGCCCTGTGAGCTTAATTTGCTTAGTTGTTTGCATTTTTATATTCACCGCATGCTCTGCATCTCTCACTCTAGTCTCTCTTACCAGAGTTTTTTTTTTTTCTTTTTTACATTATCAGGGAGTATTACACTACTCATGTAAGACTGTGGGAAACTATGTAAAACTTAACCATTTTTATTCTTGCAACTTCACCCGGGGTGTCACATTATTTTGGGGTCTTCAACAGCTCTTTACAGACGAGGTTCTGGTTCATAACAAATGTTGATTTAATGAGACGTGGGAAACTATTTTTTTATTGTGTATAATTTTTTATTAAGAGTCTAGGAAAGTAAATAAAATAATAATAATTTATTTAAGTTAAAATTAGTTTATACATAAGTTAAAAATATTTTTTTAAGAAATTAATACAAGAGTGCCTACAAATTAATTTATGTAGAAGCTAATTTTAGTTTATGAAAAATAGAAAAAATATATTTTATTTTATTTTTTTCTTTTGCAAGTGTTTCTAGAAAAATTTACTTAAACATGCTCTAAAGGTGCTAAATCTATCATTTTATGATAATTCTGGCTAAAATAGAATCGATTCTTAGGGAGATATCCGTGCTAAAAAAGTATTTTCTTTGTTCATATAACATTTATTGGAGAATCTTCTCGAGTCAGCGGACGCCCATTGAACCCAACAAAGCTGAGGAGTGAGGACCCATAGTTTGATGGTTGCTGGTCAATGATGAATTATTAATTTAATTCTCTACATAATACAGATTCCCCAAATCTTTTTCTTTAATCTCTTTGATTGCTTTTATACAAAACACAGCTCATTACCATGAATATTGCTTATGGTGTACTTTTATGCTCTTGTTCCCTAGAAATTCTGTTACTTATTACACAGTATGAGATACTTGCCATAGGGACAAGCCCCGGTACTTATGAATTTTAGATTTGATATAATTGATAGATAAATATGTTATTAAGAGTTTATTTGATAAATTCATATCAGATAAACATTTAGTTTATAAATTTATTGTAATAAATTTACAAAATAATTTTTGTAAATCATATAAGAAATTAATAAAATAAATTAAAAAAACTTATGAGAACAATAAGCTGCTTCATAATTTTTTTTAAACACTACCTAAATAAAACATAAGCTTAAGCAAGGATTCTAATATCGAAAATAACGATATATATGCACATTTAGATTTTGAATTTGAATTTTGCATATAATTTTCTCTTGGTGAAGTTATTATCATTGTGTTGTAATTACTTCAATAAGCTTCTTTTTTTTGGTAAAGGATACATATATTGTTAAATAAAAAACTATTTAATTTCTTTATATTTTTACTAGTACTATATGATACAATCCTGGTTTGAATTTAACTTTACTATTATTACTTTGTTTTGTAGCAAAAGAAGATGCTTGTTAGCTTGTAAATGAAGTTGTATGAGAAGGGTATTTGGTGTGGTGGGTCTTCCTAATCCATTGAAGAGAAATTATTAAAATATGAAGTATGTTCTTATCTAAATCACCCTTATTTATCCAGATTAAGGCAGCCTTCAGTAGAATATAGGAAGGTGCAAAGTTCCCTCTTTTGGGGTAGAGTCAATTCATCAATTAGGAGTTGGTGAGAGAATGGAAGCCACAGAGCAGAACAATTCAAAGGTGATGTTGATTGATTCTTTGCAATCATGGGAGTTCCACGTCAACCAAGCCTATAATCAGAATACTCCTCTAAGACACTCATTTTAAGCCAAAGTTTGGATCTTTTAATTTTTTTCAACCCTGGTCTGGAAAGAGTGTGCAAAAAGGGCATTTAAGCTTCAAGTTATTTACAAAATTCATTTTTTACTTTGATTTTGTATTTTTGGTTTTCAATGCTTGTTTTAATTTGTCTTCTTGTTCTTCCTTGTGGATATAGTATATTAATTTATGGCTTATGTATTTTGTGGGATGGATCAATGTAGGTTGTTGTTGTAACAGTCGTAACTTTCCATAACTTTTAATAAGTAAATAAGAAATTAATAAATAAATAAATAAGTAAAAAAAATTATTAGGTCATAAATTCTTATTATATAAGCCAAATGTTAACCTAGAGCAGCAAAAACACATTCTGTTCCTTTCTTCTTTTCTGACGCACAAGAACCCTAACAGAGCAATCAGAGGAGGAGCTCTAGAGAGCACCAAAGATGCCACAATTGCTAACAGAGAACATTTAAGCGACTACATCGAGGTAAGGGATGAGTTACTCACGCTTGGGGATTAGAATGAACATGTGTAGGGATCCCGAGATGATCAATTTTTGGGTTATTTTGGGGTGTTTATGAAGTTTAATTATGTTTTCACGTTTAATCGCGGACTGAGTGTGTTTGATGAATCAATTGGTGTTCTGTTGCGAGTTTGTTGTAGAATTGATGTGTTCCTGTGTTAGGTGTGTACCTTAGGAATTAGAATTCTTTATAATTAGCATAAAAATTATGAGGTGGTGATTTTGTTTATACCATATATGTTGGTCTTTCAATCTTGTTCTTTTTTTTTCATTTTTCCACACCGCAGTGTATACGTGTACATATATATTGATACTCTTATTTCACAAACTTTATATTTTATTTCACGTGGGTGATTTTTCGTCATGAAATTCATATGTGTAGGGATTGTTGGATAATTGAATTGGCTAAAATCGTTTAAAGAAATTAACTAAAGCTGTATTCACATTATAATTAGGCATTTTCTTGATGTTGATAACTTAGTTGAAAAATGTTTAGAATATAGGTATACATGTTGTTCATATAAATCAATATGAGTATATATTTTATTGTTATATATAATTTGTATTTACTTAATGATATGTTTGATATTATTGTGATTATTTTATATTAATATATACTTAATACATTTGATATATATATATAGAGAGAGAGAGATAGATTAATAAGTTATTACGTTAATTACGTATACGTTAATATATATATATATATATATATATATATATATATATATATATATATATATATATATATATATATATATATATATATATATATATGTTTCACGTGTATTTTTATAGTTATTTATTTATAAGTCTTGAAGTTAAATATTGTATGTTATTAGTATTATGATACATTGTTATTTAATTGTTGAGTATATTTTGTAATTAGTTAAAGTGTGAAATGTTAAACTGTAGACATGAAATATGATTGTGAATGAGTGTGTGATTGATATTTGTAGTGATACTACTTGTCTTGTGAGTTATGAGTTATACAGTAACTCGACTAGTGTTTACCTTGAGAGAACTTTCATGCGCAGTGTTAAAGGAAATTGTAGGATTCCTAGTTAGGATCCTGAAGGGTTAAACTGTAGCGTAATTTGTTAAATATCTTTGAAATATAAGAGTGAGGTCGTGGGTATTATATAACTCATAAACTGCGTGCAAAAAAAAAAATTTAGGGGTTGGACCTGAATCAGGAAGGTGAGGCCCAAACGGATTCTTTGGAGTCTAGGCCTTGGGGGTAAAGATACTAGGTTTGAGTGCTCCTTTATGTCTATGTTGATCCCATGTGGTTGGGGCATTCTCGCAAAACAGAGTAACCCTGATTGGTCACCTTATGTTGTTACTTAGTGAGAGTGACCGAGTATACCCATTGTGTGGTGTGCTTTGTCATGTACTCCTAAGCGCCCAATGTTATTTTTCACTGAGATGGTACCACATTGCATATAGGCTTGAGTCTTAGTATAATTGTTGCATAACGCTTGTGTTTGAATTTCATTGAGTTAACAAATGTGGTTGATGTTATTTTATGGAGTATGCGAATTTGAATGGGTGTGAATAATGTGTGCGATGTTGTGCGGTAATGTTATTTATATAAGGTCAGCTTTAAGTATTATATGTTTCACATGCTCTAATATTTTATTATATACGAATGTAATAACTTACTTCCGGTGTGTGTTTGTGTTTGGACTGGTTGCCACTTTGTTTCAGGTGAGCCTTCATATGATGAGTCACATGCTAGAGATGGAGAGACTTAGTCTGTGATAGGAATATGCTCTGATAAGTGTGACATTGAGGCATAGGATTTTACTTCGCTTATTATGATTTTCGCATGTTATGATTTACTGAATGATATAATTGCGTTATACTTTTTCTATTTTAGTTTTTTTTATTATTTATTTAGAGGGGGCGGCCTTGTTTTGAGCCGGGATAATTTTATATTTTATCCAAAAAAAAATTTCTACTATGTTTTCACTAAGTGGATGTGAACCTTTTATCCTTTTGAATTGATTTAAATTAAATGTCTTTAAAAACTAAATTATTAATTAATTTTGCATGTTTTTTTCTCCTTCTTGTATTATTATGTGTTTATAAACTTAATAATAAATTTTATATGATTTATTTAGTTACTTATTTATATTTGTGAGGATAGAGGGTGTCACAGTTGTTCACTTCACTGCTTCATATTAGAATTTATCCTCTCTCCTGCCATGCATTCTTTATTCTTTTTCGCTCCCACATTATCTTCCCATTCTCTATATACAGTAATAATATTTTAGGTTCCTCATAAAAAAATTTGCATTGAGTCCCATATAAAATAATATTTTAGGTTCCTAATAAAAAAATTTTATAAATGATAAATTTAAAATAGAAAATTTTCATATCTAATATTCAACTAAGAACTTTTTTAAATCTTTTTGCATATTTTTTTGGATTAAATATGATTTTGGTCTTCCATATATTAACTCATATTAGTTTAGGCCAAAAATAATATGATGGCATTTAGTTCCTAAAATTGTAATGTTATTTTTTGTCCAAAGGTCTATAATAATGATTTTTATATGGGTTATGCATGTAACTAAGCAATGTAAAAAAATTATACCTATAGGTTTGGATATTCAGACCTTGATCTGAATAAAAAAAATGCACATTGCACATTATAATTTTATGAAAACAAAAAAAATGCATGAACTGACAACTATTTGAACCTATTTTTAAAAGACTAAAACCAACATAGGTTAATATTTGGAGAATCAAAATGATATTTAATCCTATTTTTTTAATCAACAAGTCTACAAATTTGTATAATAAAATTTTGTTTATTCAATATTTATCAAACTTAGACGAAGAATTTTCTTTATATATAAGCAGAATTTAATTGATATATATTTTCAAAAAGAAAATATTGTTGATATATAAGAATTTTACACTAACATTTTGCACGAGTTTATTCAAATTTTCACTACCATGTTTACATAGTGAATAGAAAGAAATTCTAAAAAAGAGATAATAATATATTTTAAGAAATTAAAGACTATAAAATCTGGAAAGAAAACAGAATGATATAGTACATCAAAAGAATTTGAAGAAAGGGATAATAGATCCCTAAGAAATTAGAGAGTATAATTTTCTTAAAATAAGAGAAGATGGATAAAATATATAGAATATAAAGAAAGAAGGAGATACAAACACAAAAATATATATATATATATATATATATATATATATATATATATATATATATATATATATATAATTTTAATGACATAAATCTCTTAAGAATTATGAATAAGTATAAAGTAAAATGAATGAAGTTTTAAATATAAGTATGAAAGATATTTTTGGTCTTGATCAATTAGCGAATTTTATTTTAGGTTTTTAATAAAAAAAATTGCATTGAGTCTCATATAAAATAATATTTTCTTATCTTTTGTATTTTCTGTTGATTTCTGATAAATTAGTGAATTTATTTTTAATATATTCCTAATAAATTTTGTTGATTTGCTATTAATTCATTTTCCAAGGGATTAGTATAACATGAACAAATAAGAGGATCTAACTTAGTTGATTGGTTAGACAAGATGTGTGAGTATTTAAATTTATTGATATTATGTTCAATTCTTACGGATAAAAAAAATATAAAATGAACAAAAAAATTTAAGGTTAAAAATAAAATTCACAAATTAGTAGGCACTAAAATAAAATCTGAAAGACAAAAAACTAATTTATTAATTTATTAGTGAGTCAACTCAAATAAAATAATTACTAATTACAAAAATAGTTGGGGGAAACAAGTGTGAGTAGTTACAGTTGTTGATAAGATAAATTTTCGGAAAAGTTGGAACCAGAGAAGCTCATAAGACACTGAAGTACACTATTTTATGAGGGGGAAATATTCAAATAAAAGTGAATAATTATAAGCTTTTATATATATATATATATATATATATATATAATTATTTGTTATCTTCAATTTAGTTTAAATTACTCCATCTCTAAACTATTAAAAATATTTAAATAGGTTCTTCAACTTTTTTTCCAGTTAGATTCTTAAACTAAAAAAAAAACTAAATTTGGAGGTTAGTTTATGACAATGAGAAATTAAATGATGAAAATTTTTGATTTTTTTTATGATATTGGTATGAAATATTTATCAGATTTTATTTATGAGTCTATCACTTAACTAATAACATGTTGGTCATTTATGCAAGTTTTAAAAACTCAAGTGTTCAATTAATTAAAAAATATAACATGATCAAGGATGTAATTAAAAAATTAATTTAGAAAGCTATGGAAAAATTCTCAAATAATTCAGAGATTAATAGAGTAATTTAACTTTTTATTGAGATTAGAGACTGAAGTAGTAATAATTAATAACGTGTTAAAATATTTATATCATCAGCGTGATTGTTGAGAGTATAATAAGATCAGCGCAAACTAAACAAATCTAACTCAATTGTTGAGAATATAAGTATTGTAAATTATTTTATAGTATTTAATACCTAAGAATTAACAAAAAAAATCAGCGTTAACGGATTACCTTTTTTCAAAATAGGAAGCAAGCAACGAAAATCGTTTGCTTATTTGGCACCAACTCAAGAAGGAATCGAGCTAGTTTCTTCGACCAAGTGCATGGAAACTTATAACTTATAAGCCCAAAAAAAAAAAATCTTATAAGCAATCAATATCTTTCTTTCAAATAATACAAGTGATCTCCAGCAACACGTTAGCACATGGACCCAGCAGTTGAAATAAGCCAGGGAAAAGTCCCACAAAACTATACAAGAAATTATAATTATATATATATATATATATATATATATATATATATATATATATATATATATATATATATAATTTGAGTTCAGTTATTTTATAAGATACACAATAATTCATGCATGTCACTTAATCAATTACACTAGACTAGTTTCTAGTTTGATATTAAAAGTTTTAGATGCTAATTGCACAAGGAAATACTAATAATATGTTATTTTAACATATTTTTCTATGGTTAGATTATCTTTTAGAAAGTTAATTAATACTTTAATTTTTTTTTATAAAATCACTAAATTAAATTTAAAAACAAATCAATAATAAAATTATATTAAAAATATGAGCGATGTTATTCTCACTTAAATTAAAAATTATTAATGATAAAAAAAATTATTAAACCACTTTCTCCAAAAGAATGAGAGATAGGAAAATAAAGAGAGCGAAATGTGAGATAAGATTAATGATTTGATGGAGATAAAATAAATATTATAAAAATATTCTGAAAATTTTAAGTGAAAATAATAAATTTTAAAATATTATAATAAAAGGAATATCTTAAAATATTGTGTAGAAATTAAACTGAAATTTTATTTATTTTATCTTTAACAAAATAATTAATGTGGTTTTAGTTTCTCGTTAGGAAATAGAAAGAGGTGTAATTAAAGAATAAAACTATATCATTTTATTAAATGCTAGAACTAACAATGAATAAAATAAAATAAAAAATATTTTCAATAACTAAAGATGGACGACATTAAGTCTAAGTTCATTCATACTTGGAGTTGGACGGTTCCAACATCCTTTGTTTACTCAAAAAACAGAGACACACAGAGAAATGGTTCCCTGGAACTCATTTCCATTAGAAGTGATCTACCAAGTATTGGGATGGTTAGCTTTCCTTTCATGGTCAGTTGCTGGCTATCCACAACTCATCTTGAATTTTCGTAGAAAAAGGTTGTTTTTTTTCATGTTCTATACTCATTTCTGTTTCTGTTTTTCATTTGCGGTGGATTCTAAAGTATTTTTGGTTGGTTTGGTAATCTAAATCTAACTCAGTGTTGTGGGATTAAGCTTGGATTATGAGATTCTGAACTTAACCAAGCACTTCTCATATCTGATATACAATGCTTCCCTCTTCTTTGTCCCTGCTGTTCAGAAGCAGTATTTTGAGAAGTATGGTCATGGCCAGGTATGTTATTTTCAACCAAGAGTTTAACTTTGATGAGATGGTGAATAAGTTTATACTATTACTATTTAATGATATAGTTTCATTATGCTAACAAGTTAATCCTAGAGTCACTGTAAAAAAAAAAAAAAAAAAAATATGCCATAAGCTAATCAGAAATCATTTCAGATGACAGATATGACCGAATTTTACTGGTGTAAAAAATTATTTTATGTTCTCAATCAATAAAAAATATCACATGTATAACTTTTAAAATAAACAATCAATGTTTTTTATCCGTTTTGTATCATATCATGTGTTATAGGACTTTGGATTTGTAAAAGAAATGAAAAACTTTAATCCTCTCTTTTCTTTGGTAGTTAGATTAGATTTTAACACAAATTAGCCTGTAAAGACTTTAAGAATTTCATTGGCAGGCATTGTGGCACTTAAACTTGCAGGAAGTATCTAATTGCCAATAAATATGTCTCTTAACCAAAATCATTAGATATTCACATTATCTAACTTTGCTTTATAATCTCTTGTTGCTGCAGATGATTCCTGTAGCTGCTAACGATGTTGCATTCTCCACTCATTCAGTCATAGTACATCTAATTATATTGTCCCAAATTGCAATGTTTGAAGTAAGTGTTATCAACAGTTCTTCACAAGAGATTATATTTACCTCACATGACCATATTGTTTAGCAGCTCTTGTTATTCAAAGATAGTAAATGATCTTTGATTTGCAGCGTGGAAGTCAGAAGTTCTCCAAGTATGCCATTGCAATAGTTGTTGTGGTGTGGTTTAGTGCTGCTATTTGTTTTTTCATAGCATTGCCTAGCCAATCTTGGCTTTGGCTAATCTCCATCTTCAAGTAAGCTCACTATTCCTTGTCAAATCTTTTTTACCTATCCACAAGGATTTGAGTGTTAAATAAGCTCTTTAGAGTATTTGTTTAAAGGTCTAATGATACAGAATTACAGATAAATAAAGAGCATCAATACATTCATTCTCAAGGAGTTTGATATTTCATATACTTCTTTGTGTTAGGAAATCTCTTATCACCTGCCTTAACTCTTGGGGTGAAGTTTATATATCTGTTAGACAACTTCACTTAGTGTTAATTGGTTTAAAGCTGAAATCTAACATGAAATCAGAGCCTATAGCCCATCTTATTCTCGCATATTCTAGTAGGCTCCCCTATTCTGGTAGGCATCCTGCCTCAATTCTTGGGGTGCAACTTATATATCTATTGGACAACTTCACTTAATGTGAATCGATTTGAAGCTGAAATCTAACAGTTTGGACATCATTTTTGTCTAATTCTGTTTTCAGTATGTGATTATTCAGCTTTTTCACTTTTTATGATTCACATTAGATGTATGAGTGTTGGGGTAAGCAAGATGACACCGGACTTAGAAAACTTAATTAATGGTCAAGCTCAAAGCCTCAAACTAGGCTTAAAGAGACTTTGCAGAACTATGAAGTTGAGGCTAGGGTTAACTATTATGCAGTCTCTTCACATATCTTTGACCAAGGATATCACTTAAAAGATGGGAAGCATACATTTCAATGTCTTGGTTCAGCCTTATTATGTCTAGTGTCTTTCTCTATGAATCACATATCATTGAGGTTTCTAACTTGTTCCAAAGGGTTAAGTTTGGGTTCCTTTTGGAAAAAAAAATCAGTCATTTCAATGTATTAGAGGGCAAAACATCAACCTGTTCAAGGACCTTTGAATGGAATGTTTATATTCTTCTGTCACTTCTTATTTCTTTATTTTAATATACTTATTTTTTATAAGAAAATATTTTAATATAATTGTTAAACTATAGGGTTCTTTTTTGCTGTGCTATGATTTGATTTCCTTCTAATAGTTTGTGAAAATTAATAATACTGCAGCATAATTCAAGTAGTTATGACCCTCATCAAATATTTTCCCCAGGTCAGAATGCCTTACCCTCCTCCATACTATGTTCTGTATGAAGCATAATTGACCTGATTTCTGGTTTTGCAATGAGTTTCCAAACACGCATATGATCTTGGAATTTGGCTGTTTTTTCTTACTTCACAATTTCATACTTCTGTTTCTTTGGTAAATAGGTTGACAAATTTAATTGGTGTTTTACATGTACTCATTAACTTCTACAAACTTTGAAGTTTAACAGGAAAACACTGACAAACAAAAATAACAAGAAAAACGATGTTTATTTAATTAGACATCAATATTTAGTTACTGAGTTATGGTTACTTTGTTGTGAAATCTAGGCATTCATGAACTTCTTGAGAAAGAGTACAGATGGATTTAGCATTGGCACTATTCTTCTTGATTTTTCTGGAGGGATCTTTAACTATTCACAAATGGTTGTGCAGTCCATAGATCAAGGTTTGTGATTTTTACAAGTAATTATGAATTAGACCCTGCCATCAGATTTTATCCTTGAATGTGTATAATTAATTTCAACTTTATTTAAATCTAGGTTCCTGGGTGAACTTCTATGGAAACATTGGGAAAGTGCTTATATCCTTGGTATGTAATCCTCTGCTACTCCATATACTTCTTTGAAAACGATTGATGTCTTGCTCTGAATCATGCATCAAGTATTACATGCCAATTCTTTTTTTATTATTATTATGAAACTCAATTCTGTTGTATGATAAAACTAAGGGTAAAATTCCTTAAAAAAACAAAAAACAAAGGATAAAATATAATTTTGGTTTTTTTTATAATCATTTGACGTTTTTAGCCACCAATAATGTTGAGTATGAATACATTACAGTATGTTTTGCGATGGGAGGGACTAAATGTACCTGCTTTTCAAAATTTGAGGACCAAAGTAGTCGATTTGAAAGAATGGGACTTAAACCCAAATTTTCTGAAATTATAGTAACCAAACACATATTTTAGTCTAAAATAAAAACTCATTGAACATATTATACTTCAAGAAGTACGCACTGAAGTAGGTCTCATACGAAAATTGACACAATGATAGCAATAATTAGTTTCTTTTTGGACTTGGAATATTATGAAGAAGGTACATGAGTTATGTAGAAAAGGGAAAAATGCCATTAACGCTTCTGAAACATTATGGCTTTACCTAGCTTACTAATATTGATAGATGAATTCTGATTTTTTTTGAAAAAAAATAAACACCCTTGCAGGTAACCATATTCTATGATTCTATTTTAATGTGCCAACATTATGTACTATACCCTGAGAACAAGAAAGGGCTAACTTCTAAAAATTCCGAAGAAATCAAGCAGCCACTAATCAGTGCAAGTCCAATAGATCAACAAATCAAAGGTTCACTTAAATCTTCACATCAGTCTCCGGCAGAATTATGAGGTGTATATAACTTGGATCATGTGGCGTGCAGATCCATGTAAAAAATAGTCATCAAAAATGGTTTTAATTGGATCTCAATGATTAATTCTTTAAAAAAATGTAATGTGCAATATCAAATATACCATGTCCTTAAATCACGCACTATAAATGTATCAATGGATGGCAATTTAGCAGCCTCGTCGTTACCACAACTATGTAAAATCGTAAATTAAGCAAGAATGTATAGTTTTAATTAAAAAGAATATTGTTTGTTTGATAAAATTTGTGGGAGTGACTATTTTATTGTTTATTGTCATTTCTTTTGAAATCTTTATCTTCATCTTCTTAAAATACACCCTTAATTGCACTCCTATACCCTAAATTTCTAATTAATACTTATACAAATTATATTGAATCTAGAAAATAGATTTTCAAGGATGCAAGGAAACAATGAAATTTTGCTTGTGTTCATGGGTTGGTCCATTTGGCTATGTAATCAGTGGCAGACCTACATGTTATACCCCTCACTTCGTGGAAACATAATGATATTATTTTTAGTGGTGTTAACTTTTTGTCCCCTCTAATTCTATAATTTGACCATTGCCTTTAATTTTTTTAATTTTCATCAATTTTTGTCTTTTATTGACTAGTTTCTTACTTTCTTTAATACGTTTTTTCCTTTTATGCTTATTTAGTTGGATATTTTATTATGCTTTACAGAACAAAATATATTTTTGGTCTCCTTAAAAAAAGTTGTTCGATTTTAGTTTTTTTAATTTTCTTGTCTATTTTTTGTCTCGTAAATTTGAAATATACCACTTTTGTTCCTTAAAATAGTTAAGATAATACTTTATAGAGGAAGAGAAATACTTTAGATGATATTTTGAGTACCAAAAGTGTTATAAAATATTATTATTTTCTCTTCATACATTAACTATTTAAGGATCATTTTAGAAAAATATTATAATTACTAGCAAATTTAATACTAATAATTAAACTAATTTTCTTGATAGCTGGGAATTATTTATAAACATCTTACATTTAAGAACAGAAGGAGTACTCCATTCGTCTCAAATATAAAAAATGATTCAAGTAATAAAATTAGTTAATCACATTTAATTGCATCAATCTCAATTTAAAATTATTTTTCCAACTTATTTTTTTACTAGAACTTGGTATAAAAAATAAAAGAGTCATTGAAACAAAAAGGCTAAAATATAGGAATAGTCCCTTATCTTAATTTTTTGTTCCAAATTGATCCTCTAACTTTTAAAAATTCTAAAACGATCATTTCACTTATTTAATTCATTACAAGTTATTCATTTCAAAAAATTGATCATTTTCAATTTTTTAGCACGATTTTGAATCTTTTTATGTATTTAAGACGTGAAACTTATTTCATTAGATTCACCTACATGAAAATTACAAGAATCAACTAATGTTCAAAACAAAAAAGGCCGTAAATATAGTAAAATATTGCATGAAAAATAAGTCTTATGAATCATAAGAAAAGAATGCAACATTAGATTTTTAGGTTTTCGGTTGATCACTACACTCACTTTTCATGCATTTTCACCATATTTATGTCTCTTTTTGGTCCAAACATTAGCTGATTTTTATAGTTTTCATGTGAATGAATCTAATAAGACAAATTCCAAATCTTGAATCAATAAAAAAAATGGTTCAAAATCATGTTCAAAAATTGAAAATTATCAATTTTTTGAAAGGACTAATTTGCCTTGAATTAAATAAGGGGAGCATTTTAGAACTTTTAAAAATTAAGGGACTAATTCATAACCAAAAAATAAGTTAAGGAGTCATTTGTATATTTTAGTTGCAAACAAAAATCTCAATATTTTAGATATAGTAACATTAAATAAGGTCAAATTATTGAGATTGGTTTATATTTGATACCAAAATAAAAGTTTTTTTTCTTATATTAATTTGAGATCATAAGAGTGTTGCAAAACAATTCAAATTTGTAATTTTAAATCTCTAGGGTATTGTTTAGATTTAAAAAGGATATTGTCTTATTCATAGGATGTTGTTTAGAATTAAATATATATTCTGTAAATTAGATATTTATTTCATCTTTTAAGATTATGATGTTAGGTCTATATATAGAGGTTCTTAAGACCAGAATAATTACTTAGTCTGAAAAGGGGTTCACCATCCTAAGTGAGGGACGGGAATCATGTGGAGGGAAGATTTGTAAGTTTGTTTATATTGTCACAAAAACTGGAGGAGATCCTGGACGTAAGGATGAGAGCCTGAATCATGTTACGAAAAATTTGAGATCACTAAATAAATGGTATGGATGTAGGGACGAGGGTCTGAACTATGTTAAGCAAATTTGTGATCTTTTTCTCTTTTGTTTATGATATCGTCTAGCTCTTGTTCTTGGTTGGGTGATTTTTTAGTAATAAAGATATGAGTGTGTTTTTCCCCCACAATGGTATCAGAGTTGAATGATCGATCGTGCGACCTGTAAAAAGAGAAGAGTATTGAAGAAGTTTGAGGAAGCTGATGGTGGATCTGTGTGAGGTCCTTGTGTCAAGAGTCTACTTGGTGAAACATACCAGATTTTGTGCAAAGTGGAAGCACATGACGAGCATCTAAGATTGAAAATGAAATAAAAAAATTTAATTGAGGGAAAGATTGTAGGGAAACAATTCAAATTTGTAATTTCAAATCTCTAGGATATTGTTTAAATTTAAAAAAGATATTGTCTTCTTTCTAGGATGTTGTTTAGAATTTAAGATATACTATGTAAATTAGATATTTGTTTCCTCTTTTAAGATTATGATGTTTTAAATCCATATAAATAGGTTCTCAAGATAATAAGGATTACTTAGTTTGAAAACGGGATCACCATCCTAAGTGAGAGAAGGAGGTCATGTGGATGAAAGGTTTATAAGTTTGTCCCAAAAACTTGTTATGAGGAGATCATGGATGTAAGGATAAGGGTCCAAATCACGTTAAGTAAATTCAAAGCCGTAGATGTAGGGATGAAGGAATGAGGGCCCGAATCCCATTAAAAAATTTATGCTCTTTTTCTATTTCGTCTATGGTGTTATCTTTGTTCTTAGTTGTGTAATTTTTTAGTAATAGAAATATGAATATGTTTTTCCCCGGTTGGAAGTATTATATATTTACATGTAATGTATTAAATGATTCCCACACATTCAATAATCTTCAATGGGCTAAATGATCATTTTAGTCTTTTATATTTTTTGTTGGCATAATTTAGTTCTTTATTTTTTAAAACTTCATTTTATCTTTTATCTTATTTATGTTGTTCAAAATAATCTTTTATCTTTTAAAATGTTAATTTTTATCCTTTATCTTATTTAAAATGTTTAAAATGATCATTCAACTATTAAAATATATTCAAAATAATATGTATCTGAATATTATTGAAAGATTAGTGGAATATATTTAAATAGTTGAAAGTCTATTTTAAACCTTTCAAATAAAATAACTATCAAAGTGAACTTTTAAAAGATAAATAATCATTTTAAACCTTTTAAATGAGATAAAGGAATCAAAGTAAACTTTAAAAAAATGATCATTGGGGGTGCTCGAGGGTTGGTTCGGACCGGTTTTGGTCAAATTTAAGACTTAACTCAATCAAATTTAATTGGTTTGATTCAGTTTGGTTTTTATAATTTTTTTTGAAACCAAACCAATTCATGAACGGTTTGGTTCGGTTTGAACCAATAGATTACTCATTTAAATTTGATTTTTTATTTTGTTTAGAACTATTATTTTATATCATGATTCATCCAAATATCTAATACAATTAATACAGTATTATCATATGTCTGAAAGTAGTAAGATTGATTCATTTAATATCATCAACATAATATTCAAAAATAGACTAATACAAATTAAAACAAAATATCTTTCAACGAGATTTATGATAATAGTCCGAATCACAATTATTTCCTACAAACTAATCTCTTGCAATAAGCTTTGCAAGCAACCAGATTTGTTACAACCAGAATTATTGCAACCAGATTTGTTGAAACAAATGAACAAAATATGATCCATTAATATTATAAACATGGTAGAAAAAATAAATATGAGATTCTGAGATTAAGCTTGGATTATGAGATTCTGAACTTCACCAAGCAGTGGTCATATCTGATATACAATGCTTCCCTCTTCTTTAGTCCTGCAATTCAGAAGCAGTATTTTGAGAAGTATGGTTATGGACAGGTAAGTATGTTCTTTTCAACTAAGAAATAGAATTTAGTTTTGAATTTTGATGCAATGGTGCATAAGTTTATATTATCAAGTGTTTAATGGCTATATATTGTGAGTGTAAATACTTTTTACTTCCTTAACTTATAAAATTGTTTTACACTATCAACTATCTATCAGTACATAACCTATTCTTTTCATTATTTAATGATATAGTATGATCGTGAGAACAAGTTAAGTAAAAGTACACTACTTATATTCTAAACTAATCAGAATCTCAGGTGTATAACTGAGTTTTATGTGTAAAACATTTATACTTTGAACTAATAATGCTAATATAAAAATTGTTAATATAAGAATCAACAAAATCATCAACTAACTGATAATTACAATTGTCGCCTGATAATTTATAAACTAACTGATAAAAATCAAGAAATTTATCTACTTAACTGATAATTACTTCTATAACATACCATGTGTTAGGACTTTGCATTGGGGAAAAAATCGATAACTTAACTCTTCTCACTAGATTCTTAGCAAGACTTAAACACAAAAATAGATTCTTAACACCCTAGCCTTGGTCAACTGATAAAGACATACTCTAAGAATTTCTATGGCAAGCAATGTGGGACTTGAATTTTTCAAATGGCTAGCAAAATAATACAACACGAGTCACCAATGTACTGCCAACAAATATCAAAATCAACTTTGTCTTTGTGCAAAATCATTAGATATTCACGTTATCTAGTTTAGCTTTATGATCTCTTGTTATTATTGCATTGCAGATGATTCCTGTAGCCGCTAATGATGTTGCTTTCTCCATTCATTCAGTCATATTAAATTTAATTATACTGTCCCAAATTTCAATGTTTGAAGTAAGTTTTATCAAAAGTTTTTCATAAGAGTTATATTTGCCTATCATGACCGTAATTTTCAGATCTTGGTCTTGCTAATTCAAAGTCAGTAAATGATCTGCTTGTTTGCAGCGAGGAAATCAGAAGTTCTCCAACTATGCCATTGCAATAGTTGTTGTAGTGTGGTTTAGTGTTGCTGTTTGTTTTTTCATAGCATTGCATAGCCAATCTTGGCTTTGGCTAATCTCCATCTTCAAGTAAGTTTCACTCTTCTTATGACTTCAATTTTTTGACCTATCAACAAGGATTTGAATATTAAATAAGCTCTTCAGAGTATTTGCTTAAAGTTCTAATGATACAGATAAATAAAGGGCATCAATATATTCATTCTCAAGCAGTTTCATATTGCATATACTTGTTTAGACATCATTTTGTCTAATTCTGTTTTCAGTACGTCCGTATGTGATTAGAAAACTTAATTGATTACTTTCTATGATTCACATTGAATGTATATATGACTGTTGGGGTAAGCAGGATGCCACTGAACTTAGAAAACTTGACTTATGGTAAAGAGCAAACTGACATTTCTAACAAAACTAACAAATTAACATTTGCTGATAATAAAAAATAAAAAAAGGCTTAAAGAAACTTTGCAGAACTATGAGGTTGAGGCTATGGTTAAACATTATGCAGTCTCTTCACATATCTATGACCAGTGAATTCTCAGATGAATTGGTTTGTGGAGAAATGCAAGTAACACCAATAGATTATGGCCATACATCATAGAGTTCAAAGTAGAGGAGAAGGGTGCCATAGAAGATCATTTTGATTTGATTGAATAAAAGATGCAATCACAGTACCTAAGTGCTATATTTATAAAGCTAATTCCTAATAAAATAATTTTTCTCTTAACACTAATATTTCTAATTCGATATTCTTAACACAGTGATATCACTTTAATCTTTGTAAGTATACATTTTAATGTCTTGGTTCAGCCTTATCTCTATAGTGTCTTTCTCTATGAATCGCATGTCATTGAGGTTTCCTAACTTATTCCAAAGGGATGAGATGGTATTGTAAATTGAGTTTAGTATAATGTTTTCAGTTATTTCAGTGTATTACAGTGCAAAACATCAACCTCTTCAAGGACCTTTGAATGGAATATTGATATTCTTCTGTCTCCTCTCATTTCTATATTTTAATATAATTGTTAATATTATAGAGTTCTTTTTTTTGCTGTTCTATGATTTAATTTCCATCTAATAATGTGTGGTAAACAATTATACTGCAGCACAATTCAAGCAGTTATGATCCTCATCAAATATTTTCCGCAGGTCAGAATGCTTTACCCTCCTCCATATTATGTTCTGCATGTAGCATGTTTGGTACGGTGTCCTAGACATGCTTTTTCACGTTTACTCGTAAGCAAGTAGTTATAGCTTACAGATTTTGTAGCATAATCGACGTGATTTCTGGTTTTGTAATGACTTTCCACACAATTTTAGTGGTATTTTCTTATTTCACAATTTCATACTTTTGCTTCATCAGTAATAGCTGGCTTAATTACTGCTTTTAGACTCTAAATTTGGGGAATATGTTTTTAGACTCATAATTACTGTTTTTTGACAAATTGTTCTTTTTAGTCCTCGCATAATCAATTGGCACTTTATTTTAGTTTTCATAAATTGATTTTTATTTTTTAGTCATTTTTATTTTTTAGCCGTGAGTAGTCGTTAGAATTTACAGTTTAAAATCGTCACAAAATGTTAAAAATTAACATCAAAAAGTCAATTTATTAAGTGAAAGACTAAAAAAAGTAATTTGTTAAATTCAGACTAAAAAAGTAATTAAATCGTGATAGATTAACAAATTTTATTGGTGTTTTCCATGTCCTCGTAAACTTCTACGGTCTTTGGAGTTTAAAAGAAAAACACTGACAAACAAAATTAACAAGAAAAATTATATTTATTTGATTAGAAATCAATATTTAGTTACTGAGTTATTGCTACTTTGTTGTGAAATCTAGGCATTCATGAACTTTTTGAGAAAGAGCACAGATGGATTTAGCATTGGCTCTGTTCTCCTTGATTTTTCTGGAGGGGTCTTTAATTATTCACAAATGCTTGTGCAGTCCAAAGATCAAGGTTTGTGAAGTAATTATGAGTTAGAATCTGCCATCAGATTTTATCCTTGATTTCAACTTTAATGATGAATTTCAACTTAATTATCTAAATCTAGGTTCCTGGTGAACTTCTATGGAAACATTGGGAAAGTTTTTATATCCTTGGTATGTAATCCCTCTCTCCTTAATTATTATATTTTTTCATAAATTTATTTTTTATAAGATTTTTTTAAAATTTTTAGATGTATTAATTATTTTTTTTCTGTATATCCTTATTTAATTCGTCACTCTCTAAACATAAGCAATTTGTAGATGGATAAATAAGAATAAGATAATTTTAAAATAATAATATAAATAATTAGCATATTTAATTTAATTGACTAAATTAATTATTATTCCTGTAAATTAATTGAAATCATATGAAAGAGATTTGTTACATGAGCTATGTAGTAAACCGTAAAGCCGTTAACGTTTGTGAATTTCTTTTTATGACTATACCTAGCTCACTAAATTTAATAAATGAATTCTGATTTGTTTCCTTTTTTTTTTGGAAAAACTAAAACCATTGCAGGTATCCATATTCTATGATTCTATTTTAATGTGTCAACATTATGTAATGTACCCTGACAACAAGAAAGGGCTTACTTCTAAAAATTCCGAAGAAATCAACCGACCACTAGTCTGTGAAAGTCCAATAGATCAACAAACCAAAGGTTCGGTTAAATGTTCATATCAGTCTCCTGCAGAAGTATAAGGAACATATAACTTGGGTCACGTAGTGTACAAACTCTTGTGTATAGAAAAATATTTTTTAGGATAGGTCAAATATCCTTCAACTAATTATAATATGTTGAAGAATTAGTACTTATTTTCAATTAAGAGATACATTGAATTAAGAGAAAAAAAATGTAATGTACAACACCCATATACCATTTCTTTAAATCACGCATTATAAATGTATCAAAATTCAAAGGATGATAATTTAGCTGCCTCGCCATTACCACATCTACGTAAATTGTGTAAAAAAATTACATATCAGTGAGAGTAACTATTTTATTGCTTATTGCCACTTCATTTCTACTCTTTATATCTTTATCTTTTTAAAACACCCTTTATTAAAATGGTTTCGTTATAGACTTATAGTCTATTGCCACTCCTATACACTAAATTTCTAACTAATAGTTATGCAAATTAATATAAAAATGTAAAAATTAGAATCAATTTAATTTATGCATTTTATATTTTTTAGATAAAAATAAGATTCGCTTATTTTATTTTATATATAATTATGATTCTTTCTTACTAGTTATTTAACATTTAATGTATTAAATGTAGCTTTTAATATAAGGAGTAATATTTTTTATGCAAAAATCAAACATTTTTAAATCAAGTTAACGTAAACTTTTATTTTAATACGTGCAATGCATATAATAAATGTTTATTTTAATAAATACTTTTGAACATATAAATTATATTATAGTTAAAACTTATAATAAATAATTATTTTTCAAGATATAAATTATTTTTTATATTTTGATAAACAATTTATATTATGATGCAATGTTATTTTCAACTATTAATATTTTTAAAAATTATTGAAATTCAATTTAGAAAAGAAAATGATAGATCAAGATATAAGAAATTAAGAAAAATATTTAAAAATGTTCTTGTTAAAAAAATCTTAAAAAAGCTTTCATTAAAAAATAATTCTTAAAATATTTTCATTCAATATAATTATAGTAATCCGTATAGAGAAGATAATCTTTTAGTTTGAAGATGTTTTTTCTGTATTAGTTTAATGAAAATTGATAATGTGCTAAAGATGTAGATATTTCATGCTTAAATTTAAACATTTAATTCATCATTAGTAACCGGTTTTTTTATGGTTTAACTATTACAAGGGTCTCCAAAGGGAAGGGAAAAGGCTTAAATATATTTTTTTATATTTATAATATAATGTATTTTGATTTTACTATTCAAATTTGACTTTTTTTTATTTTAGTATCTAAATTTTTTTATAATTGATTTTTGTATCTTCCGTAAGTTAGAATTCATTGAGCAATCATATGACAGACTAATATAGTGTTACACCATCGGTTAAATAATGATATGATAGACTATCAAATTGTCACATCATCACTTAATAGATCTCTGACTGACGACAAGTACTAAAATAAAACAAAAAAATTCTAGATTGTAAAATAATTAAAGTTTAGATAGAAAAATCAAAATGAATCATATTACAGCCACATGTATGAAAACATATTTAAGTCAAGGCTAAAATACATTTTTAGTCTTTTATGTTTTAGATCATGTTTAGTTTAGTCTTTTATGTTTTAAAAAGATCAATTTGTACTTCATATTTTTAAAGTGATTCAAAATTATCACTCCGAAATAATGATTTTTTATTTATTTTTGGACATAATTTTGAACCATTTTTTTTAACTAATTTGAGATGTAAAACTTATCCTATTAGTTTCAATTACATGAAAATTATGAAATTCAACTAATGTTCAAAAGGCAATATATAAAGTCAACCCAACAAAGAGACAAAAAAATTGAAAAGTCCAGTATTAAATTCTTTTTCAGTTACTTGTGAAACCCACACACACAGCGTGATGAGAGGAATTCCACTAACTACACGAGGAGAGGAGTGTGAGTGCACCAGAATTAAGGATTTAGCCATTAGGTTTGCCTGTTTAGGGGTTTTTGTTTTGCTAAAACACCTCATGTTTGCTAAACCACACCTCATTTTTTTAATAGAGATTAAAATATCCTTGGGACCCGAGGATAAATCCCATTTAACCCATGGATTATACGAGATGGGCTAAAAAGTCTATTTTTAAAATAAGTGAATCTAATAAGATAAGTTACATAGTTTTTAATAAGATAAGTTACATAGTTTTCAAGTAAGTGAATCATGTTTCACTCAATTTTTATCATGTTTGGTCCTTTTTTTATTCAAACATTATTTATATTTCATAATTTTTAAGTAAGTGAATTTAATGAGATAAGTTTAACATCTTGAACTAGTCAAAAAGCATTCAAAATCGCCTCCCAAAATGAAAAAAAAAATCATTGTTTTAGAAGGATCATTTTAATTCACTTTAAAAAACATAAAGGACTAAATTAAACTTTTTGAAACACAGAATCACATTGGATATAATCCAAAACATAAAGGACTAAAAGTATATTTAAAACAATTTTTATTAGATTCTTAAACTTTTTTTTGTTTCAATTGAATCCCTGAACATATATTTATTTTTAATCAGGTCCTTCCATAAACATGTATTAATTTTTTAATTAAGTCCAACAAGGACTCAATTGAAAAAAAAAATAGTTCAGAGATCTATTTAAAAATGACAAATACTTAAGAGACCTAATTAAAAAAATGTCACCCTCTACTAGCCAAGATCTTATCAGCATGTGCTAAACTCATTATTCTTAGATTCTTCAACCAATATCGAACTTACAATGGTGAGAATACTAGCATGTAGAGAATCACAGTTTTTTTGTTAATTATGTTCTTGAACTATTTGTTATTTTTAAATAGGTTCATAAATCTTTTTCTATTTCAATTAAGTTTTTAAAATTATATTAGATTAAAAAATAAATGCAAAATTAAGGATCAAATCAAAACAAAAAAATAGAGATCTAATTAAAAAATTATTGAAGTTAAGGAATCCGTAGAATAATTTTTTTTTTATTTGAAAAGAACAAGGATTTTTTTTTCTTAAAATTTCTAAAAATTTAAGATTTAAATATCAAATAAAAAATTGGTTATTTTAGTTTGCAAATTTAAATATCAAATTTCTAAAAATTTAAGATTTAAATACCAAATGTAATGGAGTTTAATGACTATACATCAATTATTATGTAAAATAGTTTTACAACTATTAGTCAATCTTAAAATATTATTTATATAATTTTTAAGATATTTATTATAAAAAATCAATAAATTTATTAGTTGACGATTACATGACTACATAAAACTGTTACATGATCTTACCCTTTTTTCTCAATGTATTGAGTTAGCCTAAACAAGTTTCCCCAAGAGGCAAATATTCTGAAGTCTCGATATACAGACCCCTAGACCACTTTTTGACAATGCTATTCCACTTCAACAGATGAACCTTTCTAGTATCATCCCCACTCCAAATGAATTTCTGCCTCCAACATATCAATGCGTTTACACACTGCATGCATATATATTCAGACTCTTTACAATGTATGATTGCTCAAATTCAAACCATTGCTATGATTTATACTGCCATGATCACTCTTAACACTCCACTTTCATGACAATAAACATTGTTTCTATCACTTATGTTATAAATGATAGTCTCTGTACCAAATTCAAAGTCACTTTTTTTATAGTCTCAATTTCCATTATTTTTTTTCCAATCAAATCAATATTGAAACTCTCCTTATGAGTCAATGTTATGAAAACTATAAACCTGTCTGTATTAGAAAAAAAAAATAATAAAAGTAATTAAATGTCATTAAGAAATTATACACTTTTTTTTATTTGAAGAAAAAAAACTTAATTATAAAATTCGTTCTCGTATTTTATGAAAGGGTTCACAACAATCAATATATTCACGATGTAAGTATGCAATCAAAATATTAGCCAGCTCTTTGTCAATATACTATTAAAATAGGTAGATACTAACAATGCAAAACAAAGAGAACCATTCCCCCTAAGGCATATTACACACCAATCTGGAATTAAGTGATCCCTTTTAGCACCATCTGAAAAGTTGTAAGCCTTTTTAACTGGGAAAGAACACAAAATTGTAATAACTATTGAAACAGTCATTGCAAACATAAATATAGTTGAGCCATAACAATTTATCTTCATTTTTTAGTCTCAACAACTACAAGAACCCTGAGAAAATATTGTTCAAACTGATTTTTTTAATTTTTAGATGACTGTTATTTAACACCCAACTTCTTAAAATGCAGTTGCTCAAGCAAAACCCCAAAAATTAATGAAACAAATATCCATTATAGTAAGATTAATATGACGAAATTAAAAGTGAATTCAAAGAGAAGGCTAGTTGAAAAAAAAACAGAAAAGAAGGGGAAAGAAAATGGTATATACAAAATTTTACCATTGAGCCAAAAAAAATGGTATTATGCACAGAAGAAAGACCATTTAGCAAGAGAAAAAGAAATAGAAAGAGAGGTTGAGAAGAGTGATTAAAAGGATTTAATAGCAAGGAGCAAAAAATATAACATGAAGTTCATTTTTCACGTAGGTTCCTCAACAGGAAACCCTTTCTTTTTTTTTTTTCGTGTGTAGGCTCAAATTTCCTTTTCAAATTCTTAAAGAAATCAAAGTGAAAACCCTACATTCAACCTTTCACATGCTTCAATGAGTCAGGACAAAAACTCACAGAAAAAAAAATCTTTTGATTCAAATACAGAAAAAGTGAAATCAAAATAAAAATGTTCTCTAAAAAATGCATTAATATCGAGATTCCATTCTCCGACCAAGATATGAGGATGGTTGTTGGTGAAGCTGCTCACGCTGCTGAAGTTGCTAGTGAAGTTAGTCGATGTTGGTTCGGGGAAGATCCATGTTGTCATTTCTTCAGACCTAAAACTGTTGCGTGTGTATAGTGTATGAGCTTCAAAAATGGAAGGAAAAATTTAGATGTCCTGTGATGTTTACTGATATGCAACTGCACACTGTATAGGGATACGAAGAGCCAAAATCGCGACATTGCATAATGGACGACTTCTTCCCTTCTCCCCTGATTGTGTTGCTCTGTAAATGTTAGCACTCAGGCTGCCTCTGATGATTCCCACAAAGAAGAAGATGCTCCCACTGCGTCCACGAGACCCGCACGTGCTGTAACCAAGCCTAGATACTTACAGGATTACGTTAGTTAGTTACTCGTTCATTCATTCACGAGTTTCATATGTAATGCATGCATGCTTCGTGCCACTCATTAAACACGTGCTGATAAGCCGTTAAGAGTTTGTTAGATCCCCGATTCCGTTACGACGGTTACACGCTTGTATCTCAGCAATATATAAGTTGCTGAGTATCTCATAAAGGAATAAGAACAAGCATTTTAGAATTTAGTTTCAGGAGGACCCTACCTCGAATAAGGGAACCCTATCTCTCTTTTTCCCCTCCCTCTAGCTCTGTCGTGAACCTAACAAGTGGTCCGACCTGTCGTCGCTGCCATTGCCATGGCTGACCACGAGACCAGGAAGACAACCACGGATCGCTTAGAAGACGCGATTGCGCGCCTCACCAATAGCCAAGCCAACCTCAATGAACGATACACCAACCTCTTCGATAAGGTAGATTCCATTCTGGATCACCTCCGTTTACGTGATGAACACCAGAACCAACCCTCTGTCAGCAACACGAACAGCCACCGCAACACAGTTAAACTCGATATCCCTCGTTTTGACGGCCGTGATCCCCTAGGGTGGATATTCAAAATGAATCAGCTCTTCCAGTACCAGAACACACCGGAAGAGGAGCGGATCACCGTGGCTTCCCTGTACCTTGACGGCGCTGCCCTCAGTTGGTATCAGTGGATGTTTACCAATGGTTTCATCACCTCATGGCAAGGCTTCATCCAAGCGTTAGAGTCACGATTTGCTCCAACGTTTTATGATGATTCGAAAGGCGCACTATTCAAATTGGTTCAATGTGGATCTGTGAATGACTACTTAACGGAATTTGAACGTTTGGCTAATCGCGTGGTAGGCCTCCCTCCACCTTTCCTATTGAGTTGCTTTATTTCAGGTTTAATCCCGGAGCTCCGACGAGAGGTGTTAGCTCTCCAACCTATCTCCCTCCTTCAAGCAACAACACTCGCGAAATTACAGGAAGACAGACTACGAGATAGAAAACCTCCATCGCAGCGTCTCTATCAATCATCGCCGTCAACCTCCTCGTCTAACCTGAGCACGAAACCGAAGCCTCCTTACGTGCAGTGGACACCGGAAGACATGGCGTTTCACCGAGAAAAGGGCCTATGCTATAATTGCGATGACAAGTGGAGCTCTAACCACCGTTGCAAGGGACGCATCTTACTCTTCGTAGCTGACAATCCAACTCAGGATTCCGGCGAACCAGGCTCCACAGCTCCTAGTCTCGCCTCGGAAGAAAATTTAGGTGATCCTGATTGTGTGACAGATCCATCTCCTCCCCATATAAGCCTTCATGCCATGTCCGACTTACCTTCATCGGAAACTTTTTGCGTGTATGGCACCATCCGAAACGTGCGCATCACCGTGCTCATAGATAGTGGGAGTACCCATAATTTCCTCCAACCGAGGGTTGCACACTTCCTCCATCTGCCCATCGAGAACACCCAGCCTCTCCGCGTCCTCGTCGGAAATGGGTCCACGTTGGACTATGACAAGCGTTGCCCCGACACCTCACTAAACATTCAAGGACACTCGTTTCCGATCACCTTCCACCTCTTTCAGATCAGTGGAGCTGATGCAGTGCTCGGCATCGAGTGGTTGAAGCAATTCGGCCCAGTCACGACGGACTATACCTCCTTCATTATGAGGTTCAATCACTTGGGCCAGGAGGTTTCCTTACGAGCTGATGTCGCTACTGGTCCAGAACCCGCTTCGACAGCCCAAGTCAAACGCATGATTCACACAGGTTCAACTTCAGCTTTGTTTCATTTATGCATTTTATCCGCTAACCCCGCAGAAGAAGCCACTACTCACCTTCCTCACTTACTCGAACCTATTACGAAGCTCATCCTCCGTTATGATCAGCTGTTCCAACCCCCCAAAAGCTTGCCTCCATCGCGCGAGGTGAATCATCGTATCACCCTCTTGCCATCCACAGCTCCGGTGAACGTACGTCCATACCGGTACCCTCATTTTCAGAAGGCTAAAATCGAAAAAAAATTGCAGAATTGCTCTCCGCGGGCTTCATACGGCCAAGCACGAGTCCATACTCGTCTCTGGTCCTTTTGGTGAAGAAGAAGGATGGAACCTGGCACCTATGTGTCGATTACAGGTCCCTCAACGCCGTTACAGTCTGAGATAGGTTCCCGATACCCACTATCGACGAACTATTGGACGAGCTGGGTCACGCTTCTTGGTTCACTAAGCTCAATCTCAGGCAAGGATTTCACCAAATCCTCATGAATGATGCTGATGTAGAGAAAATGGCGTTTCGAACACACCATGGGCACTACGAATACCTCATTATGCCCTTTGGGTTGTGTAATGCGCCCTCCACATTCCAGGCAGCAATGAATCGCCTCCTTGCTCTGTTCTTACGACGTTTTGCAGCTGTGTTCTTTGACGATATACTCGTCTACAGCAACTCCCTTTCATCTCATGTTCAACATCTTGACCTGATCTTTCTAGCCTTGTTATGCAGTGAGTTCTACTTGAAACGAACTAAGTGTTTATTTGCCCAGAGAGAATTAGAGTATCTCGGTCACGTTGTTTCTATTAAGGGAGTCACCCCGGAACCCTCCAAGATCAAAGCTATCGCGCAATGGCCCACCCCGGCCACAGCTAAAGAACTTCGAGCGTTCCTTGGGTTAACTGGGTTCTATAGGAAATTCATGTGCCAATATGCAACTATCGCGTCTCCATTAATGAGCCTACTATGCAAGAATGTGTTTGAATGGTCCCTCGAGTCACAAGAAGCTTTCGATAAGCTTAAATTTGCCATGATCAACACCCCAATTCTGGCCCTCCCCAACTTCCATGAACCATTCCTCATTGAAATGGATGCTTCAGGTACTGCCATGGGGGTTGTGCTCTCGCAGCAAGGGCACCCATTAGCGTTCTTCAGCAAGAACTTCAACCCTCGCCTACTTAACGCCTCCACCTACGTGAGGGAACTCCACGCTATCACATCCACAGTGCGTTAATGGAGGCAATATCTCCTCGGCAGCTCTTTTACGATCCTCACCGATCATAAGAGTCTCCGGGAGCTTATGACACAGGTGATTCAAACACCTGAACAACATTATTATCTTTCCAAGTTACTTAGCTTTGATTATACGATTCAATATAAAACGGGCGCTACCAATATTGTGGCGGATGCACTCTCTTGCAGACCACCGGAACCAGGCCAGTTGCTTGTGTTGTTAGTGCCTCAATTCGACTTCCTGCGCGACATCCAACAAGCACTTGTCAGTGATCCTGACTTTCAGGCATTACTGACCCATGTTCAAGAGAACCCTTCAGCCTATCCTCAATATCGGGTCCATAACGGGTTCCTGCTATTCAATAATCGCATATGGTTGAATAAAACCAACCCGTACATCACGTCCCTTTTGTCGAAATTTCACGCTACACCGTTAGGGGGCCATTTCGAGGTAGCTAAGACTTTGCACCGCATTGAAGCAAGCTTCTTCTGGCAAGGGCTGAAGCAAGATGTTCAGAAGTATCTCCGAGAGTGCAAGGTTTGCCAACAGAACAAGACGAGCACCCGACGTCCGGCGGGCCTGCTGCAACCACTGCCAGCTCCGGTAGGGGTGTGGGAGGACATCTCTATGGACTTCATCACTCATTTACCACCATCAAACAGCTTCACGGTTATCATGGTTGTCGTCGATAGATATTCCAAAGGGGTGCATCTCGGAGCCCTACCTATAGGATTTTCAGCCTTCAAGGTCGCCATGCTCTTCGTGGAAATCGTCTGCAAACACCATGGATTTTCGAAGAGTATTGTCTCCGACAGGGACCCCGTGTTCTTAAGCGCTTTTTGGAGAGAATTATTCAGGCTCAGTGGCACCCACCTCCGGTTAAGCACGACGTATCATCCACAGACGGATGGCCAAACCGAGGTGGTGAACCGCGTCCTTGAGCAGTATCTCCGGTGTTTCGTCAACTCACAACCTTCATCGTGGTTCCAATATCTGTCACTCACTGAGTGGTGCTACAACACCTCGCTGCATTCAAGTTTCGGTATGACCCCGTTCGAGGTTATCTATGGGAAACCCCCACCCACGATACCTCAGTATATCCCAGGCTTGACAAGGAATGAAGTTGTTGAGACTCTAGTCCAGTCACGGCAAGACATACACACCCAACTACAAAAGCGGCTGAAGAAAGTTCAAGACTCCATGAAGAAATATGCTGATGCTGGACGTGACGATGTTACCTTTATCGTGGACCAATGGGTCTATGTGAAACTTTGACCCACTCGCCAATGCTCCGCAACGGGACCACATCAACCAAAGTTATCAAAACGGTACTTCGGGCCCTTCAGGATCCTTGCGAAGGTAGGAGAAGTTGCATATCGGCTAGACCTCTCAGCTGAGGCACGCATCCACCCTGTCTTCCACTTCTCACTGTTGCGCCATCATCATGGACCTCCACCCTCTTCCACTGAACTGTGGACCTTAGAGATCATTGGTCAGAAACCCATGCAACGCCCCCTTTGCATTTTGGATACGAAGCTTGACACTTCCACTTCCCCTCCAACGCAACTCGTTCTGGTCCAATGGGTTGGCCAACCTCCCGAGGACACTTCCTGGGAACCATGGCTAGAGTTACGAGATGCTTACCACCTTGAGGACAAGGTGGTTTTCGAGGACAGAGGTATTGTTAGCACTCAGGCCGCCTCTTGTAACATCCCATTTTTTTTTCGTATATAAAATTTTAGAGAATAATGATGTTTTATAATTAAATAAATAAAGAAAAATAGTTATAATAAAACAATGTTTTGAGAGAAAATAAGAAGAGTATTTTATTATTCATTTGATGGAGAATAAAATAGAGTTTCTTTTTTTATAAAATAATAAAAATAAATAAATAAAGTAAATAATAGGTCGTGAATACCCCTAGTTATAAATAGTGACATGTTATGTCAGTTTTTAGACTGACTTCTCAGCCTCCTCTGCCTACCAATTTCGTTTTTTCTCTCTTCCTTTCCCAAAGCCCTCTCTTTTTCCCGCAGGCCATCAAATCTGTCTCAGAAAAATCACGATCTCGGACTCATTCACCGTTGGATCGTTGTGAAATTTAAACAGCATGTTCGCAACCTATTTCCGAAAATTCTCACCGTTGGGAATTTCGATATCACGTCTAAGCTAATAGAAATACCCCTTTCATTGTAGCATTTTTCTTTCCCGTAGAAATCCAGAGCTGTCTTGGTAAAACTACGATCCCTGTTTCTTTAACCGCTGGATTGTCGTAAGATTTGGATATGTTGTTCGAAACTCAGTTTCACACGCTTTGACCGTTGGGATTTGTGAGATAATATTCGTGGCGGGAGAAAAAGAAATCGCATGAAGATAGTCCAAATGAAGGCTTTAATCCTTTCTCTGTTTCTCTGACGTTTGGGAACTCTATCGGAGCAGTCGGAGGAAAAATTGGAGGAATCTTAGTGGGAAGACACGTGAGTCCGCTTAGAGGTAAGGGATGAGTTATTCACGGTTGGGGATTAGTGAGAACATGTGTAGGGATCCTTAGAGGATTAAATTGGAGTTTTATTTTGGAATGTTTGTTAAATTGCAATTTTTCCTTTATGATTATAAATAAAATATTGATGTCCCAATGAAAATTGCTTGATAAATTGTGCTCTTGATATTTGTATATTTCGACCTATGATTTTGATATAATTGTGTAATATTATTTGAGGGGTTTTAGTCCTCATGTTGTGATAGTCTTTTATATAAATTGTTATATTGAGGTTATGAAATGATGATTCAAACTGTGAGTATGTGATAAATTGAACATGTGACGGTTGATGAAACACATGTGTATTGAGATGAGATGTGTGTATTGAGTTGTGAACTATGAACTGTGCAATCACACAATTGTAAGACCCTTTAAGGGCGACAAATATTGTGATGAGATCCACTGTGGGAACCCGACGAGTTAAAATGATTTTGAAAACAATTGAGTAAATGTGTGTATTGCATAGTTCATAGATAAAGTGTATATGATTCATGAGGTGTGATAACATGTTAAATTGAGATTATACCATTGTGATTGGGATTAAGTGTATGTGATAAATTGAGTATGTATATGATTGAGATATATATGTGCATTGAAGTGTTGTGTGCATTGATTTGTGAACTATGAATTGTACAATCACACGATCATAAGTCCCTTCAAGGGCGACGAGTTAATGCTAAGTCCCTTTTAGGGCGACGAGTTGATGCTAAGTCCCTTTTAGGGCGACGAGTTGATGTTAAGTCCCTTTAAGGGCGACGAGTTAATGATAAGACCCTTAAAGGACGACGAGTTTAAATTATTTTGAGAACAATTGAGGAGTTGTGTGTTTTGTACAGTTCATAAATAGAGTCTGTGTGCTAAAATGTTTTCTGGGTTGGACCTGAATCAGGAGGGAGAGGCCCTGACGGACTCTTCGGAGTGTAGGTCTTAGGGGTCACACGGTTTGAGTGCTCCTTTAAGCCTATGTTGATCCCATATGGTTGGAGCATTCTCACAAAACACTGTGACCCTGACTGGTCTCCCTATGATATTACCTAGTGAGAGTGACTTGACTTATTATTGTGTGGTTTGTCTTGTCATGTACTCCTAGGCGCCCGACGAGGTTTTTCACTGACATGGTACCACATTGCATATAGGCTTGAGTCTTAGCATAACTGTTGCATACGCTTGCTAATTATTTATTATGAAATTGATGTGTTATTATGTCTTGATCGGAGTGTGTGATTCCTGTGTATAGTGATTGCTGATTGAAAGGTGTGATTGATGGATGAAAAGTGTGATTGATGAATGACAAAGTGATGAAATAATGTGAGATATGCTAAGTAAATTGTATTTGGCTATTATATGTTGTGTTGTTTCTCTCTAGTAGTTAGAAATGTGATAACTCACTCCCGGTTTGCTGTTTGTGTTTGGATCCTGTGATGATCTTGAACTTTGTGTTCGGGGGAGCAGATGAATAGGTGGATGACTATGAAGAACCTCATGCTAGAGGACACAGGAACACCACGCTCTGATAGGATGTGACATTAGGATATAGGTTCTATATTAATTGTATGAGACTTAGATGACCTTCTTTGAGTCGAGATGACTTTATTATTTATTTGGACAAGTTTGAATATGATGTAGAAGAAAGTGAATGTGAGCCTTTTACCCATTTGAAAAGCTTGTATTTAAAAATGTTTTAAAAATACTTTTAATTAATATTTGAATTTTTATTCCTTTATTAATATATATGTGAGGGGTAGAGGGTGTCACACCTCTGATGATGCCCACGAAGAAGAAGATGCTCCCACTGCGTCCACGAGACCCGCACGTGCTGTAACCAAGCCTAGATACTTACAGGATTACGTTAGTTAGTTACTCGTTCATTCATTCACGAGTTTCACATGTAATGCATGCATGCTTCTTGCCACTCATTAAACACGTGCTGATAAGCCGTTAAGAGTTTGTTAGATCCCCGATTTCGTTACGACGGTTACACGCTTGTATCTCAACAATATATAAGTTGCTGAGTATCTCATAAAGGAATAAGAACAAGCATTTCAAAATTTAGTTTCAGGAGGACCCTACCTCAAATAAGGGAACCCTATCTCTCTCTCATCATCTCTCTCTTTCCCCTCCCTCTAGCTCTGCCGTGAACCTAACAGTAACCTCTTCACTTAATATGAATATATATCTTTGGCATTGAAGAACACAATTTCCTTCCACTGATTGTCTTCACGGTGCTATTAATAATTTCCTTCGATCCATTAACTATCTTCACAGTGCTATTAATATTATTGGCATTGAAGAACACAATTTCCTTCCCTTGGTTTTCCTTCAGGGTGCTATTAATATTGTTGGAGTATAGCCCAACATGCATAGGAAATGTTGAGATTCCAAGTTGCATAGGAAACATGGAGACTCATTTACAAAACTTTGGAGATGTAAAACCATTGTTGTTGGAGAATTTTCTCGATTTGAGTATAATTTTAAGCGGAAAAAATTGTCTACGACTTAACTCGAACTCCATCTTCCTTCTAAAGATGCTTCCAAAAACATCTTTGTTAAAGATAAGAGAATTCTCTTTGACACGCTCTAAACAATTTAAGACATTGTTACTCCCATGACCCCAAGCATTATGAACTACCAAACTATAGTCCTCATGGGTGCACCAATGATTTTATACCAATGAATTTAGCAACATTCCAAAGATTAAAATAAATTTCAAAAGCATGTTTGCTAGGATAATATTGAATTAATAACTGTAGTATATCAATATAAATAAAATAATAACTATAAAATGATTACAGCATAGATAAAAATGAAATTTGAATAATTTAGAAACAATTCTAAAAAAGTTATCTAATTGTTGATAAATTTAATATAATTTATTAAATTATTTATTTTTTAAATTTTTATAAATTAATTAATTGAATCTTATAAAATCTTAAATATATATATATATATATATATATATATATATATATATATATATATATATATATTAGTAAAATAGAAAATGCAAGCAAGCCTAATACAGTAATACTCGTGACGTCCTTTGTAAATAACAAACTGCAGAGACGAGAATTGACCACTTTCTCCGTCGTTTCATGTGTGTAACAGAACGAACAGCTCCGAATTATTTAAAGCTCTATTAAAAATTAAAAATTAAAAATTCCTACAGTTCTTCCGATTCTCCTCAGCTTCCAAGTTCCCATCTCTTTCACACTCACTATGCTTCATTTTTATAGCACTTCTTAATTTTCTGCACCAAGCACTCATTTATTAATTAACTCAGAAACAAATGCAATTTATTATAACAATTTGATTTAACCTCATTTAGTGCCAATTTGATGCTTCCCTTTATTTTCTGTTCTCTAATTCACTCTTTTTCTTCCTGTTATTTTTATCATTTGTCAAATTCCTTGACTGATTACTGATTCTGCTCATTGCTTTCTGTATATATATGCATTTGGTAACCCTGACCCTAAGACTTTGTTCTCTCACTTCTGCTCACATTTGGTACATATATATGCATTAATTGATTGATCCAAGTCCTCTGCAAATTTTTTTGGGGTGTGTTTATGATGTGGCTAATTGTTTGTGGAATGAACTTAACTGAGTTTTGAGAGAAAGTGAGTAATGCAAGTTTTCAACACTGCCATTGTGTAACTCTTGTTTCCCCACGGTTTTGGTTTAATTTCCGGAATTAGAGTAAGTTTATATCATGGTCTTTTCAGGGTGGAGATATAAGGTTGGTTGGGTGGTAAAGGGTGAAGCGGGGGAGGGATGGGTTGTGGATTCGAATTTCCCGCTAACAAACAACATTTGCCGATAAAAAAAAATGGTGTTTTAGGGGTTGGCTGCTACTCACTGCTATCCAGGATTGATAACTATGATTTACAATTTTAAAGCATTTTATTTCCTTCATAATCTATAGCAGAGACATGGTATATCATGTTTTGTTTTGACTTTTGATATAATTAGAAATTGCTGTGTTTTGTTTTTTTATCAACTTTACTTATGGTGTATTTGGATACCTTCAAAATCACGGGGGATATCCCAAAACCACGTAAAAAAAACCTGATTTTCCAAAGTAACTATGTGTTGCATCCCATTCACAGTAAAATTGAAATTGATTTTGGCTCACCTGACTGCCACCCCAAGCATGCTATTTATGTGTATATAATGCAGATTGTCTTCTGTTGTTACTGCATGCTTCCCCCCTTGTTTTCCTTTTGTATTTTGAACACAGGTCGATGGAGGATGCAGAAAATGAATGTCCAATATCCCCTGAGGTGGTGATTGATATGGGGCAGGAGAGTCAGACTCAGAAGTCAGAACCCCAGTGATTCCTGTCGCAGACACTAACAAGGTCATTGACACTGAGAATGAGATTACAGGTCCAAATGTTTGTTGTGTTGACGATAATCAAAAGGAAATTAATGATGAAATGCCAGACATCAAATATTTTCCATAATGACAAACTTCATACTAATGTCAGTAGTGGACAGTTGTGTGAGAACCCCTGTGCTACCATTGTTGCAATGACTAGTACTGATGTAAAAAATTAGGAGGAAATATATGTGGCGCCAAAGATTGGCATGGAGTTTGAATCAGATGGCAATGCTTACAAATGTTATAGCAACTATGCTGTCCTGAAAGGTTTCAGCATAAGAAAGGATTTGTTAATAAAAGTAGGATAAATGGTGCAGTAGTGTCCAGAAGATACACCTGCCATAGACAAGGTTATCATCCTAACAAAAATGGTACATACTTGAGGAAATTGAAGCAGGAAACAAGAACTGGTTGTTTGGCACACATGACTATTTCCCGTCAGCCGAATGGAAAGTTTTGTGTCATTAATTTTGAAACTGAGCACAATCACGAGTTAGTAACACCCTGTACTATTCATATGTTACCATCACAGAAAAGATTGACTTTTGCTCAAGCTGTTGAAGCAAACTTAACAGAGTCAGGGTTTAGTGGGGTACCAAAACTGGGAATGCGATTTGACTTCGAGGAGCATGCATATGAATTTTATAATGCATATGCTGGACATGTAGGTTTCAGTGTAAGAAAAGATTATGTAAATAGGAGTAAAGTTGATGGTACTGTGGCATCTAGACCATTTACTTGCTTCAGAGAAGGTTTCCGGCATAAAGACAAACAGGATATGAATGTAAAGAGACCTCAAAAGGATACTAGAATTGGATGTTTAGCACAACTAGTAATTTCTCGACGACCTGATGGTAGATATAATGTTTCTAACTTTGAAGAAAAGCATCATCATGAGCTTGTTGCTGCATGTAGAGTGCACATGCTAAGATCACAAAAGAGGTTAGCAACAACTCAAGTTGAAAAGAACGCTGTAGATGGATCTAATTTGCTGCCTACGTCAACCTCTGAATCCAATTGCAAGGCTATTGAATTGAAGGCTTTTGTTAATCTGGACTGTGATCCCATGGGACATGAATGTAAACTACCTTTCAAATGTACAAGCAAAATAAAAGAGGGAGAAATTAAAAAGATTGAGCATCACTTACAAATCAAGCATTCAAAGAATCCTTCTTTCTTTTATGCTTTACAGCTTGATGCTGATGATCAAATAACTAATATATTTTGGGCTGATACAAAGATGAAGGTAGACTACGGTGATTTTGGTGATGTTGTTTGTTTTGATAGCAGTTATAAATATTATAAAGACTCCTGACCCTTTGTTCCGTTCCTTGGTATAAATAATCACCAGAAAATGATTATCTTTGGGGCTGCACTTCTTTATAATGAATCTGTAGAATCTTTGAAGTGGCTGTTTCGAGTTTTCATTGAGGCAATGTCTGGACGCAAGCCAAAGACAATCCTTACAGATCTAGACGTAATAACAGCTGAGGCAATCAATAACATATTACCTCAAACAAATCATCAAATTTCCGTATGGCATGTCTATCAAGATTCCGTCAAGCAGCTGAGTCATGTTTCTGTTGGATTTGTTTCTTTTGTAAATGATTTGAGAAGCTGCTTTTTTGATCATGAGGAGGAGTATTATGTTGTTAATGCATGGAATGCTCTGCTTGACAAGTATGATCTGCAGCAAAATGAATGGTTGCAACAAATATATGGAAGCAGAGATTGATGGGCCATGGCATACAGAAGACAAGTTTTTTGCGCTGATATTGTAAGCATGCTACTGAGAGAAAATCTTACTCGCTACCTGAAAAAGTACCTAAAGCACGACTCAGACATTCTTCCACTTTTCAATTATCCTGTTAAGATTGCTACTGATTCTCACTACAAGGAATTAGAAGCCAATTATGTCATGAGCCAGCGTATGCCACTGCTGATGCGAGATATCATTACGTTAAAACAAGCAAGAGCTCCATATACACCAAAGATATTTGAGTTATTTCAGAAAGAATATGAAGCATGTGTAAATCTAGTGATAAAGCATTGCACTGAGAGTGGATCATCATATAATTATAAAGTTAGCATATAAGAACAGGTACGAGAGTATTCTGTTACTTTTGATTCTTCTAATGAGACAATCAGTTGCAGCTGTATGAAATTTGAGTATGTGGGAATCTTATGCTTCCATGCATTAAAACTTCTTGACTATAGGAACATAAGGATAGTTCCATCCCAGTACATCTTAGAGATGGACAAAAGATGCTAGAGTTTGACCTCTCAATTTTCAGAGGCAAATTTGAAGTAGTCAATTGAAGGCTTTTTAGATTAACCTAGGCTGTCATTTTGTAACCATGACAGATACAAGGAAGCATTTCATTTTCTGCAAAACTTTTAATTTAACAGAGGCAGCCTATGTAATGTATTAATCTTATATGAAATTGTACATCTTCCTGAAATGTTACTTGCATTTGTATGTTACAGATCAAAATTAAGAAATACATGATAATGCAGATTTCTTGACAAATTTGTTACAACTAATTTGCTACACAAAATATTATAAGAAAAAACTTAAATTACTTCAAAACAACACATTCTTGCTTTTGTCCATTTTGTTGCTGAGAATTGCCATTTCTCTGCATATCTAGCTTTGGTGTTTACTGATTATAAATCAATTATACAAGTCTTATTTGTTATTTTCGTTTCTAGGCACATTTTCACTTAGAAGTTATATTTTGCTACAATTTGAGCATGACTTCTACAAAAATTCTAATTCATTTAAATAACGAATAGCTCAACCAATGGTTATACATGGGAAAGATATTTGAACAAAAATAGAGATGGTGAGGGTGGAAATAGAAAAAGGAATAACATGTCAGAAGGGCCACTCTGACCAATGTTGCTATATACCTAGAATACAACAAGGGTCATACTTATGAACATTGGGTCTAACTAGTGTGATACAATACAACCCCATCTCCATGAAGCTACATCATTTACAAGTTTGTCAAGTGATGCTTTGCTCTCAACATGGTTAATATTTTAAGTTTCTACCAGTCTGGTATCCATTCTGAATATTTGGTGATGTATTCTCATGAGTTGGAATAATCATGGAAGTTGAAGTTAGAGGGTGAGACAAGGTGCGACCACTCTTTCCTAGGAAGTGCTTGGTGCCACTGTTTTTCAGTACAGGTCTGTTGGGAGGAAAAGAAGTCTTGCTCTCTGCCATACTTGGGGTGGATTTCCTTCCATCTTTCGGTGTTCCAAAATGTGTCAGTGGATCCTGGAAGGAAGCAATTGAACTTTTAGCTATTAGGAAAGTATTCTTAGTAAACATTGGATGCTCTGATGGAAATGAATTTCAGTGCTTCAGGAGTTGTACTCATTAAAATCATGACACCCAACATGTATAGACCTTTTTCCCATTTTAATTTGTTTAGACTCTAGATAGAAAAAATAAGAGAAAACTATTAAAGGAGCAGGTAAGAGTACTGAAAATTTGCTCATTCTCATGGAAGGAGTAGATAAGAGAAAATTTGCTGACAATATTGCTCACTTTCATGGTTTGAAAAACTTTTTTTTTATTCACTTTTAATTATGAAAATGACATTATTTTCACTTTCTTGTTTTCAAAAGTTTATATAGGAAAAAAGTTTGTGCAGGAGTTGCAAAAACAATTTTCACTGTTTCTTATACAAACTTCTGAAAATAGAAAACAAAATATTGTCTCAAATAAAAATGACCCCTATAAAATCTCTACATTTTCCAATCTTGAAGTGCAAATGGTCAAGCTCATTGTAATTGTTAACAATTTAAGAAAGATACCTTTTTTGTCTCATTCGTTGACGTTTTCCTTTCCTTGTAAAAATCAGGTAGTGGCCTGGCTTTGAAGCAAAAGCTTTGGCGTAGTTTTCTAATAATCTCAGTCTCTGTTTTCTCCTGCAAATAAGAGGATTGGATGTTATTGATTAAACTTAACTCTAAGGAACAAAGATAGTTCTCACAACGACATTTTACTTGGTCACCCACCTTGAGTTTCGTATGCAGCTGCTCTTTTTGCGCTTCATTAGCATTGAACTTTTCTTCGAGTTTCTAAAATTGATAAAGAATTAAAGATCAACAGACAGGTACTTTTAATAACACTGTTAAGTAAACTCTTATAATCAACTAAATATAAAAGAAAAATAAGGATTTTAGTTTTGCCTTCTTTCTTCTTGTAGCCCTTTCTTCTGTCCTCAAGCTGAAAGGGGATGATATAAGTGGGGATCTCATTCTATTTCTGCATGAAAACAATATATTGGTAATACAGGTCTAAAAACAATAACAAGGAAAAGAAAAGCCCCTTTAAAGACCTATAGACCATATTGGTAAAAGTACTTGAAAAGTGCAAGCCTTCCAAACAGTTACTTGCAAAGTTGCACCAACTCTTTTAATGAATTGGCTGAGAAAGTTCTTTGGTCTAACATGTACTGGCCGTATATTATATAGGGCTAAAGCTGAAGTTTGAAGATGAGTATGAGTATGTATCTCCTACACCTGAAATCTATTGAAGGGAGATGATAAAGATGAGTAATTATTTATTTCTAGTCAATTTTATCTCAAGGAAGATGGCTTTAATCTGCTACTTATTAGACACCTGGATTTGTGCTCTTAGTGAGGCCTTCTTTCCAGCCTCAATGCTAACATGCTTCAATTCATTTCCATGGTAAAAAAACAAAAAAAGGTAATGAGAACCAAGATAAATTGTTCAATTATTATTTACTTAAAAATTTTGGATTTTCAGGTACTGACAATTTTAGTGCTCGTGTAATCTAAGTGCAAATAACTTACTCTCCAGAAAGCAAGCGCCATTTAGAACCACCCGTATGGTTCCCTGGTGCTGATGACAAATCAAGAGGTGTTTTGTTCCTGAAATTTTACAAAATTTACATGCACCATATCAGGATGAGAAACAGCTAGACAAAACTTGGAAGCAAACAGTTTCACATTGCAACTAACAAAATTTTAGAAATCAGGTACCTTTTCTTTTCAGTTAATGGGGTCAATGAAGATTGCTTTTGCATCTCCTTGGAAGCCTGCAGTCGGAAAATGACTCACTTTAGCATCCTGGACAGTAAATGCCACATGGAAGATCATGGAAAAATGGACGCTGAAGGACTTTAAGTAGGGTGAAAAATTGAAAAGACAAAGCAGAAAAGCTGAAATACCATAGTTGGAGTTCTTAGTGTAGTCGAGTTATCCTTTGAAGCCTTGGAAGAACCAGCACCAGCTCTTGTACTTTCAAATTTCCTCATGACTGAAGCAGTCAATCTGTTAAGTTCTCTAATGGGTGTAAAATTAACTGATCTAGGAGTAGATCTCTTTTTATCTGCAGTGCTTAATGTAGCAGGCTTATTGCTCATTGGTGTAACAATATTATTCCTTTTGAAAGAAATAGCAGCTGTGGACTTAACAGGTGTAGTGGTGAACTTGGAGGTTCCATTAGCAGGTTTATTGCTCATTGGTGTAACAATATTATCCCTTTTGAAAGAAATAGCAGCTGTGGACTTAACAGGTGTAGTGGTGAACTTGGAGGTTCCATTAGCAGGTTTATTACTCATTGGTGTAACAATATTATCCCTTTTGAAAGAAATAGCAGCTGTGGACTTAACAGGTGTAGTGGTGAACTTGGAGGTTCCATTAGCAGGTTTATTGCTCATTGGTGTAACAATATTATCCCTTTTGAAAGAAATAGCAGCTGTGGACTTAACAGGTGTAGTGGTGAACTTGGAGGTTCCATTAGCAGGTTTATTGCTCATTGGTGTAACAATATTATCCCTTTTGAAAGTAATAGCAGCTGTGGACTTAACAGGTGTAGTGGTGAACACGGAGGTTCCATTAGCAGGGGTATTGCTCATTGGTGTAACAATATTATCCCTTTTGAAAGAAATAGCAGCTGTGGACTTAACAGGTGTAGTAGTGAACTTGGAGGTTTCATTAGCAGGTTTATTGCTCATTGGTGTAGCAATGTTATCTCTTTTGAAAGAAATAGCAGCAGTGGACTTAACAGGTGTAGAGGTTAAGTAGGAGGTTCCATTAGCCTTTGACAACTTAAAGGAAGAAACTGGTGGTTTCTTCTTGCCCACACTAGCCAAAACTTCCTGATCAGATTTGGAGACCTGTTGCAATAACTAGTCAATGCTACTATGACCTCAAAATATCAAAACCAAAAAAAGAAAAAGAAAAACTTGTGGAAATAAAGTAACTTAATAACCTTCACTATTGGTGTCAAAATTGGAGGTGTTACAATTGCACTAAGCTTTTCACTTTCCTCCTTCTGTGCACCAACATCTTCAAGGTGGCTTTGCAATTCAACCTTCATTGAACTTCCCACAACTGCTACTTCTTCCATTACTGCCTCAGCTCCCTCTACCTTGTTACTTTCAGGTGTAACACTTGCCTCTACACGTGAGTTTGAATCATGCTCACTGGCTGTGAGTCTGACCAAGACATCATGCTCATCAGAGGTAACACTCAATACCTTTGCATCTTGTTCTTCCTTGACAACCATTTCAGAATTTGGACTTATTTGTAAATTATGAGTGTCATTGTCATTGTCAATCACTCCCTCATCTTCTTGTCCAGTGGAATTGTTTTGTGCCTCATTGTTTGCTTGTTCAAGCAATGCAGCTGCCTTCTGAGCAGCAAGTTTCTTGTAGTGAGCTTCAAAGAAAGCCTTCTTCTGTGCCACTGAACCAGGTCTTGAGTACCTCTCTGCCTCTTCGACATAGCGGTTGTGGGAGAAGCTGGACCACTTCTCCCATGCCAGGGACTCTGACATGAATCTCCCAAACGAAATTGACTGCTCAAGTGCATGAATTGGGTTGTTCTGAAACGCACAAGTTTCACAGTTTTTTCAAGGTGAACCTTCATTGCAAATAGAAAGAAAAATCTCTTCTAGATTAATTGCAACCAAACATATGAAGGAAAAACAAAGCTTTAATGAATTATGTTATGGTAACACCACTCAAAATCCATCAAACATCAATTAATGTATTTGGATTATAGTTTGCAAACCATGTTTTGGCCCCACCAAAAGCAACATTTGTTCACTTCTACTTACTCAAAATATGATCTGAGACCCAAAATCATGTTCATATTTGCTTATCATGTTATTTGAGGATGAAACATAGATTGTACTCTCCAAACTAAGATTCGTCACTTTGTCTCATTCATAACCATCTCGATCAAAAAAGACTCGAAATTGATAAATATCTCTCTCTAAACAAACGATAAGGAAACAGAAAACAAAAGTTTGGGGTATACCATTACAAACAAACTATAATCTAAGTTCATGTAAAATCATTACAAGGGGTTGCATGCAATTCACCAGTGAAAGCAGGAATGGACACCCTTCTGAAAATGCGATTATTTTTTTTCTTTCATTCCATTGTTTCATACACTACATGCATGACCAAGTAAAAGAGTAAGAAAAACATTACAAAGAAAAAGGAAAAGAAACCAAATTAAAGTTACTTCAGGTGGTTCAGTTCAAGAATCCAATAATTCAAATTCTGGAAGAAAAAAAAAAAAAAAGGAAGTGACTGCTGAATGAACTGACCTCACTGGCTTCATTGGAAATCCCTGAAGCATAACAGAATGGTTGTTGCATGAGACAAGTTGAGTCCCCCATGTTTCACTGCAACGAGGAAACCCCAAAAGATCCAAACTTTATCACAATTATTATTATGATTTATCCTTGTTAGTATTACCATTACTATTAGAAATATTATATTTTACTTTGTTTTATGTATGTGGCCGTTTGTTTGTGGGCGCCTACACTATACATTCAAATTTGAAATTCAAAATCTGAAGCATGTTGATGTTGGTTGTGTTGTGTGTGGATGATGTGGAAAAGCAGACAACTTTAACAGATTATAAAAAAGTGAAGTGTCGTGCAATCTTCAACCTTTCTTTAAGTTTCCAGATAGTGGGGTCCACTAACAAAGTGTTTGGAGGAGGAGCCTCTTTTTTTCACACCACGAGTATGAGTTGTACTTTTTTTAACAGTAAAAATAATAGTACTACATGCCCGGATATACTTTAGATCAATAATAAATTATTATCTAAAGCAAGCTTGTTAATATTCACGATAATTATTTTAGTACTATCAATAATTTTTTATTCTTTAAAAAATACTAATAATTATTTGTGATTGATTGATAATATATGTCTTTTACACTAACCATGCATAAAAATTAAACTCTTTTTTCAATAATTGTTTTACTACTATAGTTAAAATTTATTAAAAATGGCATAATTATGAGTGCAGTTCATTAAATGCATGTTTAGATTCATATTGAATCATACAAAATCAAGTTGAAATATCAATTTATGTGATTTTAGATAAATGTTCATATGTTTGATGCTCTATTTGAGAATTAATTGAATCTAAAATTAATTTTGAGTTGAATAATTCTAAGTAATTTTTGGGTTTATAAAAAATGTTATAACAAGCTTTGTTGATAACTTGATTTTAGAATAAAAAAACATTCAGACACAAAACACTTCAAAATTAAATTTAACTAAAATCAAATATACAAAATTAATTTCATGTTAAATTATTGTTTTCTGCAAATTCAAAATTAACTTTGTAAATACTCACTCAAACACATTAAATAAAAAATATGATTGACAATGTTTTCTTGTAATTTCTAATATATTTTATTCAACAAACAAGAGTGTATTAAAAAATGTGTTACTAATCTTTCTTTTTTTCACCTTGGTTTGGGCCCAGGTTGTGGAACAGGATGGAAATCTCAAACCCTTGTTAATCTGTTATTGTTGGGCTAGCTTGTTTGAATTTGGTGAAGCTTCAATTCAAATTAATGTTTGTTCTGTTTAACCAAAGAAGCTAATTCTTTGATATGCATGTTGGTAGCAATGGGAACAAACAAGAATCAATGAGGGATGGTGAAGAGATGTAACAGGTTGAACTACCAGTGGTTGCAACATTACCCAGGCAAAATGACAAGGATGTGGACTATGTGTGTGTCCAAGGTAAACGATATTATTATTGGACGTATTTGAATAAAAGGAAAGAAAATAAAGAAAGTGGAATTGTGTTTTTATTTTTTGATTGGGGAAAGAATGTACAACTTGGATGCGTATGTCTGATGATTTAGGATTTTAAAAAAAAATCATTTTAAGTAAAAAAAATTGCATTTTTAAAATAAGATTTTTAAAAAAAAGAAATAGATAAGATTTACTTCTTAAACAAACAGAAAACTACTTATTTTGAGTAAAAATAATTTAGAGAAACAATCAAAAATTAAAAAATTACTTATTTTATTAAAAAATGTTTTTAAAATAAATTTAAACAAATTGGTCTTTAATCAATGTCAACATTATTTTTTGTTCCTGAATTATATCATACAGTTTTTTTCAATGAGAACTTGCCATAATAATTTCAATGAATTTGATATACCAATTATAAGCGGAACTTTATGAGATATTCAACGTAAAATGCTTTTATAAATAGCTTTACGCATTCATTTCCCCATTTATTTTGATACATTTCCTTGAGAAGCATTGTTGACACTACTACAAAAAGATGATTTAACATCGTCAAATCTACATCGGTTATTAAAAAACCGATGTAGTAAATATCACAGTGGCATTTTTGAAATTTACATGAACTTTTTCACATGTTAACAACGGTTATCGTAAAACCGCATTTGTTTCTAAGAAAACTACATCGATTTTCTATATACCACTGTCTTTGAATTGTTAATATTTTAAATGATTTTTTAATTTTCTTAAAATTACTACTACTCGCGCATAAACCCTAAAGTTCTAATGTCAACAGCGTCGGCGTCGTCTCGTTCACAGAGGGAGGTAGCTGAATCCCTCTCCCTTTCCCTCCCCGCCTGTAATGGATAACCCCTCCTTAACCACCTTTCCCTCTCTCTCTTTCTCAATCCAAGCTTTTCATCTTTAATTTTTTTTTCTTGTGTAGAAGAAATGGGGAAGAAGCAGAACGAGATCCAGAAAACGGGGTTAGGTCGAGTCCTGCTGTCTCGCTTCTACAGGAAGAAGTTCCTTGAATCCTTCACCGAAGTCTCCGACATCGACGCCGTCGTCGAGCAATCCCTAGAACCCCTCCCCAAACTCGCCGCTGCCGCTTCAACCACTCTTATCAGCCTGTGAGTATTCTTTCTCTTCGTTCCGCATTCACGCGCCCACTTTCTTCTTTCTGCAATTTCTTTGTGACATTTGTTTCTGTTGTTGTTATGTGAGAGTAGTGAACCAGGTTCCGTGCCTAATGAAACGACAACACCAGAAGAAGCGAGGAAGCAGCAGAAGCAAGAGGAGGCGCTCCACGCCAGCAACCTCCGCGTTCCTCGCCACCCACTGTGGACTCCCAACATGTCCGCTGATGAGCTGAACACCAGTGAAACGCAAGTTTTCTTGACCTGGCGCCGCAGCTTGGCGAGGTGAGTTCTCTGGTAATTATGTTATGCTTGATTGAGTTTGATTAGTTCTCTGGCATTCCTCTTTCTTTTTTAGTTTCTATTCCTTCCTGCAGACTGGTCTTTTGTTCACTTTTCTGTATCTTGTTCTGAGAATTAGTTATGTTCTTTCCTGTTTTTTTTTTGTTATTATGTCTTGGAAAGGAGAAGAACTTCTCTGTTTAATCTTTGCAATTTTCGTACTCCCCAAAGCTATCCTGACTCCCAAGAGAATTTTTTTTCTAGATAAGGATATTATGATCATTTTCAGTAACTCTCCATATCTGTTCATGTCTTTTTCTTAGTTGTTCATGGCTTGAGACTTTCATGTAGCAATGATTTGTAACTAACTTACCCTTTGCAAAGCCAATTTCGTTCTTGAGAGTTGAGACTATACTTTAAAGCTTCTTCTCGTGATGAAATGATGGCAAGTACATCCTATAGCTTTTGTGTAGTTGCTTTTACTTTTAGATCGAACCCTGTCATCAAATCTGCTTCTGCGGACTTTTGGTTAATTATACTTGAGGAATCTCACGCTAGTTGTTGTGTTGTCAACGTTAACTGATTTCTTTTTTCAATTTTGTGCATTGTAGGTAGCTAGTGCACTTGCTTATTATATCACTATCTTAACATTGTCTTCCTTCAAAGTATACACTAAATATACGCCATGACCCATGCTTTATTCTTATGATCCTATATATAGAACTGGATGCAACTCTTCCGTGTTTTCATTGAGTAATGATTGGGGCATAAGTGACTCAAAAGAGTGTACATTCTGTTATGATGAAATGACAAGGCAAATTTTGTTTTAATTTATGGGTGTACATAGATGAATATGGTTGATCTATCTGGATCGGAAGTCTAATTTAAGGCATTCAAGTTGTAATTGATTGGTAATATATAGTCCAATCAAAGATGTGTTTAAAGTTCTGCCCTTCTCACTTTGCAAAGTAGTCTGCCAGATCAAAATTATGTAGTTTGACATGTAGGTTAGGTGGCTAGTGTAAAGTCACAAGTGGAGGAACAAAACTTTTTTGTTGAAAACGTGAAGTACAATTTGGCAGCTTGTTCCTATAAAATATTAATTTCACAAAATCAAGCAGAATCAGCTAAGTGGTTATGTCTTGTCTTTGAGCAAGTTAGCAGAGTTTTTGGCGGTTAAGATGGATGTGGGCTTTGGTTGAAGTGTTGGACCAATGGAGCAGGAGAAATATTTGATTCACATTTCCTTATATTTATATTCATATTAGAGAACTTGCTTCGGATTGAAGTTAATATGAATCTTTTTTTTTATAGAGTAGATCTAGTTGTAGATTGTTATTACTTGTGAATTATATTAGTCAATTCTAACCCATAGAGGTCTGAAACTACAAATGAAAAAAAAATTACTGATTTGTGGTGAATTAAAAAGAGGAAAATAAAATTAAGGGAACAATTTTGTTGTATCATATACTAACAGTGTGATATAGTCAACATGTTTAATTAGGCTATCACTGCTAGAGAATTTCATTTTTTATGCAGTTTATGAAAGTTCCACCTGTTTTATAACCTTTAATTATATTATATAGTAGCATGTTTAGGCTACCATTGCTAGAATCAGTCTAACATGGGATATCTTCTTGATACAGAAAATGTTAGCAATTAAGTTCTCATATGCATGTAAGCTACAGTTTCAATGCCATAATATCATAATTATATATGTTGGCCACTCTTAAGCCTAGCTTGATCCAATCACTTTAATCATGCAGATTTTATATACTGCAGGTAAGTTTTATTGCAATCACTTTTTTGATGTGACACCCATTTCTCGAATTCTTGCATTTAGAATTAAAAAATACATGCACCTATAAAACTAAATTTAGAACTCGCTAGTCTTGCTAGACTTTTGAGTGCTTTCCTTTATCAAGTTAACTGGACTATGTCTACAAGTGATGTTGATCATTAATGATCACGTTTTATTATGTTTTACATTATATTCGTTCTAAGTTATTAGAACTTGACTTTTGGGTTGTATTAATGGAACTTCTATTTTGATACAACTTAAATATGCTTATGTTCAAGTTATTATATATAGAATTGCATTGGACAAATTTCAAATGGATAAATTCAGTGATATTTGATTAGTATTTATAAATTGCTGGTAAATATCTATTTTATAATTATATTATGCTTACCATAACATTGTTGCAAAACAACATATTTCAAAAATAACAGGGACGAAATAGTATTTACCAAGGTCAGTTTGTTTCTGTTCTGCATATCTTAAGATACTTCTTTTACAAATTTTATGAAGTTCTTGCTTTTAGAACTTGAACATATTGGCCTCTTGTGTAATTTATGGATTTCCACTTTTATATGCTTGCATGAAGTTTCTGGAAGTACATATCTGGACTTTGGTTCTTGTCTTTCGATTTGACTTCAATATCTCTTTGCATAATTTGTTCTTCTAAGCTGTAACTGTAGGCAAAAGTTTATTTTTCTATGCCCTTGTGATTGGATATGCTCATTATTAATAATTGTATATGTTCTGTTTCCTTATTTTTTGTTCTTGCAGCTGTTTATTATGTCTACCTGATAGGTTTTCAATTAAATTTGTTGACACTGATATCATTATCTAATTTTTATTTTTGCATAAATTAACTTTTCCTCCTGTTTCCTTTCTCATACCTGTACCAAACGTATTGAAAAAGCTTGATATATATACATGCACATTATGTTCTTTTCTTCTTACATAATGGTATCTGTAGGCCCATCAATACATAAGAGTTTGACTTCCTAAAGGTTAAGCTTAGTTTTTTTTTTGGAGGATAAAGAACTCGGGCTTTTTTTTATGGTAAAGAACCCGGGCATTTTTTACAACTTCATTTTCTCATTCATTCTTTAGAATTCATAAATACAAATGGAAAAACAACACTACTTTGTTATTGTCTACCTATTGAGTAAATCTATTGATATTGTATTGTGATCTGATAGTGTTTGCTTTATATGGGACCTTGAAGGCTATTGCTGGAGAAGCTGGTGTTCCATTTTTCTATCGGGCAGGATCAGAATTTGAGGAGATGTAAGTCTTCCTTTTGCATTTTATAACTTAATTTTTCTGTGTTTAGAATACATTATATATTGTCTTAATTTTTGAAACAGGATATTAGGATCTATTTTTCTAGAATGTAATAACTAGTAAGGATACATTATATATTGTCCTAGAAAGTTTGTTAACGAGGGTACATTAATGTCCTCTGTAATACATGTATTATGTTTCTTTATCTTTTCTAATATTGATTACTGGGTCTTCTTTATTGTAGAAAGAGAGAGAGAAAGAGAGACACATGAGTAAACTGTAATGGGATAAACAATAATGTGCAGCGACCCTCATATTTACTTTACTAGGTTATGTACATAAAAGCATGTAGGCTGAGCCCATATACATACAGTAGTGCTAAATCCCTTTATATATATAGTAGTTAAATACTAATACAATTTAAGTTAGTAATTAGCTCTAGTAAGTTAAATTAGCATGTCGTTTGTGATTTTTTTATTACTGGCTCAAGTATGTGTATTTTTACATTTAGTAAACCACAATCATGCACTTTAACATCACATCAATATTTGAAGGGGAAATTATAAATTTCGCACAAATAATAAAAAAAAATTCATTATTCTACATCGGTTAAGTGATAAACGATGTAGAAACCTTTCAAATTCTACATCGATTGACTTATAACCGATGTAGAAACATTGCCATTCCTACCCATTCTACATCGGTTCAGTAATAAACGATGTAGAAATCCTTCAAATTCTACATCGGTTGACTTATAACCGATGTAGAAACCTTGTCATTATTACCCATTCTACATCGGTTATCAGTCAACCGATGTAGAAACGCTACCATTCAACATTGGTTTCAACCTTAGAACCGATGTAGAAAGCTCACATTCTACATCGGTTGAGCTATACAACCGATGTAGAAAGGTCGCTCTTCAAAGACGGTCCTCCAACCGATGTTGGTATTCAACGACACTGTGTTACTACCACGCGTCATAACCGATGTAAAAAGGCCATTAGAACCGATGTAGAAGGCCTTTTTTTTAGTAGTGTGAATTATTTAGAAGCATAAATAAATCAGATTAATGATAGCCATCTTCAACTTCAAGTCTAACAAAATCATTACTATTACACACTAAGGGAGAATATCCAACATTAAATATAAGCCACATCAAATTAAATATGCTCTTTTTTTTGTTATTACTCCATTATACACTAAAAGATTCAGCTACCCGAAAAAGAAAAAACCACGGCACCGATAATTTACAAACAAAAAAATCAAAGGACCGTTTCATAAAGCAAGAAAGGAAAGAATCAAATGGGTGTAATGAGAGAAAAATAATTAAAAGAAAATGAAAGGAAATAATTTGTGTTATGTTATTTAGTTTTAGTTTGAGAAGGGGGAAAATGTTAAATTTCACTCTCTTATTTGTTTGGAAAGAAAATTTAAAAAGAAGAAAATGATATTATATACAAAAAATAGTATTGTCCTGTAGTAAGTTACGAAAAGGATGAAAAAAAAGGGGACACTCTTTAATAAAGTTTTTCATCCATTTATTCAAGACTCAAACCATATGTTTATAAAAACTTGTTTCAAATGATTTTAAGATAAGATATTTTGTTTTAGTTTGTAACTAGTTGGTAACTCGTGCATAGGTGGTGTTGGTTGTGTGCATACATGTTTAAAAATAATTGTGTAAAAATAATTGATTTAAAAGTAAATAATAGATTACATGAGAAAAAATGAATCATTTATAGCATAACAAAATAATATAAAAAAACATTGAAAAATGCTAAGATCAATTTAGAATCAATTTAGAAGATCTGGATCAATCTAATTACTCCTAATCTATGCTTAATAAAATTCTCAAGCCTTTCAGTTAATATGGAGATGGTGATTGATGAAGATTATATCCCAAACTTCTTAGTTGTAAGGACAAAAGTAGTTACTAAATACACAGTTATATCGATGGACATGAGTGACTACTATACTTGTAAGTCCCCTACATGAATTTTGTTTAATGGAAATAACTGTGTACAAAAACTAAAAAATAAAGTTAAAATATCCTCAAAATGATATTTCGAACATTATTTTGAAATTGAAATTACTTGTTGACATGTATGCTATGAAGATCACGAATGACTATTCCAAACGTGAATGCATCAACGACAACAATGTCTATGCTTAATAAAATTCTCAAGTCTTTCAGTTAATGTGGAGGTGGTGATTGATGAAGATTATATCCAAAACTTCTTAGTTGTAAGGACAAAAGTAGTTACTAAATACACAGTTATATCGATGGACATGAGTGCTACTATACTCGTAAATCCCCTACATGAATTTTGTTTAATGGAAATAACTGTGAACAAAAACTAAAAACAAAGTTAAAAATATCCTCAAAATGATATTTCAAACATTATTTTGAAATTGAAATTACTTGTTGACATGTATGCTATGAAGATCACGAATGACTATTCCAAATGTGAATGCATCAAGGACAACAATTTTAAACTTTCTTTATTTCCTTCAAAATCAAATGTTGTGTTTGCAATCTGTCAATAACAACTTTGATCCCTAGGTAACGAAAAAAGACTTAAGTCTTAAGATAACATTGTAGGTAATATATAGTTGTACATTGTATCCAAATTATAAGATGATATGGCCCTTGGTTTTTAGCTATATAGCATATATAAATTTGACAATCAATTGTTGTTGGCATATTGAAGCTAAGTTCAAATCTCTACAACAGAATAAAATATTAACTACTAATTTAGAATAGCAACAAAATTAACCTCAATTTCCACTTTTGTATGTATAATATAGGATAGATAGTAAATGATATTATGAACAGAAAATATTTCCAAATCAGATAGACATAGATTGGAACTCTTCTATCTTCCTCCAAAGAAACGCTAACTAATCTAGCATGTTAATCATTTTCACAAGAATAACTATTGAGAACAACTACTAAAAAATGTTGATTTGTTTGATAAAGGAATGGATTTATATATATGCATTTTTCCCTACGGTGTACTACTTTCAAAGGTCCAAATCTTAAGAGCAAAGTTGTATGAATCAAGATAACTATGGTCTTAAACCTTGCAGGAATCAGATTCTCTAACAAAACATTGTAACAACAAAATGGTCTCATTCCCGATCAGACCTGTTAAAATAAGTGGTATTATATCTTAGTTGCTTTGATTTAAGCACACATGTGGTGCAATCTGTTTTGAATTGAAGAAACACGACAAATGCAGCTACACACAATCTTTGCATGGTGTAAGAGAATTGTCTTGGTATTCACAGTAACATAGGAAGCTAGGCTTGCAATTAGATACTTTTAGAAACAACAATAGTAATTAGTACTTAGTAATTGATTACTAACTTATATAAATTTGTCAATGAAAATTAGTCAAATATTGCATTTAATTGAAGAATACATAATGTTCTTTGAGTGAGTTGTTCTACCTCCAAGCAATAGTAAAGATGTGATTCCTCTTGATGCAACTGACAATACAAATTGTCGTTGAGAGCACAATGTGAAGCTAAAGTTTTCCACATGAAAATTTTCTCTATCCCACTATAACCATATGAGAAAAATATGTCACCTTGCTAATTTTCAACTGCTTGCATTATTTGCTGAAAAATGCCTCTTTGTTCATTGCAATAGTTGAGAAATAAAATGATAATTAGTTAATGCATCAAATATAGTATGTAGCGAAAGTATTATTTTGTTGGTGTCAAATTCTATTACCAATAAGAGAAGCAAATAAATTTTATAATTGATTTACATCATAATCCATCTCAGCATGTATGAGTTTGTTTCCTACTTGGTTTCTAACAAAACCAATTGGATATGAGATTGATGGAAAGTCCTTTAGGCTCTTTCTATTAGCTTGTAACAACTATTCGATATCCAACAAAGTTAGATTCTTTAACTCTTCATTAGTAAGTTGCAAGTCTATGAATCAAGAATTAGATTTAGTTAGTATGATAAACCTATGATTGTGTAGAAGATTTTATACTTAAAAATAAATTTAAAAAATAAGTAAATGAAGAACTGAATAGTATTTTACCTCAGATATTTGACAATCTTCTTTGTTCAAAGAGGATTTCATTTAAAAGCTATTGTTATATTTCATTCCACAAAACCTCAGACTTATTTATGCTACTTGATAATAAGATCATGATAAACAACTTTCTCAAGTAGTAACCTGAACCCCAATCTTTGGCCTTTTTTTATAGCTTCTATATATTCTTTATCATCCTCAAGAAATCTCATTACAAAGCATGCTTCTTTGAATGTAGTATGTTGGATATTGTCATAGTTTTAATATCTTCGTAGCTACATGGTCCTTTTGAGACAGTTGACATTATTCTCAAATAGAACAACTCACTAATACTTGGAGAAACCCAAATGAAGTGTCCAATTGTGCGACCTTTTTTCATAGTTTCCAATATCTATCTTTCTTAACATAGACAAATCTTGACACAAATTAAGCATATGTTAGATTTTTTCCTTCTTATAGATTGTATTTGCATAGATCCAAGAGGCAAACATTGATTCAGTGACACTTGCCTTGGAAAACACATCATCAATGTGTTCATGATCTTGATAATATACAACTTGTTCTCTAGGAAGGTGGAGAACAATCTTTCGATTGCTGGTTTCCTACCATGTATTGGGAAGAAAAAAATTCTCCAACATGCTTCACATGGAGGAATGTACTTGATATGAAGCATTTTAGATGACAATTGTTAGTTACCTTAACTTGGAATTAGGATAAAACAATAACAACCTTTAAAAGAAAAAAAATAAAATTTGTCCTATTTAGCAAGAATGAGTTTCAAGGGATAAATATACCTTTACTCAAGATATTCTTTAATCTCATCAGTTGGCTGAGTATTACGTACTCCTTGTTGGTCATTTGGAACAATCGCAGTTGTAATTGTATCATATCCTCTGTGAATGTACTTGAATAGGTATTTTATAGAAGTACTTTGGTTACTTTATTCAATATTAATCTATGCATGTACTTCTTCAATAACATCGAATTGTATGAGACTACACTGTAATTATCAATAGTGACACCATTATTAACAATGATATAACCACTATCTCTCCTCGTATAGATAGGATATCAATCTTGATCAACAATTGTACAATTTTGGAACTTTTTGATAATACCTAGAACACTTTTCATTTTTCATGCATGGTAAGGATGTATTAGTTGCAGCGCATTGACCATGGATTATGTGAGTTTGTACTAAATTGTACAAATCATTGTCTTCATCTTGACTAGGTATTTATGTTGAAATTATCTTGTCAATCTCATCCGAGGAAGGGTATTTATTTGATGGATGCAAAAAAAGCAATAAGTGTGCATGTGGCTATCTTAATTTTTGGAATTCAATTATGTACATATATGAAAAGAAAACCACAAATATTAATGTTAGTAAGGTAGTATGGTTAAGAATTTTAATCACAATCCAAATTTTTTTGGCAACATGCAAAAGGACTTACATGCGACAACCTTCCCAAACATGTGTCTCTTTGTCACATTAGATAAAAATTGTTCAAATTTAATTTTAAAGATCCTTGAAACTATAGCAGGACAACCAAGAACTTTCAAATGCATTAGCTCAAGCAATCTTTGTATTTCTGACCAACATGGATTACATGTGAAAGTCACAAACAAATCAAGAAAACTAACATTACCACAAATCACCATCCCGTCAAAGTACAATTGTTCCATATATCTACGACCTCCAACAAACGTGGAAGGTAATATGACTTTTTTTCTGTTCTTTGAACCTTGGCTTTAAGCATTGTTAGTTGATTGATGCAGATTGCAGTATTTGTCAATTGGTAGCTTTGATTGATTGTTCCTAATAAAACAAAGTCTTTCTGACTCTAGCATAGTATAACCATCAACCACAAATTGTTTGAAAAGTCTTCTTGAGCGTAATATGGTTTGGGCTTCGTCTGGTCTTGATTGTATCCTAAAACAAAGTCATTCTTTGATAATAAGACAATCTCTTTTGCGGCTTCTTTAAGTATATGTAGCTCAATGTAGGACATCCTTACTATACCCATCCTCACCATATGGAAATAAAAATGGGTACTAAAGTTCCAAATAACTTGCATGCAACTCATCTATCCTTTGGAGTTGTTCATTTTGTGATTATAGGATTATGTCTCTTTTTTATGTTGTGTCCACATCACTCTCAATGAGTGCAACTAATTCAGACACTTGAGGCATGTTATATATTCTACCATCCTTAACTTTATCCAAGATCAAATTCAATTTAAGATCATGCACAAATCCATCTTTAAATCTATCTCTAGCCATCCGAAAACATTTCACATGTGTTATGCTCATCTAGCATGCTTTTCAACTTGGATACAATTTCAAAATCAATTTGTCTTTGGTTATTACAATTGAATAAGCCATAAATAGTTATAGAAATGGAAAAAATCTAAACCAATTGAGATTATATTTATATTGAAGATAACAATGAATTGCATTCACTTGATTGTTTCAATCTGGTTTTGTATTTCATTTTCAATGTAAAAGATGTAAAATTGCGCAAATTTTGATAAATGATCAGGCATAGGCAACAAAATTCCAATTCTGTGAATGGTTGACCTTGTATCTTATTAGTAGGTGGACCTCATCCATCGTTAATCGACCTGTCAAGCATTGTTCCTAGTGCTGTGAATGCAAACATCATGTAACACCCTAATATGTTGCTAATAATTTTTGCTATCAGTGGATTTGTCATCGCATAAAAGATGTTCAAGCAGTGAAGGTGGTTTTTGTAAAAGGGGTAATGGAACTTTTCCATCACCACAACAAAGATAATACTTGGGGCTCTGAGTGTGTCTATGTTTATGCATTTTCTCTTAGTACCACATATTTGTTTTACGATGTTGGCATTGAATCAGAAGATCACCAATGTCAAAATATCCTAGCCAAATCAAAATATCCTAGCAGGAGTTAATTAAAATTTTCAAATAGTATACAATATAATTTTCAAATATTTCTGGAAGGAACCAAACATTACCTTCAATATCATTAGTATCGAGGTCTTCCTCCTCAAAATTTGAATTGTTATCTGAACTAGTATCTATTTGAATAAAATTCAAGTTAGATGTAGTCAATTTGAAGATATGATATATATTAGATTAAAAGAGGTAATGCTATTTCAATATTGGTCTTGAGTACCTTCAGCTGCCTCAAAATATTTAGGATCGCTAATGCCTGTATTGTTTTGAGAGGATAGGCATGCATTCAAATTGAGGTTATTACAAGACAAGCTTACATTTCCATGTGGATTGCATTCGTTAAATCTATTCATTAAATTAATCATAACTTGTTGCATATTCATTGTAGTCCTTTTGGTCTGTATTAGAATTTGGCTAGAACTTGGTTGGGTATTGATCAAATTGGCTATGTTGAAATTGGTAGAAGTTATATTAGTCGGGGGTATCCTAATTCTTGATCTTTGACGAGGAACATTTTTATTGATACTTTTTTCTTGCATGATGTTCTTTCTTTTCAATATTGCATTTGTTGTTAGATCCTTTCTTGAATTTGGGTCATTATCCTTGATCCTGCAACCAAACAAATAACAAATGAATCCATAAGATACATAATTTTTTAAATCAAGTTCAATGTGAAACAATCCAATTCATCTTAGTTATTGGAAACATATATTTATATACCATGGAAACTTATTAAAAACAACAATTTATGAATTTTTCTAACCTAATTAAGGAAGTAAATTGCAGGTAGATTTCTTCAGGAAAGTCTTATAGTGAAGTATAAAAGAGACATTTCAAATGTCTTTCCAAAAAGTGTTATAGTCAACTTTTGCTATCCATACACATACTAAATAAATCATGAAAAACTTTCATTATATATAGCACTCAATCACAATATGTTTTACACTACTTTAGGGTTTATTTAGAATTTTAAGAACTATAAAATGAAAATTGATATCTAATTTATTTATTATTCTAAGAACCATGAAGTGAATTTATATACTTTAATGTCTATCATACCTCAAATATTGTGTGTGCGTGTGTGTGTGCGCGTGCATGTAGAGGAAGAGTTGATTTTCCTTTGAGACATTTCCACCAATGTAATGATGGTGCTACATTAACAACACTAAAAAAGAATAAATAGTTAGAATAGAAATTGATATTTTTATTATTAAAAAAATGAAATTCAGAATTAGAAAACTCAAGAATAACCAATTTGTATGTTTTTTTTTTCAATTATAGATGAAGAGGAGAACAATAAAGCAAAAGGCAATAGTTTCTGAACTTTTAATTTTGGTGTTTATGGCTTTAGAAAATCCCCATCAATTGTTTTTAAATTTTCATAGCTCAATCTGCATTGCACACGTTTTGAAGCTTAGCTTACTTGACTTGACATCTATGAGAGTAATCTACTTATTAAACTTTGATTTGACCATATATAATAAATCAATTATTATTATAATACAAAAAGTAAATTTTTTCTATGAATCTATGATGACATATATATCTATAATTAGTTTATGCTACCTGTTTTTAGGTAATTATTACATTTATTTATTAGACATGTTTAAATTACGTTCATTAATATATATATATATATATATATATATATATATATATATATATATATATGTTTACTTTCTTTTAATAGATAGATTATTAACAAAAGTGGTATGTCAATAATTTTGTTTCTCTAATAAACACAATCTATCATATTTTAATATATTACAAAAATTTGTTTGCCATTGATTTTTTTGTACTATACATATAATGATAAAAAAAAACCACAAAATATAAGAGAAAAAGAAATTTAGGGTATGCAACCAAACAACTATTTTGTATTATAAAGTTTAGGTAATAGCTAGTGTAAAGTGGTATGAGGCATAAGAGAAAAAGAAAACTTCACATGATATATAAAAAGTGTTCACAATTTATCCATTTGTTAGTACTTTTAATCTCCTATCACTATATATATAAAGGAAATATCACTCGCAAAGCAATTTATTATCAGTTCCTTGTAACTATGATAGATACAAAGTTATTAATCTTCCATATGGCTGATGCAATATTAACATAGGCCATGTAATATATATGGAATGAAACTCAGTTGAATAAGATCTTCAATTTGGATCCATTGAGGAACTTCACACTAAATAAGTTTAACATTGATCAAAGAAACATTTTTTTATTCTAGATCATCCATACATTTACAAAACACCGAATCACTTTCAAGTTCTTAGCACACACATGTATATAATATACATTGTCTAAGGGTTGAAATAAGAACAAAGTTTTCAAGTTCATTTTTTTGGTCACTAAATTGACCAATTACAAAAAGCATTATAGTAACACTAAAATTCTATTTACACCAAAAAAACACAATTGATTGAAATTCCTCTGAAAAGAGATAATTCATTCAATTTTTATTTGTTTGCTCATCTGTGTAGAAGATAGCTGGCTAGATGCAAGATCCTGAGACAAAGTATTTTCATAGTGCATGTCAGATGGTAATCTTTTAGCTTGAGTCTGAATGGTAGTCATATCCAGGTCATGATATGTCATAACAGATAAAGACTATTGTCATAATTAAAAGACTCAAATCAACATTATTATAAGATTAATAACTTTATATGTAAGCTTTCGACACAATTTTATAATCTTTTTTAATTTCAAACTAGTTGTTAATCATCCAACATTGCAAGAATCATTGTCAATCTCAATTCATGAAAGAAAAATTGATAAAAATAGATCATAGCCAATAACAATCTCAATTCATAAAATTCATTTTCTATTACACTATTGGTTTATGCTTTAATCTAGTTAAGCTAGTTAATAGAAACACAAAACTATACTCCACCTAAATATATGCTTTGAGAAGTAAACATTTTCTATTGCATTATGCTTTAACCTATACTTTATTTTTTAATCAATAAAAGTTTCAACTCACCTAAATACAACTTATAGAAATCAAAAAAAAGTCTTGGATAACAATTTCAAGTCATCTAAGAAACATCAAGTCACCAATTTCAATTTGACAGTAGCAACCATAGGCAATATATACCAAATCAGAAAAACAAAAACCTTAAAGAGTACCAATTTCAATTTGGCAAGAGCAACCATGGCCAGTATCAACATTGAATAAAACTTCAAAAATAATAGTCCATGGGCACTATTGTATTATACTTTAAGCTTAGCATTTATTCTTTGAGAAGTTAATAGAAACACAATTTCAGGATAAGAAAAACTTTATGGAGTACCAATTCCAATTTAGCATTAATAAAAAAAATCAACAACAAATTTGGTCAAAGAAAGAGAAATAAAAAATAAAGTATTCATCAAATTGAATTGGCCTCTGCAGTCAAACATCTAGTGATGGAGAAATATATTTTGAAGGGTTAAAGCTAAGTAAAGATAAGTGAAACTAGTTGTATCCCGCTATAGCGTTTTTCAGAGGTGGTCACTCCGCTATCCAATATTAACTACTATGCTTAATATATCTTAGGCTTAAATATGTTTTTATCCCTAATAAATGCCCAATTTTTGTGTTTGTTTCCTAATAAATTAACAAATTGTTTTAGTATGTATTAATAACAAATGAAAAATATTTATCATGGAGAAAACACAAAATTTGCTAATTTATTAGGGGTTAAAAATAAGTGTTAAGGACTAAAAACAAAATTGTTTTTTTATCGGAGACTCATCATAAAACAAAATTTTATTAGGGAGTAAATACAAAATTGGATAATTATTAGGGATCAAAAACATATTTAAGCCTAAGATATCACCTCTTCTTTTTGCGCTAGCTGAGTTTCGAACCCATGACTTACAAGATACTAGAATACACGCAAGCCACCAGATTGTTACATGTTTTTTTTTATATATATATTTGTTTTTCATATGTTATATCCTTCTTCTATTTATCTTTACAAGTTATGGAGTTTTGATTTATTTTATGCATGAATACATTTTGGAGAAAAAAATTGATTTTGTGCATATACATATGAAACCAAATGCATAATATTATGTTTCAATTATGAAATTATATATGAGAATTTTAATCATCATTGTATTATATCTTGATCTTGAAATGCATAATATGATTTATTCTCATATGATTAAGTTTTATGTCTAAGTGATCTTTATAATTTTGATTAATTATGAATTAGCCACAACATCTATAATTTGATTAAAATTATATATTAAGTTGCTTAAAGATCATATAAGGAATTAGGCTTAATATTATGATTAATTGTACTTTATATAATCAATTTTATCCCACAGGAATTTTTACTATATTTGTATAATTAATTGGGATAAAATAACATATTATTTTTATGATTTACCCACAGGGATCATGAGGTATGTATAATTTGTCAATTTTATCATAAAATAAATATTTGTGATAGAAAATTAAATTATTTTCACGTAGTACCTGTAAAGCATAAATTTGAGTATTTAATTTGATTATTCTATCATAAAGTTTAATTATTTCTTATTGAATTAAAAATTTAGCCCACGGGCAATTTTTTTGTCACAAGATTCAATTTTATGGTATGTTTACATTGGTAAAATATACAATTAAGATTAATATGCCTCAAATTTTGACATAAGCCTTTGGATTTTGCAACTTCTCAAACTGTTAGTTTTTCTGATATTCAATGTGATGTTCCCGAACTCAAAGGAGATAACTACAAGATATGCAAGGAGAAAATTTTTCTGCAATTGGGGTGGATGGACATACACTATGCTATAAAGAAAGATGAACCACCTGTATTCACTGATGAAAATAGCCCAGTTGATGTTGCGCTATATGGGCGGTGGGAGCGATCCAACCGGCTCAACGTGATGTTCATTAAGACCCAAATGTCGGCCGAGATACGTGGTTTTGTCAACCGGCATGAAAAGGTCCAAGACTTGCTTAAGGTCATTGATGATAAGTTCATAACTTCATATAAGGCTTTAGCAAGCACCCTGATCATGAAGTTCCCCTCTCTTCGACTCACCAATGTGAAAGGTGTGCATGAGTACATAATGCAAATGCGAGATATTTCAGCTCAACTTAATAAACTGGAGGTTGATATGTTTGAGTCCTTCCTGGTGCACTTCATTTTGAACACCCTTCCACAAGAATATGAGTCGTTTAAGATTTCATACAACACATAAGGATAAATGGTCTATCAATGAATTAATGACCATGTGTGTTTAGGAAGAATAAAGGCTTGTAATGGGGATGGGTGAGAGTGCATTGTTGATAACTGCTTGTGGGAAGAACAAAACATCTAAGTCTCAACCTAATAAGAAGGGGAATGGTAAAATACCACCTCAAGATTATATTAAGAAGGTGACAAAGTGTTTTTTTTGTAAGAAGAAGGGACACATGAAGAACAATTGCCCTAGATTCTAGAAATGGCTTGAGAGAAAGGTAAATCAATCTCATTAGTATGTTATGAATATAATATGGCTAGTGTTAATATTAACACTTGGTGGATTGATTCTGGATCTACTATCCATATTGCAAATTCTTTATAGGGTATGAAAAACCTAAGGAAACCAGTGAGAAGTAAGCAAAGAATTTTATCAGGCAATAAGCTAGGCTCACCTATGGAGGCTATTGAAACTTGCATTTTAACTTTAAGTAGTGATTTATTTTGAAATTAGAAAGGACCTTTTATGTACCAATTTTTTCTCAAAACTTTATTTATGTTTCCAGACTCATACCATTTGGATATTCCTTTAATTTTAAAGACACATCGTTTGAGTTATTTTAGAATTCTGAATGTGTTGGGAATGATATCTTGTCTGATGATCTTTATCTTCTTGGTTTACAAAATTATGTCACTTATAGTTCAATGCATGTTCAAACTGGTATTAAAAGGTGTGATATTAATGAGAATTCCTCTATGTAATGACACCAGAGATTAGCACATATCTCCATTGAGAGGATTAAAAGGTTAGTAAAAGATGGGGTACTCAATACTCTAGATTTTGCTGACTTTAAGACTTGTGTGGACTGCATTAAGGGTAAGCAGACCAGCATGTCTAAGAAAGGTGCTAATAGGAGTTTAAGCATATTAGAAATAATTAATACTAATATTTGTTGTCCAGATATGGATGCACGTTGTCAGAAATATTTTATCATCTTTATAGATGATTATTCACGATATATGAATGTTTATTTGCTTTATAACAAAAATGAAGCATTGGATGCCTTCAAAGTCTTTAAGACTGAAGTTAAGAACCAATGTGGCAAGCAAATAAAAATAGTGAGATCAGATAGAGGTGGAGAATATTATGGCAGATATACTAAGAATGGACAAACACCTCTGGTCCTTCTCCAAAGTTTCTCAAGAACATGAGATTGTTGCCCATTACACTATGTGTGGTTCTCCAAATCAGAATAGTGTGGCAGAAAGAAGGAACCGAACATTATTGGACATGGTACGGAGTATGCTTAGCAACTCCAATCTTCTTAAATCCTTGTGGGCTGAAGCACTAAAGACGAAAGTGTATATATTAAACCATGTTCCAACCATGGCTGTCCCAAAGACACCTTTTGAGTTGTTTAAAGGTTGGAAACTAAGTTTGAAACATATGCGCGTTTAGAGTTGTCCGTCTGAGGTGAGAATATATAACCCACAAGAGAAGAAACTTGACCCGAGGACTATTAGTGGGTATTTCATTGGATATGCCAAAAGGTCTAAAGGTTATAGGTTTTACTGTCCATATCATATTACTAGGATTGTGGAATCAAGAAATGTCAAGTTTCTTAAAAATGACAAGATCAGTAGGAGTGATCAATTGAGGGACTTAGGTTCTGAAATTGATTATATAGAGTCTCAACCTTCCATATCAAGTGAAAGATTGGTTGTAATTCATACCCCTCAAGTTCAAAGGGATGATGAACAACACATGATTGACATTCCACAACTTGTTGTTGATAATCCAGTAGATCAAGTTGATCATTAAATTCCTGAAAATGATGAACAATTAGCTAAACAACATGATCCCCAAGAAAATGTTGATGCAGCATTAAGGAGGTTTACTAGAGTAAGAAAATCAGATATTCCTAGTGATCAAGCCATGAGTTGTAAAGAGTCAAATTTATGGTATGATGCCATGAAGGATGAGAAGAATTCCATGTAGAGTAACGAAATTTGGAACCTTGTAGAGTTGCCTAATGGGGCAAAGGTCATTGGCTGTAAATGGGTCTTTAATGTGACATCATCTACCCCATACATATATGTACTACTAATAAAAGGAAAAGAAATTATAATTAATTAAAAGTTCTTAAAACATATTTAAATAAAATCCTTTCAAAAGAGTAAAAGACTCACATTCATTTTTTTCTCATCATAATAAAACCTGTCCAATAAATAATAAAATCATCTCGGCTCAAACAAGACCGTCCAAGACTTCATGCAATTAATATACAAACCTATATCCCAATGTCACATCCTATTAGATCATTGTGTTCTTGCGTCCTCTAGCATGAGGTTCTCCATAGCCATTCACCTAACCATCTGCTCCAACGAACACAAAGTTCGAGATCATCACAAGATCCAAACATAAATAGCACACGGGGAGTGAGTTATCACATTCCTAACTAAAAGAGAGAAATGAGACAACTAGATATACATGTCATGTAAATGAGATACAACTTACTTAAACATAACTCACTTAATTCCACCACTTTGTCGCATAACATCACAACACAACACGTCTCATTCATTTTCACATCATTCACGTATTCAAAGATCAAAACATAATATCACTAAATCAATCAATATCAATAAATACACAAGCACTATGTAGCAAATACACTAAGACTCAAGCTTATATGCAATGTGGTACCATGTCAGTGAAAAACCACCCCGGGGGCGCTTAGGAGTATATAACAAGTCATACCACACAATGGGTATGTCAGGTCACTCTCACTAAGTAAAATCATAAGGTGACCAGTCAGGGTAACTCCATTTTGCGAGAATGCTCCAACCATATGGGATCAACATAGACTTAAAGGAGCACTGAAATGGAGTGTTTTTACCCACAAGGCCTAGACTCGGAAGAATCCGTTAGGGCCTCACCTTCCTGATTCAGGTCCAACCCCTAAAATAATTTCTGCACGTAGACACTGCTAATGAATTATACAATACCCATAACCTCACACTCGTGTTTCAAACACGTTTAACACATTGAGCTACAATTTAACATTGGTTCCTAACTAGGAAACCTATACTTTTCCTTTAACACTCACATAAACACTTTTCTCAAGGTAAACACTGATCATATTATTGTATAATTCACAACTCACAACACAAGTACTATCACATCCAAGTGTTAAACACACACTTATTCACAACCAAATCTCATGACCACAATTTCACATCTCATAATATCACAATCCACCATCACATGTTCATATGTATTTCACAAATTAACACATATCTAACTTTACACTTATACTTGATCTCAACAACAATATTATAATCTCATTATAATAATTTATCACGTCTCATAACTCATATACACATCACACAGTAATAATAATTGCATGACACAAAACATTATATATATATATATATATATATATATATATATATATATATATATATAGTAAATCAAACTACATTATTTTCAATCAAAAAGAGTTTCTATAACAATTAATTTAAGATTACATCAAAAGAAATTCTCGACACAAGAACACATCAATTTCACAGCAATTTCTCATTGGAACATCAATAGGTTCATCAAACATATATAATTCATAGTTATAATTGTAAAGATAGAATCAAAATTTGCAAAACAACCCAAAAACCCATTTCAATTGATACTCTAAGGATTCCTACACATGTTCTCACTACTCTCCAATTGTGAATAACTCATCTCTTACCTCTAAGCAAACTCATGTGTGTATTCTGACAGCGATAGCGACATCTCTAACAGTTTTCTAAGATTCCTCAAGTTTTTTCTCTAGCTTCTCTGATAAGGATTCCAAACGTTAGAGAGAAAGAGAAGAGACTAAAGCCTTTATTCCACTGTCTGCATGCAATGAGTGTTTATCCCTCTCCGGACATCATTTTGCAAATCCCAATGCTGAAGATATGTGGAAATGAATTGCAAACATGGTGTCAAAATTTCACAACGATCCAGCGGTTAACGAATCCAAGGTCATAGTTTTACCAAGACATCTTTAACAATTTTTTGAGATTCCTCAAGCTTTTTCTCTAGTTGCTCTAATAAGGATTCCAAACGTTAGAGAGAAGGAGAAGAGATTGAGGCCTTCATTCCACTGTCTACGTGCAATGAGTGTTTCTCCCTCCCTAGAAATCATTTTGTAAATCCCAATGGTGAAGATATGCAGAAATGAATTTCAAATCTGGTGTCCAAATTTCACAACAATCCAACGGTTAACGAGTCAAGAATCGTAGTTTATCGGGATAGGTTTTGGGTCTCTACAGGAAAAAAGAAAGCTACAATACAAAGAGAGTTTCTCTCATCTCTGACATTGTTTCGCAAATTCCAACAAGTGGGAATGTTGGTAAATGAGTTCTGAACCTGGTGCTCAAATTTCACGACAATCCAATGGTTAACGAGTCTGAGATCGTCATTTTACTAAGATAGGTTTGAGTGTTTGCGGGAAAAAGAGAGGATTTTGGGAGGAGGAGAAGGGAAAACGAAACTGAGAGGAAGAGAAACCGTAGTTAGTCTAAAAAATGACCTGGCATGTCTCTATTTATAACTAGGTACTCTTAGTCTATTATTTACTCTATTTTTTATTATTTTATAAACAAATACTCTATTTTATTTTCTATCAAATGAATAAATCAAATATCATTTTTATTTTCCTTCAAACCATTATTTTAATAATGTTATTTCTTCTTATTTATTTAATTACAAAAGCCTCATCATTTTTTTTTCTAAAACTCTAAAACCTTTTTAATTTAATTCACGAAAAATGGGATGTTACATTTAAGACTAAAAGGGATTCATTAGGCAACATTGAGAGATACAAGGAAAGACTCGTTGCTAAGGGATTTACTCAAAAAAAAAGGAATCGACTACACAGAGACTTTTTCTCCTATATTTAAGAAAGATTCTCTTTGTATTATCTTAGCATTAGTTGCTCATTTTGACCTTGAGTTGCAACAAATGGATGTGAAAACAACCTTTCTTAATGGTGATTTAGAGGAAGAGGTTTATATGAAACAACCTGAAGGCTTCTCCTTTAGTAATGGTGAGCATTTGGTTTGCAAGCTTAATAAATCTATATATGGTTTAAAACAAGCCTCCCGTCAGTGGTACCTTAAGTTTCATGGGATAATTTCTTCATTTGGTTTTGATGAAAACCCTATGGATCAATGCATATATCACAAGGTCAATGGGAGTAAAATATGTTTTCTTGTTTTATATGTAGATGAATTTTACTTGCAGCCAATGATTGGGGTTTGCTACATGAGGTGAAATAATTTCTCTCTAAGAATTTTGACATGAAGGATATGTGTGATGCATCTTATGTCATCAGCATTAAGATTAATAGAGATAGACCTCGGGGTATTTTAGGTCTATCACAGGAAACCTATATTAACAAAATTTTAGAGAGATTTCGGATGAAAGATTGTTCACTAGGTGTTGCTCCCATTGTGAAGGGTGATGAGTTTAATTTGAACCAATGCCCAAAGAATGACTTTGAGAGGGAACAGATGAAAAACATTCCTTATGCTTCAGTTGTTGGAAGCCTTATGTATGCTCAAGTGTACACAAGGCCTGACATTGTTTTGCAGTTGGAATGTTAGGAAGATATCAAAGTAATCCAGGTATTGACCACTGGAGAGCTGCAAAGAAAGTGATGAGGTACCTTTAGGGTACCAAAGATTACATGCTTATGTATAGACAGACAGACAATCTAGATGTGATTGGTTATTCAGACTCAGACTTTGCTGGTTGTATTGATTCTCGCAAATCAACATCTGGGTACATTTTCATGATGGCTGGTGGAGCTATTTCATATAAGAGTTTTACGCAGACTTTGTCTGCTACTTCTACCATGGAAGCTGAGTTTATCTCTTGTTTTGAGGCCACATCACATGGTGTATGACTTAAGAGTTTTATTTTTGGGTTGAAGATAGTTGATACTATTTCAAGGCCTTTGAGAATTTTCTGCGATAACTCAGTTGTTGTCTTTATGACTAAGAATAACAAAAGTGGAAGTCAAAATAAGCACATTAACATTAAGTACTTAGCCATCATAGAAAGAGTAAAAGACAAGAAAGTGATCATTGAGCATATAAGCACTGAGTTGATGATCGCTGATCCTTTGACTAAGGGCATGCCACCGTTTAAATTCAAGCATCATGTACAAAGAATGGGACTTGGTTCCACTTCATGATTGTATACATACAAGTTAGAGTTGAAACTTTTATATTGTGATATTTTCTCATATTCAGGTGCACATTTATTTATTTGAGAAAATTTTTATTTTGGACCAAGAATAAACATTGGGTTTATTCATTAAGTTTTATTACCACTTTGAGTATACTACTTGGGAAATTGAGCATACTGTAATACGTGGATCATATTACTCGTTATAAGAGGAACTATCACTATGATTCTTATATTCATTTCTTAAGAAGATTAAGCATTGACTTATTTTAATCAATGAGTCAAAACATTTGGACCAAGTAGGAGAATGTAATAATTTGGTCGGTACGTTCTAGAAAATAAAATGCTCCATCAGTTTTGGAATTGAGAAGCCAAATATTGAATGGCTACTAATGGGTGGTAATGACTACTAATGAGTGATAATGACTACTAAATGCATTATTGATGATAGAATGTTTATATATAGCACATGTATTTGATCCCTGAGCTCACATTTTGTCTAATACACCATCTACTGAGAGAGAGAACCAAAACAAGACAGTTCTTTTATGGCAATGGCTGAAGGTACATTTTGATTTTTGTTTTTCCGTATTTTGTTAATGACCTGTGTTTTGTTTTGTAGTTTGTAACATCACAGGTTAAAAAATTTAGTCTAACATTACCCACAATCCAAATAACTTTTCCAGCATTACTTCCTAAATGTAAAATGTTTTTATTTATACCCCAAAAGATACGTTCATAGAGATGGCCTGAGCTTTAATTTTTTGTGCCGCCAAAGAAAGGAAGAACAAAAAATTCAATCCGTGAATTCTGTGAGGTTTAACTCCAAGGTTGACCAACCATGGTTTCTCATTTACCAAGAAATGAAAGATGTCGTGACATTTAAAATTGTTGTCTTTTACCAAATAATAATAATAAACGTTTCTTGTTCTTTTCTGTGTTAATATATTATTTCTTCTTTTTCTACCATGGACAAATTTTATATGAAGAGAGAAAATATATTATTAATATTCTTAAACTCAATAGTCACCAATAATCATAAAATACCATCATTGTAAGACAAATTGGATTTTGAAATTTTTGTCTTGATATCTAACTTAATCTTGGAAAAAATTTGGCAAAAATAACAATTAACCATCAAAGTTAGAAAAAAAAAAGAGAAATTTGAGAGAGAGAAAAGCATGATGAAAGAAAGACCAACTCACCATCCCCATTAAAAAAAATTCTTGTCATGGTGGCTAAACACGGAGAAGAAGATCCAACAATGCTCAAAGTAGAGGAGAAGAAATTGGGTAGGAGGGAGAAGAAGAAGAACACAAATTATGAAAACTAATTCTTAAAACCCTCAAATAGAAACCCTAAAATGAAGAATCACCATCCCCGTTAAAGAAATCATAAGCACATGGAAGTCTCTAAAACTCATTAATGGGCTCAAAGGATCCTCCAAAAAATCAAAATGAGTTTGAGAGAAAGAATATTTGGGGGGGGGGGGGGGAGATGAAACAAATCTCACCAAGAGGTCGCCAACCGAGAATGGTGGTGTGGCGGTGGTGACGCAGCGGAGTAGTGGTGGTGGTGTGGTAGAGTGAGATTGACCAGAGAGAGGTGTGAGGCAGTCTGGTTTTTTTTTTTTCTTTGGAAAGAAGAAACATGTGGGAAAAAAGGAACATATGAGAGATTTTAAAATTTGAAATTCAAAAAACAATTTTTCAAAAAGCAAGACAAAGAGAGGTATGATGAAAGACTAAAATGCCTTAAAAATAGACCATTGTCACGACTTGAACTTCACACTCCTAGAATTATTTAAAAAATCCTCAAAAGGAAAATTTAATGTTATATATATGTTAAAGTTTTATAAAGATAGCTCAATAAATGCGAAGAATGTGACCAAATGTTGTAAATAGATTTCCGAGCTCTTAATGAATAAAGGAATGTATGTTTAGGGTAGGTCCATTGTTAATAAATTATTTGGTTAGAGATTTCATTTTCTATTGAATATTAAGTTTATACATATAATGCACTTATACATTGTTTCAATTCTCATCCACAGAAGTTAATATTCTTTTAAGATGCTACAACATTTTGCTATTTACTTTTACAAGTATAACATTTAGTTTTGTTTTCAGATTAGTAACAAATACATTCCATAAAAGTTTATCTCGCCACTCTCTCTCTCTTTTCATAAGGGCTTTCCGCTTAAAGAAATCTTCTCTGATATGCATTAACTTGCTTATTTGAAGTTTAAGGCAATTGCCTTCAACAATGATTAATTATTGAATTATGTGAATTGGTCATTCAAAGTGTAGTTTCGTGATGTGTTTATTGTGTTTGAATTAGTTGTGAAATTTGTCGTAAAAGTGTAATTATGCTATCTGTTATATATAAGGGAAACAGTCTATTCTAGTATAATTTTTTTTAATTAATATATATATATATATATATATATATATATATATATATTATGATTATCACTATAATTAATGTATAAATTATTTTTTACATATAATGAGAATGGATATAGAAAGTTTATTTTCTAGATTGATTATAAATAAAATGTAAAAAAGTAAAACTTTTAGATTGGTTCTAGCCACAACTTAAAAAAAAAAAGTATATTTTCTACATTAATTTTTGCTACAATTGATCTAGAAAGTGACTTATCAGTTATGTTGAGTTATGTTTTTCGGGAGAATCTAGGGTAGTCTCAAGAGTTAAAAAATAATCTTGGAATGTATTAAGATTTATTTAAGAAGATAATATCTTAACTCATGTTATTTCATACACATGAATATGAAGATTAAACCTTTGATCATATATTTAAAGGACATGATTATCTATCAAATATATCATTATATATGGATTGATATGTTACTAATATAATTTTAAAAGTGTTTGGTGAGTAATCTATTTGTTTAAAATTTACCTCAATGTCGGCAAACAATGAGGAGAAAAAAAATATGAATTCCTTTTAATAAACATTAAAAACTCTATTTTTAGGTTTAAAATCCTTTTTGACCACTCAAAAAAATTAAGATATATTTAATTAATGTAGTTGTATAATTTTTCTAAAATTACTTTTAAAACTATTGAAATTCCATTCATTTTATCTTTCTATACTTAATTAATTAATATATCTCCACTTAGAAATACTTTTATAAAAAAAAAAAGTTGATGAAGCATACATGTTGAAGAGAATCTTGCAAAATGACTCAAAACTAACTTCTTAAAGGGTTCCTATATAAAGGACCACAAAGGTAGTACGAGAAAAAAATTCTCCAAACATACCGTAAAATAATTCACGAAAGGTTAGTTTATAAAAATTCGTTGTAGGAAGATAATCGAACCAGGGTGGTGAAGAGAATAATAAAACATATGTTAAAGAGAATCTTACAAAATAAATCAAAACTAACTTTTTTTAAAGGATTCCTATATAAAGGACCACAAAGGTACTACGAGAAAAAACTTCTTTAAACATACCATAAAATAATTCACCAAAGGTTAGTTTGTAAAATTTTGTTGTAAAAAGATAATCGAAGCAGAGTGTGTGTTGGTATTGTAAATCCTTCGATATTATTTTCAATTCCAACGGATAATAAAAATGATAATCAAAGCAAACCTGAGATGACACAAAGTCTCAGCCATGTTAAAAAAATAAATAATGAGCTCCATATGATATTTACCTAAATTTTGAAATAATTAATAAAAATATCCGTTAATTATTTTTCTCCAAGATCAAAATCAGATTGTGACGGATTATCTAGTATGCTGGGATGGACTAGCAACCCATGCATGCATATGCATACAACAATTAATCTAGAATAGTTTTTTTTTTTTTTTTTGACAAATTAATCTAGAATAGTTGGTTGGCAAAGTCTAAATTCAACATAAGTTACATAACCTGATTTTATTATATAAGTGAGTCTTTACAGCAAGTGTTGAGAGGGATAAGATCCATAAAAAAAAGTTACATCAAAGACTAAATATGTCAGCACTCATAAATTGTCTTTGCTATCACAAGGTATAAAAATGAGAAAGAGAAGTATACACTTCCCTCACCTATGCTGCAGGATAATCCAATCCCTTGTTATACATTGCTAAGATCTTATGTTCTCTGGGTACAAAATAGTACAAACAATCTCAAATTAAAGAACAGAAGATTATTTTCCCTTTGCAAATTTCTCAATCATTAATGTTCATTGACAATATCAAAAAATGGGAAGCCTCTTTGAGGGTCAGAATAACTTGCTTTGCATAAATGATGTCACACAGAATCACTCAAGTTTTCATGCCTTTTAACCTTCAATTTGCGATCCTTGCTTGAAAATCTTAAAATTCTGACCATCAGCTTTACACCATTAAAAAAGAAAAGGAGCACTGTCTACAGAGGAACCTCGACACCGCGACTATGCCGGTCACGGCCATTTGTTTCCATGAATCCTGTATGCAAGCTTCTTCTCCTTCTACCATGTTTTAACCTTGTTCCTCTTCTTCTATGACCTGAATACACCACAAAAATGACAACCAAGAAACCTACTCCAGAAAATGCCCACAAGCATATCACCCAAAACCTGAAAGAACTAGGCACCTCATCTTTCCGAACATCCGTTGATTCCTCCAATCGGTTTGTTGAGATATTATTGCTTATTGAATCATCATTTGCATCTATGTTGCTGACCCTTGAGACTCCACCTTCCTCCTTTTTCTCCTCCTCTTTTGATGTTGACAAGGAATTATCACTAGAACACCTTTTCTGGTGGTGCAGATTCAGTGCCTCGTTCAACATCTTAGCGCATTCAATGCTGAGCAGATCTCGCTGTAAATCCTCATTGTTTGCCGGATCAACTGGTGAGGAATCTGGTGGGTCTGGGAACTTGGCCCAGCATTTGTTGACTACATCAACGTTGCGCCAGTCTGCTTTGTCAAAGCTCCAATTCCCAACACTGAATCGCAATCCGTAATGAAAGACTCTATACTTGACACCCGGTACAGGAACATATCCCGGGTATATCAGTATCTCATTGTTTACAGTATGCCTTAATTTCAACTGCATCAATAAAAGAACTGGTTACACCGTTACAGCAGTGAAATATTTTTCAAACATTAAAGAGGAAGTAAGAAACAATGTAGTGCGATACACCATGAAAGAGAAACACACGTAGCAGCATGAAAGGGATTAGGGAATGAAAATTGATGTTCATTCAAGCCCACAACTGTGTCCTGAACAACTCACCCGAAAGTGGACACCATAAGACTTAATTTTGTTCACTCCCTTGAGAATAAGAGCCAATAATAGAATGTGCATAATGAAGAAAGCACTTCCCTTACAAATAGATAAGGCCCTCAATGTCCTTTCATAATAGAGGAAACATTATCACTAGATAACAGATCAATACAACCACATATGGTTTGTATTTACTTATATATTAGACATGCTTTTTCATATCCTGACTATGGTTTCTACTAGTCTTTCATTATTTTATTTGTAATCAGCTAGAACTCTCCCTGTTCAGTCATCATTCAACAGTTAACATTAGCTTCGCCTTCGTCCAAATGTAGTTAACTGAAGTACAGCCTATAACACTTTTGTGTAACTGAAAGCATCAAACCTATGGAGCGTGAACATTGACATGCAACGCAACATACAGTGTGTATGTGTGTGTATAAGCTTCAAGATTTACGATATCTTAATATATTTTCATATAGGAGAAAATGGAATTGGTACATGACAAAAGCAATTCAAACAATTCTTGTGTAAGTGCCAACTGGTACAATCAATCAATAATCAGGATAATAAAATGAATTCAACCTAACTTCATCAGATTTTGATATTATTTTAGTACATCTTAAACTTTCGATTGACAATGCGTCGATGCCTATAGACATTGTGCTCATACAAGCATTACTCAAGCAATCCTGTCTTATTCTCCTTTTTATTATTTTTTTGAAGGCATTCTCCTTTTTATTATTGAAAATTGCAAAATTGTTTAGAACAGACACAACCTCTGTTTTTCTTTTTCTTTTAAATAGTCATGGGACCAAGCCATTTCTATGTTGTGTCCTGCTATGTTGGAACTTGGAACCCAAAACATACATAAATTGAAATCAGCATGAAGACACATCAGACATGAAATCAACACAAAAACAAGGCACCAAAATGGTATGCATGCTTAAGAGGATCAAACACTTCCCCTAGATGCTCGAATGAAAGAAAATTTTCAAGGTAAACTAGGTTTTGCCAATTACACTTGTTTAGATGGGCTGAACAATTGGCTTTGTTTAGAAATAGAAAGCCATGAAAAGATGGCATTTTCAAGCTAGTGATAAGATGATATTTTCTTTGCTTCATTAATTTTATTTAGATCAAGGCCTTTAAAATTGTAATCATTCACACTGTATACCTTTACATCTAAGCATTTATTATCTATTTATTAGTTTATTTTTTAATGAATGAAGAAACTGGTGCTGCTTGGAAAAGCTTCCTGTTTGCATATCATAGAACAACAGAATTATTATTCTCAAAGTCGTATCCTGGAAGAATTCATGTTATATTATTCTACAAGTTATAATGTCCAAGCATCATCAAGTTATAATCTAAACTCGAGATGAGCCCTGCAAACTTCTCAATTACAGTAGCCACTCTACAATGCATGAGAAATTACAAACTAAAAACAAAAACTTACTTAATTGCAATTCCTGGTGGCAAGACAAAATTCAGACACACATTGGTATACCTACAAGAAACTAGAGAAAAGATGAAACATCTAAAATGCTCAAGGGAACTTGACTACTTGAAATTCAGGCAGATCTAACCTTAATCTTCAGTCAGAACATCAAGATTCAATATTGTCAGAAAAACTCTTAAAACAAAAATTATTTTGTTCTGCTCCCAGAAGTAGGGAAAAGTGTCTGACCCTTTCTTAAGGAATAGCAGCAAAGCTTTTACTTCAATTGCCTATGCTAGGATCAGGGACAGATTCAGGAATGCATCAAGGGGGGGCCGAAATTTTTTTTTATACAATATTTAAATATCTAACTTCTAATAAATAATTATTTAATAAATAAAAAGTTCCACAAAAATATTTATTAATAATTTTAGGCTAAAATATGTTTTCGATCCCTAATAAATATCCAAATTTTGTGTTTTCTCCCTAATAATTTCTTCGCTTTTTGCTCCTTGATAAAACAAAAAATTTGTTTTCGGTTCTTGGCACTTTTTTTTAGTCCCTATAAATTAGAGAATTTTGTGTTTGCTCCCTGATAAACTTTTTCATTTGTTATTAGTCTTCTTCAAAAGGACTAATAACAAATGAATTTTTTTTATCAGGGAGCAAACACAAAGTTTGTTAATTTATTAGGGATTAAAAAAAGGTGTCAAGGACCAAAATTAAAATTGTTTTGTTAGAGACTCAATGCAAAAGCAAACACAATTTTTTAATTTATTAGAGACCTAAAACATATTTTAGCTATGCTTCTTTCTTTATTTGGCAGAGATAGATCCAGCTACCATTGAAAGACGATCAATTTGTTTAAGGAATTTAAAACATTGATAGCAAGCAGGCACACCATCACAGAACCCTGGTAGTCTTTTTGGGAGCACATGTCTCCTATCAACCTAGTGATCATGGCTTCAGCCGTTCACCAAATCATGAAAGACATTTGTGATTTATAAGGAGTTCCCTCCTCCTTTAGGGAGGGGCTTATTGTTTAAGATGCTATAGCAAGCCATACCCTAAATTCATGAAGTTTAGCTCTTCCTACAAGATGAAAATAAAGGTCCATTTACCCCACAACAGTTTATGTTTAATTTAAGGCTTTATTTGTGGGAAATCTACTCATATCCTTCTAATATATCCAAAGAAGATTATTTTTTATGTGTTTGAACATATCATGTTAACTAATTTCTACAATATATATATATATATATATATATATATATGATGATGATGATTAGAGTTTTTGACATCCAAAAAAACTAATCTATGTTCAATTTGTGTGTTTGTCTTATTACATGAGTCTGATTCACTTGTGTGTGGAAAAAACAAAAAAAATTCATAATCATAAAAGCGAAATCACTTAAATAGCTATAACTGAAAATTGGGATTTGATTTGTTCCTAGAATAGATGTGATGGCCACTCGACTGAAAGCCAAAGGGTTGATGCTCATATTTGTCCTGGCTTCCTTGAAGGGTAGAACAAGTTACAGAGCAAGTAGCTAGCAAATGACAATAGGACACCATCTCCCGTCAAAGAGCCAAAGGTCAGCATTAATTGAAAAGGCTGCAAAGGGTCTAGAACTGAAAGAGGTTATATCTCTAAACTCTAATACTATGCCACCCATAATCATATAAACATGTAAGCTCAGTATGCATGATAAGAATGTAAAAAGAAAATACCTCTGCTGCACCAAATGAGTAACCATACATCTCACTAATCCACCCAGATTCATATATGTCTCCTGTTATATTTCTTGCATAATGAGCTCTATCAGCTCGGACCTCCTCAGTTTTATGCAGCCATAGCATAGCGAATTTCCGGAGATCATCAATATGCATAATGATTACACCACCAACCTTGTCACAAGCCTCAGGATGGCTAGTATGCAATTTTGCAAGCTCATTATCACAGCCGATAAGGTAGCTAGCATATAAAGATTAAAACATATAAATGAGTCATCATGCTGAATACACAAGATAAAACAGACATCAGCAGAAACATGTATGTACTGTACATGCCAATTGCAGTCAACAACATTGCATTAATATCAACAATAACAGATAACATAAAAATAAATCAAATTCACTAAGCTTACTCATAGGGAGTTGAAACAGGACGACCATGAGCAGCTTTGAACTCCCATGGTGTTATTGGGCCTCTCAAGATCATATCCGCATCAAGAATCACTATGAATTCAGCATCAATATTTACATGATTAAGCCAGTGAAGGACTGCAGCTGGTTTATTAATTGCTGGGTACCTAAAATAAAACAGACACACTATCACGTTTTTTAACCTATAGTATAAATCAGTAGACCACACAAAGCATTGAAAAGTTGTAGGCTCTTAATAACTGCAGGATACAGGTTGAAGCATGAGGTATCTTGTATATTATAGCAAACATAAGGCAGAAGTTTTACAGTATTAAAAAAAATAAGTTAAATTTAAGTTTCACAATTTAACTTTTAAATCATAACACTCATAGACTACACCCAGAACCAGAACCTTAATTTTAAGACATCAAATCAAGCACAATTTATGATCATCACATAAAGTTATCCTAATCATGCAGTAAATGTCAGTGCAGAAATAACAGGCAATAACTGAATAGTTCACATAATGGAATTGAAAATTGAAAGAAACAGAAAATTTTCTTTTACCAATCTCCTGTTAATGGATGTCGACTCATAGAAGGGACATAATGTGTGGGAGCCAGATCATGGCCTTTATACTGCTGTAAGTCCTCATCAGAGCAGCTGAGAAGTCTAGTGATATTTCCAGGCTGTCCACTTCTACGGAAACTGTGCATAAGTCCTACAGTCTGCCAATCAAAGTACGTGGTGCATTCTGTGGAAAAAATGGTATGGATTTTGGGATGTGGCTTTCCAGCACCATCATCGATATGTTCTTCTTTGATATCCTCCATCATTTGTAAAGTAGCAGGATTCACATATTTTGGCTGAGTTAGTTCTGCATAAGCTTTGCTTTTCAAAAAGCTCAAGTATTTAGACCATGTTGGTTTAGGGCAACCATTTGCTGCATGTTGTAATAAAAGACCTTCATTTATAATGTTTATGCACTCTAAGCTTAGAAATAGTCCTCGCCTTCGATTAGGATCAAGTTCCAACTGTCTTACCTGCAATAAATACTTTCCAATTTCAGCAAAACTGGAAAAACCTGATGCCATATTTATTTGCATAAATTCAGTATATTTGGACTAAAAGATGAAGTTAAAATGCTGAGTATTATAAATGCATAGGTCATGGGAATATATGCTTGCTTATTAACAAATGACAAAGTATTAATGCAACACACATGCTTTTCTATAACACAGGAATTTATTCTCCCACAAGACGATCACACCATGAGGGGAAAAAACCTGTTTTTTCTACCACTGTGAGTTTCCTTAAACAAGTATAATTGTTTACATACCTCTTTTGGGTAAGGAGGTTCTGGAAAGAGCTGGTTACATTCATATACAATTCCGTCATCATGGTGAGCCAGTTTATTGAATGACCAATTCCCAACACTAAATGGCAACCCATAGTGAAGAAGAATCGGCTCAATTCCCTCGCGAGGAACATAACCTGGGTAGATCATTAAGTTATCATTGATTTTATGCCGAAGTCCAACCTGTGAAGGGAGAACCCAAAGGGGAGGACAGAAGAAAACATGCAAAATAATTAGTGAAAACTGAATAGTTAAACACTAAAATGAAGTGCTAGACAGTTGGCACAGAGTTACAGTAGGTATATAGTTTATAATTCCTGAAACAAAAAATCGTGTTAAGGCATTGAACTCACTTCTGCAGCACCAAAAGAATATCCATACATCTCACTGATCCATCCTTTCCCATAGATGTCACCAGTTATGTTTGTCGCCCAGTGAGCCCTATCTTCCCGTACTTCTTCGGTTTTTGAAAGCCACAAGGGGGCAAAAACTCGCAGGTCATCTATATGAAAGGCCAAAAGCCCACCAACTTTGTCACATAGTTCTGGGTGTTTCGTGTGCAATTTAGCCAAACTGTTGTCACAACCTATTAAGTACCTGGAGAAATAATATAGAATATATAGCAAGTTTCAATGGTGAGCCAAGGAAAGAAACACCAATATGAAATACAAGATATAAGTACTCCTTTAAGAGATTTAATCAAGTTTCATAACTTCAAGAAAAGCTCTCTAGCTTGTGCATTAGAAAAAACCTATTCCCTGATTCATATCGTCGAGTGAATGCATTATGACCAACGTAAATGTAGAAAAAGGCTAAGGCATCCAGAATTTCCATATTGTTATAAATTGTTAATAGCTAAATGTAAGCTGTATTAGTCCATTAGCCTCCTTCCAAAATATCTGAAATGGAAGTGATGGGTAAATGTCTAGCGGCTTACACTACATCACTAAAAGAAAAGGTGTGAAAAAGAAACAAGTAAAAAATTAGTGAATACCCATAATATGCTGCAACAGGTCTTCCTTTCTCTGCACCAAGTTCCCAAGGTATAATTGGCCCTCGGATTATCATGTCTGCATCCAGAATGACAACCCAATCAACATTTTTTGCCTCCTTACTATGTTTAAGCCAGTGTACAACCCCAGCAGGTTTGTTTATTGCAGGGTACCTGCATAGTGGATAGAAGATTTATTTTTCGTCCTGATATCTTCAGCAAATGGTTCTGCTTTTGTAATAAGATAGGCACATGTTGTATTTGTCAAAGGGACATTTTAAAATTCAAAACACTCTAAAAGGGGTGATATGATATGGGAAAGAACAAACATCTAGCAGCTTTGGTGGTTTGAAAAAACATTTTCTGTTTTCAACTTTTGTTTTTACTTTGTTTCCATTTTTCAAATCTTTGTCTAGGAAACACTGAATAAATTTTTTTTAATGGTTTTTGTTCTCACTTTTTTCTGCATAAACTTTTGAAATCATGATACAAAGTGAAAACAGAAAATGAAAACAAAAAACATTTTCTCAAATCCAATGGCCCCTTACACAATGCCAAAATACTGGCAGAAATATTTTCATAATGAAGCAAGAGCATCAAGTGAATATTGTTGACATCAGAAAACTTCTTGCCAGCCTCACAAGTCAAAATAGCAATCACAACTATAGTAACACACAAATCCACAGCTAAATTCACAGAAAAATCCAGCCACCACACCTACCCCCATTATCTACACAAAGACAAAGTTTCAAGAATTCACAGATCCAGCCCCTGGACATGCCTAAGAAAAGATCAACAGCAGCAAGTGCTACACAACTACACACAGCAACACATCACGCAGAGTTAAAAACTGTCCTAGTAACTAATCAACATACATTGGACAACAAGAACCAAAGCTAGTGCCATTGACCTCACTCCACAACAGACCACACAAACCAATCCACAATCCACACTCCAAATTCCAAGAAGGACAAAACTTAAATGAAGTCCCATAGGTGTTTTTGGTGTTGTTTTCTAATCAAAATCGAACCTTTGCCTCAGTAATCTGTGTTGACCTTTAATACAAACCTTCATTACACGAATTACCAAAGTAAAACTCCAATTCCAATTAGAGAACACCACCAAAAAAGGCAAAAACACCAATGAAACTGCAGCTAACATTTCTCCTTCCAACTATCCCGCCACCCCCCAAGAAAAAAATTAACTTTGCAACACTGATTACTACAACTATTACTATTTTATGAGTTTTAAGGTTGGCTTGGTGATAAAAGGAGAACCGAACAGGGGAGACGTGGGTTTAAATCTCTCCACTAACAAAAAAAAAAAACTAACAAACTATAACTATTATTAGTTTTTGTTACCAGTCACCAGTTTTGGGGTGTCTACTCATAGAGGGCACCTCAAAGGTTGGTGCCAAATGCATCCCTTTGTAATTGTTCTTCTCCTCATCAGTGCAACTGAGGAGCCTTGTGATTGGTCCAGGCTGCTTGGCCTTCCTGTAACTGTTCATCAGCCCCACCGTTTGCCAGTCGAAATAGTTCTGACATTCCACAGAGAACAGAGTGTGGATCCTCTTCGCTGATGATGGGTGCTTCCTTGCCCCTTCAACATTGCTAACCATACGCACCAACATAAACACCATCAAAATCCAAACTTTCCCCATCCAAACTCGATTTCAGGGTCAGAAACCAAATGGGTATTCCCTCAAAGATCCGAATTTCATCTCATGACTCTGATCTCACTCACCCCACGCTGAGCTCGCAAAGCTGGAGTCAAAATTCGAAGTTTTGATAAACAATTATAATAATTTGAGATGGGATGTTATGGGATGGGATTGGAGGAAGGGAAGGTGTTGTTTTGTAGTATATTGTGTGATTTTAATTTAATACTAATTTGTGATTTTAATATGATAACAGATCAATAATAAAATTAAGTAATAATTAATGTGGGAACGAATCTGGAAAGTGCGAGTGTTAAGTGCAGTTGGTACTTAGTGCATACCATTAAGGCAAACGATCAAAAGGGGAATTTTTTTTTTCAAATTTAGTAAATGGAAATAAAATTTAAATTAATGTTTTGAAAGGGATAATTTATAAGATAATTTATGACTTTTAAACCAAAAGTCCTAAACTGTTTTACAATTATTATTATTATTTTTTTAGTAAAGTTATAAAAAAAAATTACATTTTTTATTTTTTATTTTTTTAACACAACTTTAAAATTATAAGAGTTTTTTCACACAATATTAAAGTCGTAATAAATTTATTTTCTTCTCGTAAATTATTTTATCATTTCAAATTTTTTAACCTAAGATCTTTTTTTAAAAAAATTGAAAATAATTTTTTATTTTAATTATTTAATGAGTTAATCTATATTTTATTAAGTTTTATTTAATATTTTCTATATTTTTTTAAAAAAATATTTAATATTTTTATATTATTTTACTTAATATAGTTTTATATTTTTTATTAATGTTAAGGATTATTATTTTTTTATAAATTAAAAAGTATTTAAAAAACTTAAATTTAAATAAAAATATTAAAAATGTATTTTGTTTAACAAAAATATTAAAATATTAAAATATTTTGTTACTAATATTAACATTTAATTTATCAAATAATATAAGTTTTTTAAAAAATTAATTAATTTTTATAATTAATAATTTCATAATTAATTTTTTTTATTTTATGAATTATTTTAATATTGATAACAGAAAATAACTTACTAATAAAAGTACTTATTAAAATAAAAATATATAATATATTAATATAAAAATCAACAATACAAATTACACATAAGCATAAAATTAAAAGATAGAAACAATATTAGTCATAAACTTATGATAATTATTACAATTATGTCATTCCATTTTACACAATCAACATTCTTTTATGTCTATTTAATATTTTTATTAAAAAAAATATGTAGTACATTTTAATGTTTTTAATTAAATTTAAGTCTTTTGTATCATTTTTTTAATTTATAAAAAAAAATAATCCTTAACATTAGAAAAAAGTATAAAAATATATTAAATAAAACTAAAGAAACATACATTAATTCATTAAATAATTAAAATAAAAAGTATTTACTATTTTTAAAAAATTAACTTACATGCCAAAAAAATTGAACTCGTAGAATAATTTACAACTTCAATGAAAAAAATTTCATTATAACTTTAAAGTCATGTTTAAAATAAAATAAAAATTGAAGTCATAAAATTCTTTATGGTTCTAATGATGAAAATAAAAAAAATTAAAATAATTTATGACTTTCAATTCAAAAATCTTAACTTATAATATAATTTATCTCTTTAAATTTAAATTTTAACCCATTTAGTAAATTTGAAAAAAAAATAGTGTTTGCCCTACTATTACTATACACGCATGTGAAATATGTTGTGTGTTTGTTGAATCTTCAATGCGTTGAAGTTTTTTTCTTGTTTTGTTGGGCAAAAAGAAAGGATTTTTCATTTTTTTCGTATATCTTGGTCTCGACTGTCACCTGGTTAGGAAGAGGAAGATAAAAAATATTCTCTTAGCCTAATGAATGAGGCGTCGTCATTTATAGTTCGTTTGCCTATTCATTAAATCCATTATTATTGTACGTGATAACTTGCACTTTACTTTTTCCCTAATTTAGAAGGAAAATTTATTCCTTTTAACTTTTATTAAGATAGCGTTGCATTTTCTTTAATTTTAGGAAAATATTTTGGCATAACTATATAAAAAACATAAATATGAGAGATGAAAATAATTATTTATATGTAATGTAAAATGTGATAAATTTAGATAATAGAAAAGGTTTAATCTCTATATATTGTGGGTGTAAAAGAAATATTTTGTCAACTAATCAAAATTCTTCGTTGATGTAATATTTTAGGTAACTATTGTAAAGTTAACAAATCCATCAAATAGGATGATTGTTGATGGATTGACAAGTGCATCAATTTGTCCAAAGTTAAAATAAAAGTTTGAGTGTCGAATTCACAATAACTTTGTTTGTACTTAAGTAGATGAATATTTTATTAATAAAAAAAGTTAAGTAAAATTGACTTGAAAAGATTATGAGAAAAATGATAATTTAAATTGACAGAAAATTAATCAAGTAAGAGAAAAAAATTAAACAAGAATTTAAATTAATTAATTAAAGACAGAAGAAATTAGAGAGTCCAATAATATTGTAAAAGTAAAATTAGAATATGAGAATATTAAAAACTTAGTCTACTAGAACTACTCTTTGATGTAATGTTAATGATTTTTCTCTATTTATAATTATTTTAATTTACATTTGCATATATTCTAACTTTGATTCCCCGCATGAAAGAGCTTAATTTATCTATTTTCTCTCTCAACTCCTAAAAATAGAGATGTATAACAGGCTAAACAAATATCAACATATCCCTAATGACGACTTTATTTAGATATCATTTTCCAGATCTATTAGAAAATAATGTTTCATAATGTTGCCCTTAAAACTTACCATGCAAATGGGTGATCAAACCATGAGTAATAATATTAAGCATGAGAAAAGAAGATGCATATATAATATTCATAAATAGATAGGAAGAAAAATTATATCAAGAGTAGTTGATTGTCAAGTTTCCAACATCTCATGGTCATAGATTTTTCTGCTTTGTTTGTCATTTAGAACTTAGTGTTTGCCGATTTATATGTCTTTTTCTCCATTTTCTTGAACTTGTTACACTCTTGGTGTTTTGTGTTTCAGGAGAGGATTTTCCCATGATTAGAGGTGCCCTAAGGGTTATTTGATGCATTACGAATCGTGCAGTTTGACTTTTGGAGCTTTGGAGGTCTTATGGAGGCAAAAAGAAACTCATTGGAAGCCTAGGAAGAATTGCACTACCATGCCAAAAAAAATTATATGGTTTTTTGGTGGACAACAATTCACATGATCATGTGAAAAAAATGAACAATTGTGCAACAAACTCTACGAAAAAAACTTGTATGTGTTTTTTTTACTTTATTTGGGCTTGAACTCTTTTTTGTTCATTCTTTAAATATGTTTTTTAGATACTGTTTTAGGGTTTCCAACTTTGTTTAGAGATAGCTTGGAGGACAATGAATTGCGTGCTCTTGATCACTCTCCCCCTTATGGTTTGAATCTTCTCTTTTGTTTGTTTGTTTTACTTTCATGGCTACCTACAAGTAGTCTTATTTTTTGTTTTGGGGGATTGGGCATTAGCCCTATGATTTATTAAATTAAGTAATTTTAATTTTACCTTTATGTGAATTTTTTTCTCGTTGATTTCCTCCTATTGCAATTATCTTGTTAGGCAAATTTGGCCTATGTTTGACATATATATGTTTTAGGGATTTGGGGAAGTACTAAAAAGAGAACCAAATACATCATAACTATTTGGAGAAACTTGACTGTAAAACCACGACAGTAGGTTAAACCCTAAGGGGAATAAACAATTAACACATAACTTAAAATGTCTAATTAAGCAAAATCACCATGAGAGTAGAGGTAAATTTGATTAGACACACTTTTCATATCTTGAAAGAGGACACAAGATTACCTTAGATTGATTTGCCTTCAATAAGAACTTATAAGAACACAAGAATAGTTAAATTATTTTATTAATTGTCATAGCATGAAATCCAATCCTACAAGGTTTTGATTATTGAATTTTAATCCTATAAATTGTTTTCCTATTTCTATAACTAATTTCTAAATTTCGCATTTTTTCTACAATCAATTCTCAATTTTAAATCTAATTTCATTCATTTTAATTCTATTTAAATTACAATTTCACATATCCTAATACACATCCTAGGTGGAAATAATGATTTTTTTACTTGGCGACATTGTGCACTTGTGATTTTTGTGTATTAATATTGCTCTAGGGCATGCATAGATGTGCTGATGACCTTTTTCATGTGAGTGGAAAAGCTAATAAACCTATGTTATCTCGTACTCCTCAACAACCATCTCCTCAAATAAGTAAACTTGAAAGAGCCCTTGTCCCAAGTCAGGTACACCATAGCCTACAATTTGGTTAAAATAAAATTTTTGTTATTTTATTTTACTCAATCTGCAATTTTGCCTCCTATAAAAATAGAGATATTTGGTCAAGGATTTTTATTCAATCATCAAATTTGTGGGGTTGGCCATTAATAAAAAAATGTTGACCACTAAATCATTGACATGATACCCTAATATTTATTTTTTTTTCCATTAAATTCTTAACTTATTTAAGGAGTTTTTTTAATAATTAATAATTTTAATCAAATTCTTATTAAATTAAGTGATTTACTAATCAAATTAGTAATTAAAAAAAAACCTAATACTATAGTGTCAGGTACAAATTTAGTTGTAAATATTTTCTTATTATTCGTGAATGTCCTAAAATTTTGGGTTGAACCAAAATCTTTAATTTTGAAAAATAAGACATCAAATATTTCTATTTTTTTTTATAGAGAACATAAATTATGAACATAATTTGAGTAAAATATAAGGATTAAAATTACAGAAAGAAAAAAATATATAGTAACGAAAAATGAAAAAAAAGTTAAACTACAAGAACCAAAATACTATTGTTTACGAAAATAAAGAATTCTTTCCTTCAACAATTTTTTTTTTCCTGAGTGCCTTAAAAAATGTCAAATACACCTAAAAAACAAACAAATAAAAATAAAACTGAGAGAGGAGAGAGAGAGAGAAAGAGGCGAAGAAATTGAATTGAAGTCTCGCTGGCACCCTCCGAAACCAATCTCAGGGTTTAAGCGTTGTAGAACACTAGAACCTGCGACTACAACATAGGAACACAAACGGTGTAAGCAAATTCATTTCGCTCTGTTATTTCTCCCTTCTTCACATTGTTCAATGATTTATAATCGCCATTTGCTTTCTTCTGCTACCAATCTCTACAAACTCACCCATCAATTTTCTCTTCTCTCTCGCGCTTATTCCTTCGTTTCCCCACCACCCTTTACCCAAAAGTTTACGTTTTTGTCCCCTCCATGGAGATTCCCCTCCACCCCACGTTTGTGCAATGGTTCAAACCTTGTGGGGATGAGAATCATGAGATGTTACTGCCATGACAGTGGTGGGGCTAAGGAGTGGACTGAGGAAATTGAGTACTTGGATGAATCTGGTGGGGTTATTTACAAGGGTAAGGGTGTTAGGTCTGTTGAGCCTGGTGTTGATGATCATGTGATGGTTGGTGAGGTGAAGAAGCCCTTTGTGAATGCCTTGGCTGTGGCCAAAATTGTTGAGGTTGTGAAGAGGTGGAAGTGGGGTCCAGAATTGGATACCCAGTTGGACAAACTGCAGTTTGTGCCTAACATGACTCACATTGCTCAAGCATTGAAGGTTGTTGGTGATGTTGATGCTTGTTTGAGTTTGTTTAGGTGGGCCAAGAGGCAGGCTTGGTATGTACCTAGTGATGATTGTTATGTCATGTTGTTTGATGGGTTGAACCAGAAGAGGGATTTCGAGGGGATTCAGTTGTTGTTTGATGAGATGGTTGGCGATTCGGCTGATGGGGTTTCGTTGTTTGCGGCATGTAATCGGGTGATTCGGTACTTGGCTAAGGCGGAGAAGTTGGAGGTGTCGTTTTGCTGCTTTAAGAAGATACTGAATGCTGGTTGCAAAGTTGATACCGAGACGTATAATTCGCTCATTACTTTGTTTTTGAATAAGGGTTTGCCTTATAAGGCGTTTGAGATGTATGAGAGCATGGAGAAAGCCGGTTGTTCGTTGGATGGTTCCACGTATGAATTGATGATACCGAACTTGGCAAAGTCAGGGCGTCTTGATGCTGCTTTCAAACTCTTCCAAGAGATGAAAGTGAGAGGTTTTCGGCCGGGTTTGAACGTGTTTGCATCGCTTGTTGATTCAATGGGGAAGGCGGGGAGGTTGGACAGTGCAATGAAAGTTTACATGGAGATGCGAGGTTATGGGTACAAGCCTCCCCCTACTATATATGTTTCTTTGATTGAATCTTATGTTAAGTCTGGAAAGTTAGAAACTGCTCTAAGGCTTTGGGATGAAATGAGGATGGCAGGGTTCAGGCCCAACTTTGGCTTGTATACTTTGATCATTGAATCCCATGCGAAATCAGGGAAGCTTGAAATTGCTATGTCTACATTTTTAGATATGGAGAAGGCGGGATTTCTACCCACCCCATCTACGTATGCTTGTCTCTTGGAAATGCATGCTGCATCTGGACAAATTGATCCTGCCATGAAACTGTACAATTCAATGACTAATGCAGGTTTGAGGCCTGGCCTAAGTACTTATACTGTCCTTTTAACTCTTCTGGCTAATAAGAAGCTGGTTGATGTGGCTGCCAAAATTCTACTTGAAATGAAGGCCATGGGATATTCTGTGGATGTCACAGCTAGTGATATTTTGATGGTTTATATTAAGGAAGGTTCGGTTGATCTAGCTTTGAGGTGGCTGCGTTTCATGGGTTCATCAGGGATCAGAACCAATAATTTTATTATCAGGCAGTTGTTTGAGTCATGCATGAAGAGTGGGTTATTTGAATCCGCCAAGCCTCTTCTGGAAACATATGTTAACTCTGCTGCAAAAGTTGATTTGATACTTTACACCTCCATTTTAGCTCATCTTGTTAGGTGTCAGGAAGAGAAAAATGAGAGGCATTTGATGTCTATCCTTAGTGCTACAAAGCATAAGGCACACTCTTTTATGTGTGGACTTTTCACAGGCCCAGAACATAGGGGACAGCCAGTGTTAACTTTTGTCCGGGAATTCTTTCAAGGTATTGATTATGAATTGGAGGAGGGAGCTGCTAAGTACTTTGTCAATGTTCTTCTCAATTATCTAGTTCTAATGGGGCAGATAAATCGAGCTCGATGTGTTTGGAAGGTTGCTTATGAGAATAAACTTTTCCCTAAGGCTATAGTCTTTGATCAGCATATTGCATGGTCCCTTGATGTTCGAAACTTGTCAGTTGGAGCGGCTCTTATTGCAGTAGTGCATACTCTTCATAGATTCAGAAAGCGCATGCTATATTATGGCATTGTACCAAGACGGATAAAATTGGTTACAGGAGCAACTCTGAAGATTGTGATTGCACAGATGTTGAGCTCAGTAGAGTCTCCATTTGAGGTGAGTAAAGTGGTTCTTAGGGCATCAGGAGATTCTGTCATGGAGTGGTTTAAGAAACCAATCGTTCAGCAGTTTCTTCTGAATGAAATTCCATCTAGGTCTGATATTCTGATGCATAAGCTAAACATACTTTTCCCCAGTTCTGCACCTGAACTTAGATCTCTATCTCCTCCTAAACCTCTCATTGCAAGCAGGGCAATGTAATCAGTTTTGCTATCTACGGTTAGTAACTGGTGTTTGAGATGTTATTGTTTGTCCAATGTCATGGAGTGGCGCACACTCTTCATGTTCTGAAAGCTGATGCTACAAACAGATATGTACTATTCAAGAATTTCGAATATAATCTATGAAGATTTATATTCTTTTCCCCCCAAATTTTTTGAAGTAGATGCATAGAGTATGCTTTTTCATGATTAGGTATTCAATATGTCAAATTAGGGTTTTCGATCTTGGTGAAATAAGAATTGGTTTAGTTCACATGCTAGAGGATTATTATGTTCTTATTTCTCAGGTTTTAATTAATTGTTAATATTGAGGAATTATTTGCCTTAGCCCTCTTTTGACTTCTCCCATTCTATTCTCTTTCTCTAAATTTTCCTTCATTCTTTTTCCTCTTTTCCCTGTGGTAAGACAGACTCTGCTTCAGGCAGTGGCTTTTCCTTTCAGTTTCAGGATGGGCTCCTGTGAAAAAGAAAAAAAAGGCATTTAGCAGAAGAAATCACTGAATTGGAAATTACATGCTGATATTGAATAACAGCTGAAAAATTGGAAGCTGGAAATCAGGGTCAGGCTACAATGTAAGACATTATTATGATGTCTGTTACATGGAAATTGGAAAGATATATTTGTCAGACTAAGCAAAGGCATTTTGCATGAGTCCTTTGACAATATCCCATTTTAGCAATTAATCTAGTTATGAATGTCATACTGAATCTAGTTCCCACTAGTTTATAAATGAGTCCTTTGACAATATCCCATTTTGGCAATTAATCCAGTTATGAATGTCATACTGAATCTAGTTACCACTAGTTTATAAATATTTTTAGAATTAACTGTTATACTAAAGTTGCATCTTGATATAATTTCGTAAAATAATACTACACAAATGTTTTCAAATAGACAGGATGGCTACTTGCTAGCCAGTATGTAATAAAACGTCATAGAATGATTTCGCTAGTAAATAGAGCAGCACATTATTGCCCCAAAAGTTATAGATAATTGTTCTGGATTTAATTCTTAGACATGTTTCCCTAGACTTTAAAATGATCATACCAAAGAAGGAATAATGATTGTTAATAAACAATCTATGCTTCTGAGTTACATTTATGCCTTCTTTTAGCTTGTGGGATCCTTTGGTAAAAAAGAGTACTAGCTGTTGGACGATCACTCTAGCTGTGGATTACTTCCATGTGCCTCCTTATTCTGAATTAATCTCAAAGTGGATTCCTAGGCTGGCATGGTTCTCCTTATAAAAAACTCTTTAAAATTGATATACCTGTATTTTATATCCCATATTCCATAAGTGATATTATTTTAGTTTATGCTTCGTGACTTCATTAAGTATACACTTTTACTGAGTTCATATGTTTGGCAACCTATGTGAATAACAAAAAGTACTACTAATATATGCCATTTTAAACAAATTTGATTGACCATGGTTGTACTTGTACCTATACCATAAAGTCATAAACACATCTAAAATACTAATTTCAGTAGAACCTTTAAAAGAAATCTGTTTTGGTGCTTTTGCAATCTTAAATAAATATTGTGGGATTTGCAAACTTAAATAAAGCTTTTTCGTTCTTGCATTCTCAAGCCTTGACGAGAATTTAGTAGGATTCTTTAGTGTTAACTGTTAACATTCAATTTTCATGTAATGTTTATAGAGTTGCGCTTGCATGGTTGGATGTTTTGCAGATAAATTGGTATGTGCTGATGATATAATACAGGGTACAAAAATATTGCCATGTTGACTGTTGGTACGCTGAGTTAATATATGATTCAAATAAGATCAAGTCATATGCTAGACAGCATGGATTCTGTTGCTATTATTGGCTGCAACTTGCAAGTTGATCATGTTTACTTGATGAAGTAATTAGTTCATCTTTTATTTATGTATTGTATTTATTATTTGTGTTTCAATCACAACATTAAGAAAGATGATGGGTTTGTGAGAGAGATATCAACAGGACAGGGATATAATAGTGACTATATACTCGTGATATCTATTTTAGTTATTCACAACAATTTCCTGCCTACTCCGTTCCCTATTTAATTTTCTTCTGATACTGTCCTACAGGTGCTTTTAGAGAAGTTTCTCCATGTCAAAACCGTGTTACTTAGTGTGTATTTTAGGGAAGTTGAAATTTTATCCCTAATTGTATTTTTATTCTTTATCACAGCTATATTGCTATTAATACTAGGATTATGTATTTAGAATAAATCCCATAATTATAGGGATTTGTCTCCCTAGAATTAGTTGTCCATATATCCTAAAATAGCCAGCAAACTCATGTACATATATGTCCAATGACCTCATAATTCGACATGAGAAAATAAAATATTATTCCTTCTAAATTTGAGATGGTATCAGAGCTCCTGATCTTTAGGAGCCTCTGACCGTGCCTGAAACCCTAAGTCGCAGCCCTCATTGTTGCGCAACCTTGAAACTTATCGCAGCCTTCATTACTCATCGCAGCCTTGATCTCACCCATGGCTGAAATTGTGAATCTTGTTCCTGAAATAGGAGACAAATTCCAGATTGCTGGAGAATTGCAGAATATTCATTCTGCTTATCGGTTAATAGGAGAGAATTATCTTAAATGGTCTCAACTCATTAGGACCATATTGAAGGGAAAAGGAAAGGGCAGTCACCTGACTGATAATGCCCCTGATGAAAAGGATGTCAAGTTCAAATCATGGGATGAAGAAGACTCCATGATCATGGCATGGCTGTGGAATTCAATGGTCCTAGAAATCAGTGATACCTGTATGTTCCTTAAATTAGCAAAGGAAATTTGGGAGGCAGTAGAACAAACCTATTCTAAGGCCAAGGATGCTGTACAAATATATGATGTAAAGGTGAAAACCTTGGGTGCCAAACAGGGGAACAAATCAGTCACAGAATATGCCAATCAACTCAAATCCCTATGGATGAAATTGGATCACTATCGAGTCATAAAAGCAAGGTGTTCAGAAGACTCAGTAATCCTTAAGGAGTACATTGAACAAGATAGAGTTTACGATTTTTTGGTAGGCTTGAATTCTGAATATGACCAGGTCCAAATCCAAATTCTGGGAAAAGAGAAAGTCCCAAGACTTAATGAAGTGATAGCCATCATCCAGAGTGAAGAAAGCAGGCGAGAACTGATGCTGGAAATCCCAACTGCTGAAAGCTCAGCAATGATAGCTGAAGGAGGAACAACCATAGTTGTTAACCAGAAGAAAAACGGATTTCCCAATATGGAGAAAAAACATGAGGAAGTCTGGTGTACCTACTGCAACAAGCCACGTCACACAAGGGAGAAGTGCTGGAAATTACATGAAAACCCCCAAGTCAAGAATGGGGGCAGCAAGGAGGTCCTAAAAAAGGGGGAGGACAAGGGCAAGCACACACTGCTAATGCTGGACATAGCGAAGAGGTTGTTCAGCTAAATCATGAAGAGATAGAAAGGGTAAGATCCTTCCTTAGTAAACTGGAGAAGCCTATATGTACGTGCTCCTTAACATATTCTGGTAAGTTTTCATTTTCTTTTGGACTTAATGTTTCAGATACACCATTTACTCACTACTGGATATTAGATTCTAGAGCCACAGACCACATGACCCCTTTACCCAAATACTTCTCCACATATTCTCCATGTCCTAGTAACAAGAAAATTTCCACAGCAGATGAAACCCTTATAACTGCAGCAGGACAAGGAGAGGTCCAAATAAGCCCATAACATTAAAAAATGTCCTTCATGTTCCTAAGCTGTCAACCAATCTGATTTCTATACAAAAACTCACAAAAGATATCTCATGTAATGTTGTTTTTTTATAGCAATTCTTGTATATTACAAAACAAGAACTCGGGGAGGATGATTGGACATGCTAGAGAATGGAATGGCCTGTACTATATAAAGGATCCTAATATGCCTACCAGGAGCCACTCTCTCATCTCTGAATCCACCATGACCAGCAAAGAGAAAATTCAACTATACCATTGCCGGATGGGACATCCTTCATTTCAAGTTGTAAAAGCGATATTTCCTTCCTTGTTTAAGAATTTAAATGTGGGGAGTCTGCATTGTGAGGTGTGTGAGCTTGCTAAACACAAGCGTGTATCTTTTCCATTAGTAATAAGATGAGTTCTTTCCCTTTTTCTCTTGTTCATACTGATGTATGTGGTCCTGCTAATGTCCCTAATATCTCTGGTGCTAAATGGTTTTTAACCTTCATAGATAATTGTACTCGCGTGACTTGGGTTTTCTTATTAAAACAGAAATCCGAAGTTAGCTCTGATTTTATTCAGTTTGTCTCAATGATTAAAAACCAATTTGGAGTCAACATTAAGAGAATTAGGTTTGACAATGTCAGGGACTACATTAATCTTGTGCTCAACTCTTTTTGTCAAAAGGAAGGGATAACCCATGAGTCTTCATGTGTTAACACACCTCAACAGAATGGGATTGCAGAAAGGAAAAATGGACACTTATTAAACCAAATCAGAGCTTTGCTTTTTCAAAATCATGTCCTTAAAATTTTTTGGGGGGAAGCCCTCCTTACTACCACCTACCTAATCAATAGGTTACCCTAAAAAATCTTAGAATCAAAAAGTCCCATGCAAGCCCTATCCTCATTCTACCCACACTTGGACCCTACAAATAAACTCCAACCTAGAATATTTGAGTGTGTATCCTTTGTACATGTTCAAAGTAATGAAAGGGGAAAACTGGATCCTAGGGCTGTCAAGTGTGTATTCTTGGGGTACTCAACCACACAAAATGGATACAAATGCTTTCACCCTCCATCAAGAAGATTCTATGTGTCAAGGGATGTCACCTTCAACGGACAAGACAACTACTTCAAGCAACCTCATCTTCAGGGGGAGAATGTAATAGAGGAAGATGAGCCTCTAATGCTTCCGAATATGACATTTGGACCTGAAATTGGGACAACTAGCACTGCTGTACCTGAAACTAAAAGAAGTCTAGATTTAGCAGAACAATCCCCTGATCCAAAAGCAGGACCTGCACCTCAACCTGAGACTAATGGTGGGAAATTTGGGAAAAATCTGATATATTCAAGGAGAGAAAAGGCCATTCCGGATTCTATCCATGGTCAAGAATCTGATCCACCATCATTACACGAGGTAACATCTTCTAATCCTATAAATAATTCTAATGAGTTTGTTGCTGAAATTTCAGAAGTACAGATGAACCAAAACCTTCACCTTCCTATTGCCCTTAGAAAAGGAACTAGAACATGCACCCAACAATCACTTTACTCTCTATCAAGTTTCCTATTCTTTAAAAAATTCTCTCCTACCCATAAAACTTTTCTCACAAACCTAAACACTACACCCACACCCTCCTCTGTATCTAAAGCATTATCTGACAGGAAATGGAAACAAGCCATGGATGTGGAAATGGAGGCGTTAAACAAGAACAAGACCTGGGAACTTGCCACTTTGCCAACTGGAAAAAAACCAGTTAGGTGCAAATGGGTATACACCATAAACATAGCTGATGGGACCATTGAACATTACAAGACAAGGTTAGTGGCCAAAGGATTCACTCGGACATATGGAGTGGATTACTTGGAAACATTTGCCCCAATTGTTTTGATGAACACGGTTAGAGTAATATTGTCATTAGCAGTAAACCATGATTGGGACATGTAGCAGTTTGATGTGAAGAATGCATTCCTACATGGAGATCTTGAAGAAGAAATATACATGGAGTTATCCTTTGGTTATGATGGATAGGTTGCTACTGGAACTGTTTGCAAGCTAAAAAAGGCTCTATATGGGCTGAAACAATCCCCGAGAGCATGGTTTGGAAGATTCACCAAAGTTATGACAAGTTTGGGCTATAAACATAGCCAAGGTGATCACGCTTTATTTATCAAACATTCAGTTTCAGGGGAAGTAACAGTATTACTGGTGTATGTAGATGATAATATAGTAACTGGGGATGACAAAAGGGAGCAACAAGAGTTAAGTCAATGCCTTGCCACAGAATTTGAGATTAAGACATTAGGGAGACTTAAATATTTTTTGGGAATTGAAGTGGCCCATTCTTAACCATCTTGGAGTTTTCGGAGGCTTTGGATCTTTTTATAGCCAATACATGGTTTAAGAAAAGAGCGGAACATCTTATCACTTACAAAAGTGGAGGGACATGTTCTCAGATAGATTTCTTCCTTATCAGGAAGTCTGATAGGAAGTATTGCTTGAACTGTAAAGTTATCCCGGGAGAGAGCTTGACTACCCAACATAGAGTTTTGGTCATGGATGTAAGAATTAGAGATAGGGCAAAGAGAAGAAGTCCTATGGTAGCACCAAGGATCAAATGGTGGCACTTGAATGGTGAGAAACAAGGAATTTTCCAACAAAAGATATGGGAGGGATGGTGTGGACAATCATAAGGAAGTGCAAATGATATGTGGAACAAGATGTCCCAAGAGATTATTAAAGTGGCTAAAGAGACGTTGGGTAAATCTAGAGGTTTTGGACCTCGGGGTAAAGAATCGTGGTGGTGGAATGAAAGTGTTCAGAGCAAAGTTAGAGTAAAAAAGGAGTGTTTCAAGGAGTGGTCTAGGTGTAGAAATTCTGAAACTTGGGATAAGTATAAGATAGCTAGAAATGAAACCAAAAAGGCGGTGAGTGAGGCAAGAGCCCAAGCTTTTGACGGACTATACCAAGCTCTAGGAACCAGGGACGGAGAAAGATCTATATATAGGCTTGCTAAGGGTCGAGAGAGGAAGACTAGAGATTTGGATCAAGTAAAGTGTGTTAAGGATGAAGAAGGCAAAGTCTTAGTGCATGAAAAAGATATCAAGGAAAGGTGGAAGGCGTCTTTCCACAACTTATTTAATGATGGATATGGATATGACTCTAGCAGTCTAGACACAAGAGAAGAGGACCGGAACTATAAGTACTATCGTCGGATTCAGAAACAGGAAGTAAAGGAAGCGTTGAAAAGAATGAGTAACGGTAAGGCGGTGGGGCCAGACAACATACCTATTGAAGTGTGGAAAACTCTTGGAGATAGAGGTCTTGAGTGACTCACCAAACTCTTTAATGAAATTATGAGGTCAAAACGCATGCCGGAGGAATGGAGGAGAAGCACGTTAGTGCCAATCTATAAGAACAAGGGGGATATACAAAATTGTGCAAATTATAGGGGAATCAAGCTCATGAGTCATACCATAAAATTATGGGAAAGAGTGATCGAACGGAGATTAAGAAAGGAGACTCAAGTTACTGAGAATCAATTTGGTTTCATGCCGGGAAGGTCGACCATGGAAGCGATCTATTTATTACGGCGAGTGATGGAGCAATATCGCATGGACCAACAAGACTTGCACTTGATTTTTATTGACTTGGAGAAAGCGTATGATAGAGTGCCTAGAGAGATTTTGTGGAAAGCTCTAGAGAAGAAAGGGGTTAGGGTTACATATATTCAAGCTATCCAAGATATGTATGATAGGGTATCGACTAGTGTTAGGACACAGGGTGGAGAGTCAGACGATTTTCCCATCACAATTGGTTTGCATCAAGGGTCAACCCTTAGCCCCTACCTTTTTACCTTAATTCTGGATGTCCTCACGGAACAAATCCAAGAGATAGCGCCGAGATGCATGCTTTTTGCAGATGACATAGTCCTCCTTGGAGAGTCGAGGGAGGAGTTGAATGAGAGGTTGGAAACTTGGAGACGAGCTCTAGAAACACATGGTTTTCGCCTAAGCAGAAGCAAATCGGAGTATATGGAATGTAAGTTCAACAAAAGAAGGAGGGTTTCTAACTCAGAGGTGAAAATAGGAGACCATATTATCCCTCAAGTCACACGGTTTAAATATCTTGGGTCTGTAATACAGGATGATGGAGAAATTGAAGGGGATGTGAATCATTGCATTCAAGCAGGATGGATGAAATGGAGAAAAGCATCGGGGGTGTTATGTGATGCAAAGGTACCGATCAAGCTAAAGGGAAAGTTTTATCGGACTGCGGTAAGACCGGCGATTTTGTACGGAACAGAATGTTGGGCGGTCAAGAGCCAACATGAGAATAAAGTAGGTGTAGCGGAGATGAGGATGTTGCGGTGGATGTGTGGTAAGACTCGACAGGATAAAATTAGAAACGAAGCTATTAGAGAGAGGGTTGGAGTAGCGCCTATTGTAGAGAAGATGGTGGAAAATAGACTTAGGTGATTTGGGCATGTAGAGAGAAGACCGGTAGACTCTGTAGTGAGGAGCGTAGACCAGATGGAGAGAAGGCAAACAATTCGAGGCAGAGGAAGACCCAAAAAGACTATAAGAGAGGTTATCAAAAAAGATCTCGAACTTAATGATTTGGATAGAAGTATGGTACTTGATAGAACATTATGGCGGAAGTTGATCCATGTAGCCGACCCCACCTAGTGGGATAAGGCGTTGTTGTTGTTGTTGTTGTTGAAGTGGCCCATTCTAACAAAGGAATCTTCATATCTCAACAAAAATACATCATTGACTTGCTTAAAGAAACAGGTAAAACAGCTTGCAGACCAGCAAGTACTCCAGTTGATCCAAACATAAAGTTAGGAAGTGCAGAGGAGGATATTACTGTGGACAAGGAAATGTATCAGAGACTTGTAGGCTTACTTATTTACTTATCCCATACTAGGCCAGACATTGCTTTTGCTGTAAGCTTAGTCAGCCAATTTATGCACCAACCTAAGGAAGTACATTTACAAGTTGCCCTTAGAATTGTTCAATATTTAAAAGGGACTCCAGGAAAAGGGATTTTGTTCAAACGAAACAAGAGGGTAAGTCTTGAAGCATATACGGATGCAGATTATGTTGGGTCAGTTGTGGACAGGAGATCAACTACTGGATACTGCACTTTCCTTGGTGGAAACTTGGTGACTTGGAAGAGCAAAAAACAAAGTGTAGTAGCTAGATCAAGTGCTAAAGCAAAATTTCGAGCAATGGCCCAAGGAATATGTGAACTTCTATGGCTGAAGTTATATTGGAAGACTTAAAGATAAAGTGGGATGAACCTATGAGGTTATATTGTCACAATAAATCTGCAATTAGTCTAGCCCACAATCTAGTGCAACATGATAGAACCAAACATATTGAGGTGGACACACATTTTATCAAAGAAAAGCTAGACAATGGCTTGATTTGCACTCCATATGTGTCCACTCAAAATCAACTTGCATATATACTCACCAAGGGGCTGAGCTATATCAACTTTAAAAGAATTATATCCAAGCTAGGAATGGAGAACATTTATTCACCAGCTTGAGGGAGAGTGTCAAAATCGTGTTACTTAGTGTGTATTTTAGGGAAGTTTATATTTTATCCCTGATTGTATTTTTATTCTTTATCACAGCTGTATATTGCTATTAATACTAGGATTATGTATTTAGAATAAATCCCATTATTATAGGGATTTGTCTCCCTAGAATTTGTTGTCCATATTTCCTAAAATAGCCAGCAGACTCATGTACATATAGGTCCAATGACCTCATAATTCGACATGAGAAAATAAAATATTATTCCTTCTAAATTTGAGACTCCAAACTAGCTCTTTATTGTTTTCTTGTGTAAAGAGTGGATGCTTTCATAGCCATTCTTTATTATCAATTTGATGAGGCTTGGTCAATGTCTTAATTATGTATGTTGTCATTTCTCAGTCATCTACAGTAGTTAAATTTTGGTTTGGTTTGGTTGTTTGTTGTTTTTTTTTTTTTTTTCCTGGGTGCTTGAATACTGGTTGAGGCTGCAAGAAGAATCAAAAGGTTCTGGCTTGATGATACAGGCTTGTGTTATGTCCAGCTACCCAGGGTTCTGGCGGAAAACAAGTATGGCTTAACCAAATGTTAAATATTGTGTCCTGATTTGCTTCAATTCTCGCGTATACTTTAGCTGCTGCAGGACGCAAAAGGATATAACATTTATGTTGTCTTTTAGTTTGTGGGATTCTTTGCACAAAAAAAGTACTAGCAGTTGGACGATGACTCTAGTTGTGCAATATTTCCATGTCCGACTCATGTTTCGTGATTTGATTGCTATGTCACTATGAATCTAGGTATTTATTCTAATTCTTAATAATCAAGCATATTGTAGATCTTACAACTTTATGGTTCTATGATATATGTCTTATGTATTTTTGTGGCTCCTGCTTACAGAATTAATATTGTTAAATTAAGGATTAAAATCCAACGTATCCAACATATACTTTTTTACTCGAGTTCATGTGTTTGACAACCTATAAGAAATTGAGAATAAAAAAAGTACAAATATAACATTTTAATCTAGTTTTAGTGACCATGATTATGCCTAAACCATAAGCACATCAAAAGATACTTTCAGTGGACGTTTGAAACTAGTCAGGTTTGGTGCTTTGGCAATTTTAATTACATATTCTGGGATTTGTCAATGGCCTGAATTATTCAAAAAAGCTTTTTGGTTCTTGCATTCTAAAGCCTTTACCCCTGCAGAATTTAATGGGATTCTTTAGTGTTGACATTCAATTTTCACGCAATGTTTACAGAGTTCCACTTGCATGGTTGGATGTTTTGCAGATAAATTGATATGCGCTGATATAATTTATAAATAAGGGTACAGAGATATCATACCCAAACTAACGTATTGCTCTTGTTTTTCTTTGAAATACACTGCGTTGATATTTGATTCAACTAGGATCAGGTAGTATTCTAGACAACATGGACTCTGTTGATCTACTTTCCTTGTTATTATTGGTTGCAATTGCAACTTGCAAGTTGATCATGTTTGCTTGATAAATTACTGGGTTCTTTTCTGATTAATGTATGGTGTTTGTTATTTTTCCAGTTTCAATCACAACATTAAGAAAGACGATAGGTTTGTGAGAGATATCAATGGGATATAAACATCTCGTGTCAACCTGTGTGTACAGTACCACACACATACTGGTTTATTTATAATAAGAGAAATAATAAAGTTTACAGAGGATAAGAATCCCTACAAATTAGCTATACAGTAGTTCCCAACTTTTCCTATTTTAAGAAAAAAAAAAATAAAAAATCATGTACATAGTCAGTGTAAAGCACCTTTACACAAACAACTAATAGTGTTTTTGCCACCTTACTTTTATTGCTTTAATTAAATCAAATAAAAAATAATTGAAAAAAGGAAACAAATCACATCTCTTTTACACTGTTATGATATTCGCACCTTCTCCATTTGTCTTGACTCATGCCCGTGTCTTCAACCGTATAGACTCACGTCGGTGCGGCTGCTTTTGCCTTTGGAGTTTTGCATATGTGTGAAGAAGTTATTACCTTTCTGGAGTTATGCAACATCAACCCGTTGAGATCAAATAAAATTACACCACTTTTATTGCATCAGCCCGTTCTTTATATCTCTTCTCCTGTCGAATATGTTGTTGCACTTCCAATTCACGTACCTTGAGTTGCCTTCTGACCTCATGCCCTAGTTTTGCCTTCATTACGGGTTTGAACAATAATTTCATTGTTTTACTCTCTTACGTTGCTTTTTTTTTTTTTTTTTTTTTCATTATCTGTTGTTCTACGTTCTCTTATATATGGGTTTGTTTCACAATTTGATTTAACCACTTACTCTTTTATGTTCACTTTAATTTAACCACTTTGAATGTCATTATTCTCAATTTGATTCTTCTACATATTTTTATGTGCAGTTATTATTATTATTATTATTATTATTATTATTATTATTATTATTATTATTATTATTATTATTATAAAAGTGTTATTTACTGAATGTTGTGTGTCAATATATACCATACCTCATGTTATTTATAATATAAAAAAGAGAATCAATATTGATTATAAGATTAATCAATTATTAATTAATAGAAAATAAAATATTCTAATAATAAATATAATATGTTACAAATGGGATATGAACCGAGATTCTAAATAATATTCCGTGAGCATATATGTAATATGAACCAAGATTGTGGTCAACCAATGAAGGCATGTAATGACGATGGAGACCGGTGGGATGCTCACGGGAGATGCATCACACGTCGTGTGCATGAACTTCATGCGCAAGACCCTGCATGGGATCACATGTGGCAGTGTTTTGAGTTGGCTGCATGTGTGGACGACGTGTGGGTTGTAGTAGTAAATCAAGAACCAATGGTATGTTAACTAGTAAAGAGATGCTTTGTTCAAAGGAGGGGTTTCAGTCAAAAAATTGTGAAAAATAGCACTTGCAACATAGGGCAAAACAAGGGTAGGGTGAAAGACAATTTTTAATATAAATAAAAGTGAAGATAGATGGATTATTTATAGATTCTTGAGAGAGCATAATCATTAACTCTTTTTGAAAGCAAAACTGGTTGATGGAAGTGCAACAATGTATATGTATGTTTAGGGGAGACAAGACAATGCTACATAGAGAAGGGGAAGATGCAATGAAAGGTGGTGCAATCTTATTTGATCTCTACTGGTTGATGATGTGAAACTCCAAAGAGGTAACAATGTATTCATGCATATGCGGAACTCAAAGGCAAAAGTAGCGGCAATAGCGTGAGTCGAGATAAGTAGAGAAGGTGCAAACAGCATAATACGGATGGGATTTGTTTCCTTTTTTTCAATTATTTTTTATTTGATATACTTAAAGCAATAAAAAGTGAGGTGGAAAAATATATTGGTTGCCTGTGTAAAGCTGTTTTACATTGTACAATGTACAAACATTTTTCTCTTACAATAAATAAAATCAGATCATTAACAAATTGTTTTATGAATTGGAAAGGAGTATTGGTTCTGTATTTCATTTATCTTCCTACTTTAAAAAGGTGTATCTCAACAAGGCCTTTAGGATCAAGTCATTTGATACTTTCATTGAACTTGTCATGTTTTCATTGTGCTTTGTCTAATTGGAAATTGTAACACCCCATTTTTCGTAAAATAAATTAAAAAGGAATTTTATTTAAAAATAAATAGAATTTTAGAAAAATGAAGAGGTTTTTATAATTAAATAAATAAGAAGAAATAACTTTATTAATTAAAATAATGGTTTGAAGGAAAATAAAAAAATATTTTATTTATTCATTTGATATGAAATAAAATAGAGTTCTTGTTTATAAGATAATAAAAATAAATAAAAATAGAGTAAATAATAGGTTGAGAGTACCCAGCTATAAATAGAGACATATGAGGTCTGTTTTTAGACTGACGATACGTCTCTACGCTTTCTCTTGCCCTCATTCGTTTCCCCTTCTCTCCCCCTCAAAACTTTCTCTTTTTCTCGCATACACTCAAACCTGTTTAAGTAAAATGATAATCCCAGTCTCGTTAACCGTTGGATCGTCATGAAATTTAAACAAGATACTTGAAACGTATTTTGGCACACACCCACCGTTGGGATTTTCAAGATAATGTCTGTGGTGGAAGAAATGTCCCTTGCACTGAGCTTTTTCTTTTTCTCGCATACACTTAAACCTGTCCCTATAAAACTACTATCCAGGACTTGTTAACCATTGGATCGTTGTGAAATTTGGACACCACCTTCGGAATCCATTTTCACATAGTCTCACTGTTGGGATTTGCGAAATAATGTTTTTGCAGAGAGAAATTAGTCTCTCATGTTGACAGTGAAGTGAAGGCTACAATCTCTTATCCTTCTTTGTGACATTTGGAAATCCTAGCAAAACAATCAGAGGAAAAACTTGAGGAGTCTCATGGAACCACTAAAGATACTGTTATTACTATTGGACTACACCCGTGAGCCAACTTAGAGATAAGGAATGAGTTTATCGCAATTGAGGTTAGAATGAACATGTGTAGGGATCCTTAGAGGATTAAATTGAGGTTTATTTGAGATGTTTATTGAATTATAATTTTCCTTTACGATTATGAATATGATATTGTTGTGTTTGACGGACCAATGGATGTCCTGATACAAATTGGTTGATAAAATTGAGTGCTCTTAGTATTTTCGTGTTTTTGACCTATGATTTTGATATGATTGTGTGAAATTGTTTGAGAGGTTTTACTCCACATGTTGTGAGAAACATTTTTGTATAAATTTTTTGTGCTTTGGACAAGATTTGCTAGATTGACATGATAAATTGTTATATTGAGATTATGAAATGGTGATTCAAATTGAGAGTAAGTGACAAATTAAACCTATGATGAATGGTGAGATACATGTGTATTGAGATGTTATATGTATTGAGTTGTGAGCTATAAATTATGCAATCACACAATTGTAAGACCCTTTAAAGGCGACGAATTTTTGCGCGATGAGTATTGTGATGAGATCCATTGTGGGAACCCGACGAGTTGAATCACTTTAAGGCACGACGAGTTAAAATGATTTTGAAAACAATTGAGTAGTTATGTGTATTGTATAATTCATAGGTAAAGTGTATATGATATATGAGGTGTGATAATATGTTACTTTGGGATTATACCATCGCGATTAAGACCGGGTGTATGTGATAAATTGAGTATGCATTGACTTGTAATACATATGTGCATTGAGATGTTGTGTGCATTAAGTGTGGGATATGAATTGTACAATCACATGACTATAAGACCCTTTAAGGGCGATGAGTTAATGTGCGATGAGTATTATGATGGGAACCACTGTGGGGACCTGACAAGTTTAATCATAAGCGCGACGAGATAAAATTATTTTGAGAACAAGGAGTCGTGTGTTTTGTACAGTTCATAGATAGAGTCTATGTGCTAAAATATTTTCTCGGTTGAACCTGAATCAGGAGGGAAAAGCCCTGACGGACTCTTTGAAGTCTAAGCCTTGGGGGTAAATACACCCGGTTTGAGTGCTCCTTTAAGCCTGTGCCGATCCCACATGGTTGGAGAATTCTCGTAAAATAGCGTGACCCTGACTAGCCTTCCTATGATTTTACCTAGTGAGAGTGACATGACTTACTGGTATGTGGTCTGTCTTGTCATGTACTTCTAGGCGTCCGATGAGGTTTTTCACTGAGCCTTAGGGTAGATTTCGGGCCCATGGGCTAAGTATGAGCCCACTTATCTTTGTACATATTAGATTAAGGTTTCTTTAATTTTGGGCCTTGTATTTAGGGCTTCATAATGTAGGTAGGGTACCCTAGAAATGTAGGATTTTCCAACCCTTGTATTTTAGGACACCTAGACTAGTTTTTGTATTAGGGGTAGTTTTGTAATTTCACATGCATTAAGTGAATATTTGATGTGTGTGTTGAGAAATAAATTTAATTGATTTGGGAGAAGCCCAATCCAATTAAATTTTAGAGGGGGGGGGGGTGAGCATTTGCTTGCTACACCCCATTGCCACATCATATAGTCACACTTTGTGCATGTTCTTCATGCTTTACATGCCTCATGACATCTAAGCACACTTAGTGGAAAATCTTGGACTTGATCTTGGATTAGTGGGCTGAACCATAGTTAAAATTCACTAATCATAATTAGTGAAATTTTGGCTCGAAAATTTGGCTCCAAAATTTGGCTCCACAAATTCAATTTCAAATTCAAGTGAAATTTGAATAGAAATTCAAATTTCCCTCCAATTTTGTGTGACACTTAGGCTATAAATAGAGGTCATGTGTGTGCATTTTTTTGAACTTTGATGATTTGAAAATTAAACTTCAGATTTTAGAGCTCTTTTAGAGCACAAAATTTCGTGCTCTTCTCTCCCTCTCCCTTCATTCATCTCATTCTTCCTCCAAGCTCTTATCCATGGCCTCCTATGGTGGTGAACTTCTTCTAGACTCATCTTCTCCTTGAAGTGGCGTCTCTTCTCTCTCTTCCTGCTCCATTCCGCTGCCATTCATCTTCCAAGAAGCAAAGGAATCCATTGATGAAGAAGATCCTAGGCTTACAAGCTCCAATGGAGCTTACATCATGTGGTATCAAGAGCATCTTCATCTAGGTGATGTTCTTTTGCTTCCTCTATCTTTTTGTTGGTGAATTCTCTTTAATTCCTTGTTCTTCATCTTATTCTCCATGTATATCCTCTATTGTCTTGTGGTTTGGTGCTGTTTAGAGTAGATTAAAAAAAAAATAAACCGATTAAATCTTAGATCTACACTTGTTCTTGCATTTCTATGGTTCAAAATTTGTAGATCTACTCTTGAATCATGTTTTTGTGTTGATTTTAGGTTCTATCATTTTTTATTCATAATATTCTTGTGCTGAACCTTAGATCTAAATTTTTCTTCCAAAATATTGATTAGAAAAAAAACACAAAAATCTAAGTGTAAATCACTTAATCCATGTTGTCTTAGAGTCATGTTTAGTCATAGTAATTGTCACATTATGTTCTAAGTTTGTGTTGAATTTTTATTTTGTTGATCGAATTCTAGATACATTTTTTCATATATTCTTGTTATTCTTAGCCTATCTTTTGAATTTTGAGTCTAATTCATGCATGTTATTTAGTTTATAACATGTTCTAAATCAATTCCTAGAAGTAGTCTTGTTGTTGAACTTTTTTTTTTGTTTTCTAAGTTTCCTACATAATGCCTATGATGAAGTTGAGTTGTGGTGCTGATTTGTGGCTGGATTTGTGAATCAAATAAGTCTTAAGCTCTCTTGAATTGTGTTATTCAAGATAATTGAGCATAAGCAAACACAAATTGTAACTATCCAAGCCTTAAGCAACATAAACACTACTCTTGATTTTTAGGTTGAAATCGCTGGTGCTGGCAGCTTGAATATACAAACTTGTATAAATTACTTGGAATCGGTCACTACATGTTTTGAGCTGAAATATTTACTGAATTTTCTAGACATCTGGACCAAAATTATAAAAAAAGAATCAAGCGATTTGGATTAAAGTAAAAAATAATAAAAATCACACAAGTTGGCAGAAAAATCAGTGTCCAGGAAAAAAAAAAGTGAAAGGGAAGTGTGCTTGTTGTTATGGCTCAAAATTTGTTCTATAATTGGTGCCTATTTTATACCAATCCTAATTCTGAAACTTCAATTGAAAATTATTATGAAAACAAGTGCCAAAACTAGAGGTTTCTTGAGTCTTTTTTTCTTTTTAGTTTTTCTACTATACTAGAGCCATTCTAGGTTTCTCTTTGAGTCCTAGCTTGCTTTTGTGTGCTTTTCATTGCTTTAATTGTTGAATAATCCTTGAAAATTTGTCTTGTTAAAACTATATTGGTTTAGCTTTCATTTCATTTTTTTTTTGTCTTTGGTTATTGCTTGTCTCTTTGTTTCCTTGCTTGTGAGTTGCTATATAGGGAATTGGAAAGGAGGATTGGTGCCATACCTTGAAGAATTTGAGTCAAGAAGCAAGGGGCCAACCACCTTAAGAGCTATTGGATTAAGAAGCACTCCAAATTGAGTGAAACACCAAAGAGAGAATAGCCACCACAATTAAGGAATTTTTTTTTGTAATTTTGTAATTGGTAATTTGCTTTGCTTTCAAATTTTGTAACAAAAAGGCCTTTCATTGGAAGTAAGTTGGGAGCCTCCAATAGGTCACCCTAATTCCATTTGTGTGTAATAATTTTAGGCAATTTTCCCTTAGGATAGTGAGTGTTTTGTTGGGAGCCTTAAATGAGGTCATCCAAACACTCTTAGGATCCGCCTAGTTTGCATTTCTTGCACTTTAATTTCTTGCTTACTTTCATAGCTTATTTCCTTTATTCTCCATTGTCAAACCGCCTAGGTAGCTTTCCTTTTACCAATTAGTTTTTACCTTATTTTTCACACCTCTTTTAGTGTTTATTTTGGCTAGTTTCAACCATAGTTTCTTTTACCTTTTGTTTTCAAACCCCCAACAAGAATGAACCATAACTTAGGAACCAACATGAGTCTTCATTCTTCATCTAGTGTTAATGGTGAGGGTTCTACTCCTAAGGACCCCTTGTATAAGATATTAGATGAGTTGAGATCCCTTAAGTTGTGGAAAGAAAAATAAGAGAGTAAAGAAAAAGGTAAAAAAAGAGTGGAAGAAATAAGTCAAGATGAAAGAGAGAAAATAAGAGAGGAAGAAAGAAGAAAAATAATGAAAGAAATGAAAAGAGAAAAACATGTCTCCTATAGTAGTCATGACTCTTGCAAAAGTTTAAGTGAAGAACTTAGCGACTATTATAGAGGGCGCCATAGTTCACATACTAAACATCACTCCCAAAGAAGAGAAAAAGATAGAAGGCCTCAAGAGGTTAACATTAGCCTCCCATATTTCCATGGAAAAGATAATGTTGAGGCCTACTTAGATTGGGAAATGAAGGTTGAACAACTCTTTGCTTGCCATCATATTAGCGAAGAGAGAAAAGTTTCATTGGCTACCCTTAGCTTTCAAGGGTATGCCCTCTATTGGTGTACTTCCCTTGTTAGGGAACGAAGGATTCATGGGGATCCTCCAGTAGAGTATTCTAATGATCTTAAGAATGCCATTAGGAAGAGGCACATTCCCTTCTACTATGAAAGAGAGCTTATGGACAAGCTCCAAAGGCTTAGACAAGGGAGTATGAGTGTTGAAGAATATAGACAACAAATGGAACTACTCTTTTTAAGAGCTGGACTTAGGGAGGAGGAAAGAACAAGCATAGCTAGGTTCCTTAGTGGGCTTAATATGGAAGTGAGGGATAAGGTTGAATTCCTTCCATATAGGGACCTAGATGAGCTAGTCCAACTTTGTATAAGAGTGGAGCAACAACTTAAAAGAAAGCCTTCTTCAAAATCTTATGGCTCTCACTCTTATCCAAGGAAGGACCAAGCCCATAGAATTTTAGGGGCTGTACCTTCAAAATCCAAGGAAGATAAGGGTAAGACCATAGGGAAATACACCCCTAAGACTAGTTCACAAGAAGGGACTAGCAACATTAAATGCTTCAAATGTCTTGGGAGAGGTCACATTGCCTCTTAATGCCCCACAAAGAAAACCATGATCATGAGGGGTCAAGACATTTATAGTAGTCAAGAGGAGACTACTTCTGACCCTTCCTCTAGTGGAAGTGAAGATGAAGTAAGGGGTGAAGAATCTAGTGAGGAAGTCTACCCCCATGAAGAAGGTGACCTCTTAATGGTTAGAAGGCTCCTTGGAGGTCAATCTTGTGATCTATCTCAATCCCAAAGAGAGAACATCTTTCATACAAGATGCAAAATTTTAGATAAAACTTGTTCTCTCATTGTGGATAATGGATCTTGTTGCAATTGTTGTAGCACAAAATTAGTTTCCAAGTTAAACCTCACTATCATTCCCCACCCAAAACCTTATAAACTTCAATGGCTCAATGAGCAAGGGAAAATGATAGTTAACCAACAAGTGAAGGTACCTTTCTCCATTGGGACATATAAGGATGAAGTTAATTGTGATATAGTTCCCATGGAGGCAGGACATATTCTTTTAGGAAGGCCATGGAAATTTGATAGGAAAATCATTTACAATGGCCTAACTAATGAAATTACCCTCACCCATATTGGCACTAAATTTGTGTTGCATCCTCAAACACCTTCACAGGTGGCCAAAGATCAACTAACTATGAAAGATAAGAGGGATGAGGAGAAAAAACTAGAAAAACAAAAGAAAAAGAAGGATAGTAAGGCCTTGTCTTCAAAGGCCAAGGGGAAGGAAAAGGAGGAAAAGGATTCCTCTAAGAAGATTGTTGAGAAGGAAAATCATTTTGCAACAAAAGGTGATATTAAAAGGGCACTCCTTCTTAAACAATCTTTCTACCTTCTCCTATCAAGGGAAACATCTCTTAGCACCGCCATACCTCTTGAGCTTGAGGTTATTCCTCAAGTAAAGGAGTTGTTGGATGAGGGTTTGGTTCGCAAGAGCTTAAATCCTTGTGCTTTGTATGTGCCTAAAATAGGTATTATTAGGCACCAAATCCCTATGATAGGTGGTATGATGAATTTGTTGAGTGGTGCAACTCTCTTTTGTAAAATCACTCATGCACCCAACATTTTCATGATTTGTGTACATAGGGACTCATTAGGTAGGTTTGTTCTTATTTTTTGTTTCAATGCAAACCTAGGTGCTCATGTGGGACATCTTAGGTTTGTCGTAATTTTTTGTAGGAATAATCAACATGAAACTAAAGAAAAAGGTATATTTTATTCCATTACTTTCCTTAACTTTTTAAATAGTGATCAAGGGCTTCCCATGGACCCTAAGAGAATAAAGGTCATTCTTGAGTGGCCTACTCCACCAAGTATAAGGGAAATTTGGGGCTTCAATATCTTAACAAACTTTTACAAAAGGTTTGTCCCATATTTTTCTATACTTGTAGCACCACTCATTGAGTTGGGAAGGAACTATATTCTCTCACGGGAAGATGGCCAAGAAAGGGGTTTTCAGTCCTTATCGTACTCTAACACACCCAACATCACTAATACATATGTTTTTATTCTTTTTACATGTGTTGAGGAAAGAATCCATGAGTTTCAAGAACCTCTGGATTTGAGGTCAAATCCTTTTCAAGGGGGAGGGAATGATGCAATCCTACCCCTTCAAGGGCATTGGATAGAATATTCTAAGAAGATTGGGCCAAAGATGCAAGAGAAGGTCCTAGGGTTCTCATGAGCCTTAGGGTAGATTTCGGGTCCATGGGTTAAGTATGAGCCCACTTATCTTTGTACATATTAGATTAAGGTTTCTTTAATTTTGGGCCTTGTATTTAGGGCTCTATAATGTAGGTAGGGTATCATAGAAATGTAGGATTTTCCAGCCCTTGTATTTTAGGACACCTAGACTAGTTTTTGTATTAGGGGTAGTTTTGTAATTTCACATGCATTAAGTGAATATTTGATGTGTGTGTTGAGAAATAAATTTAATTGAATTGGGAGAAGCCCAATCCAATTAAATTTTAGAGGGGGAGGTGAACATTTGCTTGCTACACCCCATTGCCACATCATATAGTCACACTTTGTGCATGTTCTTCATGCTTTACATGCCTCATGACACCTAAGCACACTTAGTGGAAAATCTTGAAGTTGATCTTGGATTAGTGGGTTGAACCATAGTTAAAATTCACTAATCATAATTAGTGAAATTTTGGCTCCAAAATTTGGCTCCACAAATTCAATTTCAAATTCAAGTGAAATTTGAATAGAAATTCAAATTTCCCTCCAATTTTGTGTGACACTTAGGCTATAAATAGAGGTCATGTGTGTGCATTTTTTTGAACTTTGATCATTTGAAAATTAAACTTCAGATTTCAGAGCTCTTTTAGAGCATAAAATTTCGTGCTCTTCTCTCCCTCTCCCTTCATTCATCTCATTCTTCTCCTAAGCTCTTATCCATGGCCTCCTATGGTGGTGAGCTTCTTCTAGACTCATCTTCTCCTTGAAGTGGCGTCTCTTCTCTCTCTTCCTGCTCCATTCCGCTGCTATTCATCTTCCAAGAAGCAAAGGAATCCATTGAGGAAGAAGATCTTAGGCCTACAAGCTCCAATGGAGCTTACATCAATCTCGAACTTTGTGTTCATGGGAGCAGATGACTGAGTGGATTGCTTTAAGGAACCTTGTGCTGAAGGACATTGGGACACAATACTCTAATAAGATGTAACATTGGGGCATGGCTTTTTGTTTTATTACATGATGTTTTGAACCAAAAATGTTTTTGACAAGTTTTATTTGGTAATAGTGAAGTGAATGTGAACCTTTTACCATGTGAATTCTTTTATGTTCATTGAATAAAATCTCATTTTATGTAATTTCATATTTTCATGTATTTTATTATATAAATATGTATATCAGGATAGAGGATGCCACATAAATTAACATTTTCATGCTTATTTATAAGGTTAATTGCTCAAAGGCTATGTTTGTTCATAAAGTTTTTATTTTATTTTAAATTGTAGATTGTAGATTCAAGATTCTCTTAGCAAGAACTTTCTTTATGGCAACCAATCTTAACACCTGGATGGGTAAAACATGCAACATAACTCAATTAGTTTTACCATAGCCTCATAGTATGCACCAATTTTACATTGCCACATTTACTACAATCGGAATCATCTTTATACTTGATGATCTTGCACAATTTTTTTTCATTAGTGATGTGGTTGTTAGTTCTCTATTGCAGCAGATTTTTTTTTCCTTAGTATGTTGCAAAGTTTACATGTAGATACCTGATAGATTGCAGACTTCTATTTTTTATCCATTATCAGCTTGATAATTACTACCAGAATCATCTTGGCCATGCACAATTTATTATTCCTTAAAAGAAATTGTTATTTATTTGGGGAATAGGCATAAGTGTGCTAGATGTTTGATGCATTTTTCATTTTAGAATTACATGTAAGAGAAGGCCTTATTTTGTTTAATTGAATATTACTCGTTTATGTATTTCTCAAGTTGATGATAGCTATTTTAATTGTTTTTTTCTTTTCTTAATTTTAAAGACTAAAATATGTGCTATATAGAAATTGGTCGGGGCAAAAGTGATCGTGGTGTTGAGGTTTGGCTAGATATAGATGATGATGGAGTGATCATTGATCAGTAATGCGAGACGAGGGTTTTCGTGGGTCTTAGTCTTGATGTTGACTTCATTTTTTTTAAATTTTTAAGGTAATGTTATTGATTTTTTTAAACATTTATTTTTTTCCAGCTATCTAACCCAAACCAAATTTGATGGGGTTGGTTTAGTTTGAGGTTGTATCATTTCACTATCATTTCACAGGCAGTTGCCTCCTGCACCTCTAAGTTGTTTCTTGCACTTTCTAGTTGCTTCCTGTTATTTTTTTCAACTTCTAAAATAACCAATGTAAAATTAAATTTTGGAATGCATCTCTTTTTTTCTTTCGGAATGACCAATCCGAAAGGTAAAAAAAAAAAAACATTTCAGAAAGTCTGCAAGAAGAAACTTGGGGGTGCAGGATGCAACCGCCCATTTCACAAATCCCGACCTGATCGTGTTGTATTCTGAGAGGACGTAATTGCTCTACTCTCACTATTGCCTCCTACACTTCCCATTGCTTTTCAAAAAACATATTCCAAACTACAAATTACTTGTGAAATCAATTTTCTGGAATGTAATAATAAGTAAAAAAAAAACACAATAATAAGAGTGCACAAAACAATGGATTTTGCTTTGGGCACCAGCAGATTTGCTGGTACACCCAACAAAATTTTAAAAATGCCCATTATACCCCTGTTATAAGTAGTGCTTTCCTTCTTCATTTTTCGTCTGAGCTTGTTTTCATTTTTCCTTCACCGTCGTTCGTTTCGTTTGTTCCATGAGAGTTTGTCGTTTGTTTTGGTGTCCTCTTTGGTCGAGCTACATTGTTTACAATGGTTCATCAACAAGTGGTGGTTGTGTCGGTTGTTGGTTTGGTCATTAATGGAAGAGGTAAGATGGTCTTTTTTTTTTGCGTAATACTTACGGATTGGTAATCCGTAAGTTAAATTAAATTTATGGATTGATAATCCGTAAATTTAATTTAACTTACGGATTGAGAATCCATATGATTCATACGAAACATACAAATTGACAATCTGTATGCTTTATACGCATTACCAATCCATATTCATGTTTTTAATTTATAAGTTGTTCTTTAAAATTTATTTAATTAGAAAAAATTAGAATTGAAAATTATAAAACTTTTAAATAGATATAATTAGAATGATCATTTGATAGTTATAGTTTGTATGGTAAGAAAGTGATATTTAGGGCTAAAAAATTTATACCGAATTTTCTTTTTCATTTTTAATTTAATTTAATGCATTATATTAATAATTGCAGTAAAAAGTGCGAAAATTATATGATAGTATATTTATGATGTGGTTAAGGGTTTTTGTTTGTCATTGAAATTTTTGAATGCTTTGTTAAGATGGACGAAGATCAGTGGATGTAAAATAGTGTAATGTGTGAAGAAGTTTATATGAATGACCTAAATGAAGATGAAGGTGGTGTGAATGAAGAACATGTTGATTATTCTGATGCTTTCAATATTTCTCAGGTATTAATATGATTTATTGTTATTAAAGTAATTAAATGAATGTTTGTTGAAGACTAAACTTGTATGGATTGCATTGTAGGTGTTTGCTACTTGTGATGATGTTCTGTAATGGGTTCGATTCGTTGCTTATGAAATTGGATTTGTGATGGTGATTATGAGGTCAAACACAAATAATGGTATTAGAGGAAGGACCTCATTTGTTTTAATTGGTTGTGAAAGGAGTGGTCAGTATAGGGCCAAGAAGAAGGATTCGGTAAGAACATGTACTGGTGTTAGAAAATATGAGTATCTCTTTAAGCTGCGTGAAAAACCAATTATGGAAGGCAAATGATGGATGATGAATTTAATTTGTGGGAGTCACAATCATGAATTGGCAAAGTCTTTAGTATAACATCCATATGCTAGTCGACTGACTAAGGATGAGAAAATCATTGTTGCTGATATGACAAAGTCAATGGTGAAACCAAGAAATATTCTTCTAACATTGAAGGAGCATAATATCAATAGTTATACAACAATCAAGCAAATATACAATGCAAGAAATGCTTACCGTTCTTCCATAAGAGGTAGTAATAATGAAATGCAACAACTAATGAAGCTTCTTGGACGGGATCAGTATATTCATTGACATATATTAAAGTATGAAGATGTTGTGCGTGACATATTTTAGAGTCATCCTGATGTAGTCAAATTAACCAATGTCTGTAATTTGATATTTTTGTCCAACCCAAACATATGATTCTAACCATAATCTGCACATTAAAATAGTTATAATAATTTATGTAAGCGTTTCAAATAATACTTCAATCAATCTCAATTTAATAATTCATAAATAAAATTTTTATTATTTGTTCATTAACTTTTTTATTACTTTAATATATTCATAAATTCATATACAAATTCTTTTTTCAAATATATAGAGTTGACAACACTAATTCTAATAAAAACTTAAAGTAATGACCAAAGTAAAACTACAATTTTGGCATACGGATTACCAATTCGTATAAGGTGTACGGATTGCCAATCCATATGCCTTATAGGGATCCCCAATCCCCCTACCGTGAATGTGCAAAAAAATGACAAAGAAAAGCAAGGGCACTTACGACGGCGATGGACAACGGCAAGGCGGCTGTGGTGGTGGTCACTAGTGGCGCGACGACAACACGAACGGTGGCGTCAACGGCACGATGAAGAACGAACGCAAACAGAGGGAGAAGAAGAGTACTGTAGCGGGAAAAAAAGAAAAAGAAAAATACTTTTAAAAAATAGGTGAAGGGCATTTTTGCCACTTTACCTAATTTGCTGAGTGTACCAGCAGTTGGGCTGGTGCCCAAAGCAAAACCCAACAACAATCTGTATTACGTATTGCAATCGGCTTGGACTCATTTTCCTATAAACCCAATCCAACTTAATAGTTTCAACTTAGATGTAACTCTGATTTTTATATAAGTTGATAAAAAAAAATCTTAGATAAAAATCAGAGCTACATGATAAAAAAAATGAGAATTATTTGAAAAAATAGAAAATAAAATATAATCGACTATTTTATTTTTAGTAAAATGGTGAGATTAATAGCTATTATTAGAAACTTTTCATGCATCGTATAAATAAATGTAAAAATAAAAATATATAATAATTTATTATTATTATTTAAAGTTAATGAATATTGTATTTTATTATATGTGAATAAGAGATGAGATTTTCCAAATTAAGAAAAATAAAACAAGTTATTTGAATTTTTTTTGAAAGGAAGTTATTTGAATTACGACATTAATTTGATAGTGTGTCAAAATCAAATTAAAATTGGAATCAAATTAAACTCGGTGCCTCTCTTCTAAGTATTATGGATGAAAAAATGTTATTAAGAGGAAAAAAATTATTAAAGGTGACAAACTAGATTTTCCAACTCATTTTTTTTATTCACAAAGCTAATAGATACTATGCTCTAATGTTGTGATGAACAAAAAATATATTAAAATCTTATTTATTTAAAAAATTGATATGGTGCATCAAGAAATATTAAAATTTAAATTTATTTTAACTAAATTTAATTAATAATATTTAAGATGAATAAAAAATTTGTTAAGAGAGTCTAACTCAGTCTTTGATTCTTAAAGAGAGAAAAAAATAAATAAAAAATACAAATAAATACTCAATTTCATAAGTTTGAGAATAGAGATACTTTAATCTAACAAAAATAATGTGATGATGATAATTTTTAGCCACACTCCTTCAATAATTTTTTCTTTTTAATGGAACAATCCTTCAATATAAATACTAAATTTCATAACTTTGAAATAAGAAGGAAAAATTGTAAAATTTGTCCCTCCTATTTGTCTCAAATTTTGATTTTGGTCTCCCTATAATTTAATTCACCAATTAAGTCTCTCATTTATGTTTAATCTCGTTATTTTAGTCTCCAAGCCCAAAATTAGACGTTGACTGTTACCTACGAACGTTAACCACCACGTTTTGATTGAATGATATTTTGCATGGTATTTTTCTCTTGTTCTCTTTCTCTCTCCCATTCTCACATTGAAACTACCAGAACAGTGTCCCAATATTGTAGTCTTAGGAAGTTTGAATTATACACACTAGCTGGTTTTAAGCTAATACTATCCTTAACAATGTTCATAACTAGTCCAAACCAAAGTAATATTAAAAAAAAATGAATAATAGAACACTAAAAATTACACAACAAAAAAGAAGAAAAAATTGAAAGAGTAACAAAAAGTGCACCCCCTGAACTTTTGCCAATGATAGGGCACTCAGATCCGTTGGCCCTCTTCTTGGTAGTCTGATAAATGAGCTTTCCACTTGCATTATTCCCACAGAACCAAACATGACGTACTCGACAGAACCAATTAATACCAAAAACTTAAAAAAAAGCAAAACAAAACAAAACAAAAACAAAAGCAAAAATTGTTTCGATCCGAAGCATAATCAGTGAGGGAGGGATTTGATTACCAAGGTTTTGATGACCCTGTGTTGGTTGGACTTGGTGGCATAGTTGTGCCGCTTGCAGTAGGTGAGACGCTGCACCATCTTCGTCAATGGACCACACTTTGTGTTTGCGTCTGCACCTATGTTGTTAGGGTTTTCGGAGGAAGCAAGAAGATGTGTCGCAAGGAGCTATAAAAGGGCAATTGTCGTGCAGAGGTTTTGTTTCAATGCCCTACATCCAATGACTCTAGACACACGCTCATCCCTCACCATTGGATGGATGTTACTAGCTAAACGACCAAATGGGGGGACATGTGGTGTTTTCCGATCTTCGCTATGGCGATATTGCATTTTCCGACCATTTTAGCGAGAGAAAAATATCATTCAATCAAAACATGACATGTAGTGGTCAACGTTCATAAGTAATAGTCAACATCCAATTATGGGTTTAAGGATTAAAGCAACAGGATTTATCATAATGAAAGACTTAATTAATAAATTAAATTATAGGAGAACCAAAATTAATATCTGAAATAAATAGGAAATCAAATTTATAATTTTATCAAATAAGAATGTATGACACACGTATTTCACAAAATATTACAAGAAACCATTGACCATGGGTCCAAATCCAATCCAATCCCATATTGGCATATACAACGCCAAATGAATCATCATTTCATAGTGGATCTCATGTTCCTTGTCAACGGCTGACACAAATTGGTACGCATGTAATGGAAGAGTTCCGAGGCTTCTTCCACATTAATAATGTTTCTGTGCTTAGCAAGACCAGTCGACCACTACCATTCCCATTAATTTAATATTTCCTTGTGTCCTTATTACAATGTCGAAATTGTCGAAAATAAAAGTGTAGTTTAATGTTTTTTTTATAAGATTTAATTTATAATATTTTTATCTATTAATTATTTTTTAAAATAATCTTTATTAATAATTTTATTTATAAGAATTATTTTGAAAAAAAAAATTAATTTAAAATAAATTTAATATTCTTAACTAAATTAATTAAATTTTTTTAATCTGTGAATTAGTTAATTCAACCTTATATAATACGGTACAAAGGGAATAGTTAATTTTGATAATTTGTTAAAATTTAACCCATCAATAAATTAAAAATCATTTTAATTATGAAATTTGCTAATATATACACTTTTTTTTGTATGAGTGCGTTAGCGTACTATATTATTGATACATTTTAACATAATATTTAGTTATAACTTATTGGTGCTTAAAAATAAGCACATGTATGTTAGCAAATTACATTATTTTTATTTTTTAGTATGAGTAAGTTACATAATTAATATATTTTAAGATAATATCTAATTATATTTTATTAATACACTTGTACTAAAAATAAGAATATCCTCATTAGTATATTTCTATAATTATTAGTATAAAAATATAATTTTTAATTTTATGGCAATGATGATAAGGATATAAAATCTTTATATTCGAATGTTAATTATTAAAGATTAAAGATGACATATATTCCATAGAGTAAGGCGCGGTGTGGATATATTATTGTAAAGTTGTACTGGTCATCAAACTATCTCAACAAATTTTTATTTTTAATAATTAAGGAAATTTAAAAGCATAAAGATAGGAAGAACAACAAAAGTGATTGATCATAACAAGCAGCAGAAAGCGACCAAGCAAGGTAAACCTTGGACATTTCATGATGATGTGTGTGACAACTTCAATAAAACCGTCAGTACAGAGGAGACAGGAAAAAGTGGTGATCTTATCAAATTTGCATTCTTCAGCCCCCCATGTGGTACAAGTCATGGTGTGTTGTGGAGGAGTTCAATTCAAGCTTTGGTTAAGGAACACAACAATATAAATCTTATTTCACTAAATGAGATCGACTACATGAGACACAGAACATCATTCAACTTGGTTAATTCATATAATATGGATGAACAAGCAATAACAAAATATCCAATTCACATTCAACAATATGGAATCACATTAAGAAAAGCAGTGGCAGTATTCTACACAAGAAATGTTGTAACATTTTATTGATTGAGAGATTGTAAAAATTGTGCAGTTTCATGAGGTGGTTGTGCTCATTGACTATTATCCAAGAAGAGAAAATCTTTCTCAAGAGGATTGAAGCTATCCCATGACAAAATGGAATCCAAACCATCAACCCATTGTTGTAAGGAATTTTCCTGAAGGTAAGAGGATTCACCCACAGAAAGGTTGCTAGAATCATCAAGTGAGAAAGAAGAACTACAATAAGAACTAGTGCTGGTTTTGGTTTCTTGGCTCATCCATGATCCCAAGTCCAACTGTGAGCACAACATTTCATAATTGTTGAAAAATCCAGTGGTATCATCCCAAGTCACCTTGTTTTCTTCTATTTTCCCTTCTGTTTTTGGCACTTCGCTTGTGCTATGCATATCTAAGGACTTGTTCTCTACACCTTGTTCAGACCCTTTTGAAGTGTTTGGTTGTAATTCTATATTTTTTTTGTCATCAACAGACTTTTCCTTTTGCTCAGATGGCTTCAGGGTTAAAGGGTCCAAACCTAGGAGCTTCAACCTCTTCTTGATTTTTGTGTTCCAATGGTTCTTGATTTCATTGTCTGTCCTCCCAGGAAAATGTGAAGCAATCTTAGACCACCTGAAAATGTACTTCATTCCGTTAGAAGAAATTAGTATCCATATATTGATATCCTTCTAAAACTACAATACCCCTGAGATAATTACAAACAAAGTTCTAAAAACTGTCCGCGACGGTGATTTCGGCAACATCAAGGTTTTTGAACTCTCTGCAAATTCATTGCAGCAACAATTACGATTGATATGTCTGTAATTTCCTAAAATATCAAAGATTGTGACGAAAACATAACCACAATTTAAAACCGTCATTTCAAAGGCTGATTTCGGCCCAATCAAGGTTTTTGCACTCTCTGAGAATGCATTGCAATCGTAATTGCAGTCACATATATTTGCAATTTCCTGTAGTGTTAAGGATCGTGATGAAACCACGACCACAATTTAAAACCTTGATTTCAAAGGCTTCTTCACATAATGTCCAAAAATCTACCATCTTTTTTTGTTTTGGGTGCAAAGACAATTCAGAACATATAACATATATACCTGTTACCTAGACATGAATGTAGCTGTATAATTTGATCCTCTTCCATTTCAGTAAATCCACCTCTCTTGAGGTCTGGCCTCAGATAATTAATCCATCTCAATCTGCAGCTCTTTCCACATCTTAGCAAGCCTTCACAAGCATGCCACAAAAATAAAAATGCACCAATTCAAATAAATACACAACTTTAAGGCAAAGTCAAAATGTGAACAAATTTTTCACAAAATAAAAAAATACCTGCTAGCTTAGGAACTGTTCTCCAGCAGTGAATACCATTATTGAGGATGAAATTCATAAGCTTGTGATCTTCCTCAATAGTCCATGGACCTCTCTTCAAACCAACCTTATCACAACAAGGCTGTCTTCCCATTTTGGAACTTTCACCTTAATTTGCCAAATCAAGAAATTATTATCCCTTGAGAGTTAACAAAGTGTGACAACATAAAAAAGGAGCTATTTAAGGTTGAAGCAAAGATGCTGCCAGTTCATTCAGACATTTAAAAAAAGCAAGGTGTCCTATGATAAGGGTGATAAATGATTGGATAGAAAGCACTTTAGTTGAAAGCTATGAAAGCAAGAAGGGGTTGTCATTATAAAATGATGGTCACCACCACCAACACCACATTGAGTCCACCTTGTTGGAAAAACTTCATTATTTGGTGCCAAAATCTTCTCTTGTTGATAGCATTCCTTGTAAAATATTGAGTTTGATGGGATTCCTTGGTCCCAAAATGGCTGGCACGCTTTGTCGTTGTAGGCTACACTATTGAGATGCCTTCACTATTATTATGTCATGAAATTCTTCCATGGATTCACTTGGATCCGGAACCTTGAACATTAAGTAATAAATTGGTGATGAATAAGACAATAATAACATATGCAAGACAATCAAAATATATTTATTCATAGAATTTAATTTCTATGCCTTGTAAATCAATTAGAAGGTAATTATAACTTAGATATATAAAAGACCACAAAATTATTATATATGATAATTTTTTTATTGAACATAAAAACTTGATTTTTGTACCGATCTAAACTTTCTCTCTTCATATCATTCCTAAATTATACCACTTTGCGGGTTATATCCTAAAATGCATCAGTTTTAGGTTTCATTGAGAATTTGGGATTATCCCGACTTTTAAGCGGTGTTTTTTTAAATTAAATTTTATTTTAAATTTTAAATTTATGTTTTAATTTAAATTATTAAAAATATTTTAAATGTAAGCTTCCATACTTTTATTTTAAATATTATATTATATAAAAATATTTTTAATTGATTTTAAAAATAATTTTTTGGTAAAATAATTTTTATTTGTTTAAGAAAATAATGTTATTAAATATAATTTTTTTTCTTATATTATTTAATTATACAAGAATTATTTGATAATAGACTTTATTTGATAATATTTAATTTATACAAGACATTTTTTTAGTTAACATTTTATTTTATTTTTTTCAAAAAAATCTGATTTTTTAATATTTTTGTATTAATAAAAAATTAAAAATTTTAATATTATTACTTTACTAAATATAATTTTTTTTGTTTGTCATTAACTTTTTTTTAAAATGATAATATTTTTTCTTTAACAATTTATTTATAGAAGAACGTTACATTACATTATAAATATACATTATAAATAATATTTGTTTAAGGGAAAACTGAAGATGAAAGCATGTTGGGACAATTGTTTCTGTTATGACCTTCGAAAAATTTCACATTTTTTTTTCTATCAATTTCTTCTTCGTCCATCTTAATAGGAATGAGAGTTGAAACCCAAAGATCCTTTGCATTCCTCCTTCTCTTTGGATCAGGACCCCACTGAACTACTTCATATTCTTGCCACATTAATTCGTGTGACTCTAAAACAAAGGAGTTGTCGTAGACGTGCAAAATGTTTTGTAAGGTGAATCGCGAGGACACATAGTTCATAGGATCAACATTGATAGATTTACAGGCGGCCATGACGTGCGAGCTAGAGTTGATCATTGCCTGAGTTTGTTGGCCTCTAATAGCAAAGAGTTTTGCGATCTTGAAGTACGTCTCCTCAACCATGACACCGACAAATGTCTTGTGTTTTTTGAACATGGAATTAACCGACTCAGGCAAATTTGTAGTCATATGTTCCTAACGTTTCCCTGCATGGAAGCATTGTACCCATATTTTTTGGGTAACAGATCAAGCCATTCAACTGCACTTGGCTTATTCGCACGGATATCCCCAAGATGCTACCAATGCATCTTCTCTGTGTATGCATATCTTGTGAATATTCAATCAATCTATTACATTATAAAATTTGATTCAAAGTAAAGTTTAACAAAGAAATAAAATAGATTCTTACCAACCAACATGAATGGTTTCTTCAAATGTTTGCCGATTAAGTTACCAGGAAGAAAATTTTGTGCAATGTGGTGCAGGCAGAAGGAATGTGATGTGTCCTGAACCCATCAGTTAGTTGGGTTATTGCACACACTTATAATCAAGGGGTGCCTATCTAAAATGAGAGAAATATTAATTTGTGGAGTAACATGCCTTCTCAAATTATTTAGGAAAAACCCAAAAACCCCAAGCTGAAAGTTGTCTCCCCTTCTACAATGATGGCGTAGGCGATAAGAGGATATGGTTAGATCCTCTGATACTCTTGATAATCCATTTCTTATGTCTCTTTGAATTGCATGCACCTAAGCTCCATGTACAACCATTTTCATGTGATTTACACACGAAGTTTAGCCTTCTCTGGTCAGAATATATTGTTTTGCAATCAAATTGATTTCTGATGTATTCTTTGAGTGCTTGAATACATTGTGCATTTACATAAGGACATGCCAACCTGGAGTGCACCAGTTGGTGGTTGTACATTATCTTGTTGCTGAACAAACGTATGTGAGTGAACAGTGTGCAACAACGCACATTATAGGCTCCATTGCATCATGAGTGTTGACCGCAGTGTTTTGTATCGCACGACAAGCCCATGCGGATTGTTGAAAACCACATTAATGAGGTAAACATATGCATGTTAGTGAACAATGTGAATACCACACATTAATGGGGTTCTCGGTGCATGTGAGGGTTAGGTACAACACTGTTTCGCATATCTGAAATCATGCATGTGTAGGCTATTATTATTGAAGTAAATTGAAAAAAACAACTTCAAAGCATGGAACAACTACAAATACATAATAAAGATTGAGAAAAACTTAAACACAATACAACAACAAAATATGTTAAATTATTCATTCTAATTTCAGGGAATTGTGTAGCTTCTCCTCCATCTCGGTCCAACTTAGGTCATTAACTTAAGTAGGTGATAATGAATTATGAACATCAACTTTAAGTTCCATATATATTACACTTGCCATAATCACAAATGTATGAAACATGCACAAAACATCTTCTTCGTCAATAATTTGAATTGCCCTATATTAAACTTGACCATTGAATTCATATACAGGACACCGATACCAAAGTGCAGTTATTATAGGCGTAACATCATTATCTCTAATTGATGACTGTATTGTGGTGATTATGTTTGACAACGTCATTGTTGGATTCAACAGTAACGATTTTGTCTTGTCACCTTTGAAAATTGCTTTTGCAGTTAAACTTTGAATGATTTCACCATTGATATAAATGTATACCCAAATTGGCTTTGACCTCATTTTGCTTGCTCTATCTGTTTACTCTCACAATTTGATTTGATGCAATTGTGCAAAGTCTTTGGTGATATGGTGCATTTATATATACAATCAATCACGGGTCCATGGTTCACATGAATTGAAATCTCGATGTGTGACACTAGCACAATTGTGTTAACGTGCCTTCGAATCTCGAGGCCTTACAATGAGACAAATTGTAAATGTGCTTTGAAATCTTGAGGCCTTACAATGAGATAAAGTGTAAATGTGCTTTTGAATCTCGAGGCCTTACAATGAGATAAAGTATAAATGTGCTTTGAAATCTCGACATAGTTTATATTATAAATAGATGGGAGGTGCATGTCAATACCACATTTTCATCACCCAACTTCAAATTTTATATCATTTGTACTCGGTTTACCATTTAACATTGTTTTCATGGATCATAAACCTCTATTGCGTCATCAACACATTCACACTATTCACGTATCACGATTAATGATTTAATCACTTCATATTACCAAACAATACTTGAACAGAACCACAAATTATACCATTATTATCGTTTATCAGGTTCCAACATATTGCCCTAATCAAACAGTGCAAAATTGATCCTGCATTGATCATTGCATTGGTTGAATAATGAAGGCCTGAAACACACACCTTTCACCTGCCATGGGGTGAGTGCACCATCACACTCAAAGATGTTGCATTGCATCTAGGCATTAGAGTCGATGGTCATGTTGTGACTGAACCTAGCTTCTTACATTGGATGAGTTATGCGACAAGTTACTAGGGGAAGTCCCTTCAAAAAATGCACGTAAAGGAGCTGCACTGAAGCTGACATGGTTGCATAGCATCTTGCGCGCACCATTTCCTAAAGAACCAACAATACACCAACTACAATATAGGTGTAGAGCTTACATAATGTACATGATTGATGGTGATTTAATTCTTGATAAATCTGGAAATAGAGTTCATCTAATGTATTTGAACCTATTACATGATTTCATCTAATGTATTTCAACAACACCTACTGAGACATGCATATAGAGACATGGAGATTTGGACTGCATGTACTTCAATTATTTATTTTCCAATTATTGAGTGACATCGAACAAACCGGATCAGACTACAATTTGGACTACAACAAGATATCCCTAATGATCCCATGAATCTTGATCGGCTTCACCAAATTGACATGCGAGACAATCATTACAGTGACTGGATGGAATATCATGCAGAGTGGATTAATATCTGGAAAAACAAATGCAATAATGTTTTAACTAGACAATGGGTTGAAGGAATAGTGACACATACACCAGAGTACATGGAATGGTATAGAAAAAACACTATTTTGTTCTTGTCTGTTGCACAACAACTAAATGATCCACGCACAACAATTACCCTTAATGCTTTAGGGACAAGTGTTGAACAAACACATTCCAAAATTCCACATCCTCAGTCAATGTATTGTACTCCTTCACCTGTTCATCAAACTTTTAGCCAAACTGGCGAGTCAGTCAACGCAACTAGCCATTAATGAATGACCAATTTATTTGGTGTCGATTTGAATACACCAAATTCCGCGACATAATATTTAGCTTCTTTACAATAATTTGATGCACCATATTCGTTTGGAGAGTAAGGACAAAATTCTTCAGCTGCAACAATCCACTTGAATACACTAACACAGAACAACAACATCATCATCATGAGGGAGAACCAATCATACATGAAAGAAGAAATATGTGATGTCATTGACATCCATCACCTTGTGGGACTGATCATCGTCTTGGTCATTGGAGTATAAAATGTTGTGATAGTGGGATCAACTGTATTTAACTACCCCTGTAATGGTTTCATAAAAAAAGACCTCAAACTAAGAGTAAAAAATAAAATAAAAAGTATGTTTTCCACCCTTAAAACAATATTTAAGTGGTCATCTCATGCAATTTTTTAAATTTATGTCCAATACCTTAAAAAATTCAGTGGGAAGTTTATTTATAGTCCTCAAGTCAAAGAATCCAAAAAAAATATTGTATAACAATTTCATCAAAAAAGACCTCAAATTAAGAGTAAAAAAAAATTAAAAAAAGTATGTTTCACACACTTAAAACAATGTTTAAGTGGTTATTTTATGCAATTTTTTAAATTCATGTCCAATACATTAAAAACATCCGTGGGAAGTTTATTTCATAGTCCTCAGGTCAAAGAATCCAAAATAATATATACCATGTAACAATTTCATAAAAAAAGACCTCAACTTAAGAGTAAAAAATAAAAAAAAATGTTTCTCACCCTTAAAACTGTTTAAGTGGTCATCTTATGCAAAGAATCTAAAAGAAATATTGTGTAATAGTTTCATAAAAAAAGACCTTAAATTAAGAGAAAAATAAAAAAAAAAGATGTTTCCCACCCTTAAAACAATGTTTAAGTGATCATCTTATGCAATGTTTTAAATTTGTCCAATACATTAAAAACTTCCGTTGGAAGTTTATTTCATAGTTCTCACGTCAAAGAATAAAAAAAATATATCGTGTAACATTTTCGTAAAAAGGACCTCAAAATAAGAGTAAAAAATAAAAAGTATGTTTCCCACATACTCACATGCCATTTACTAGTGCATGTGACTAAACAGTGAATACCTGCTTGTAATCGAGAAATTCTATAAATACCAATACCAGCTGAAGACATTTGTAGAACTTTCAAATATTCACCTCAACCCCTACAATAATGTGTCACCTAACTGCATATATTTGTGTTTACTACAATGGTGAAATCTGCAACACTAATGAGGGCATCACCTTCATTAGTAACAACACAAAAAATTTCATGGTCAACAAGGCCATAAACCTTACACAATTGCTTAAACTTGTTCACCAAAAAATAAACATTGAGCCACACCAACATATTGAAAAACTTCACTTTCGATTCCCCATATTTGAGCCAGGACAACTATATATGTACACATGTTTTATTCTGGGAGATGATGCTGACGTTCGACAAATGTTCAACATTTTGACAACAACCGAACACTACCATTCGTGGAGTTATTTGCCACAATTTGTGACAACAATAACCCACGAAACAACCAAAATGACTCAACCTTCAATGTTGACGACCTGTTATATGAATACAAGAGTTGTTAGGTCAAAGACCATGGTAGTGATAGTGACTTCTCTTCCGAGCCGGAAGAATGCAACACGTCTCCTTCCCACAAACCAATATTTAAACGAAGTTGGTAATCTAGGGATGGGACGTGTGTTATTTCTGCTTTGAGGTTATCAAATGTGCGTCATATCGGTGTTCAATGCTTTAACATTGAGTCATTGTGAGTTTACATTGCCTACATCGTTTTGTGTTTGTTATTCGTAGCACTTAATTTAGCTAATGAAATAAATCATTTGTTTCAGTTTATGTTGACAATTTGGTAAAAGATAAAATGACAACTCACTAAAACACATCCACTTGTTTTTTTATAAGTTTGTGCAAATTAATCAACTATCTATCATTTACAAAAAAAAAGTGACATTGAATTGACAACTCACAATTTAAATTCAAGTCTAAAAATAATAATAATGGACATTTGGAGCACAACGTAGTAGAGTAAAATCAAATTCAAAATCGACAACCCTTTACAATTTACACACATTTCTAAGAAAATAATATATGCTTCACCAACAAAAATGACATTGAATTGCCAACTCACAATTTAAATTTAAGTATGAAAGTAATAATAATGGATGTCTCGTGCACTAGACAATAGGGTAAAATCACAGTCAAAATTGACAACACTTTACAATTTACACACATCTCTGAAAAAATAATATATGCTTCACCAACAAAACTGACATTGAATTGTCAACTCACAATTGAAATTTAAGTATGAAAGTAATAATAATGAGCGTCTGGTGCACTAGACAACAGGGTAAAATCACAATTGAAATTGACAACACTTTGCAATTTACCCAAGTCTTTGAAAAAACAATATATGTTTCACCAACAAAACTGACATTGATTTGATAACTCAAAATTTAAATTCAAGTTTCAAAGTAATAATGGGCGGTCTGGTGCACCAAGTAGTATGGTAAAATCACAATCGAAATTGAAAACATTTTCTAATTTAACCAAGTCTCTGAAAAAACAATTTATGTTTCACAAACAAAACTAACACTGATTTGACAACTCAAAATTTAAATCCAAGTCTCAAAGTGATAATGGGTGGTCTAGTGCACCAAGTAGTAGGGTAATATCACAGTCGAAATCGACAACACTTTACAATTTACCCAAGTCTCTGAAAAAATAATAGATGTTTCACTAACAAAACTGACATTAATTTGACAACTCATAATTTGCATTCAATTCTCAAAGTGATAATGGACGGTCTGGTGCGTCAAGTAGTAAGGTAAAATCATAGTCGAAAACTATGCACTATATCGATAAAAATGAAATTACAATAATGACACGTGTCAATAAACATCAACGGGGTGAAGTTTCAAACAACTATAAATAATACAAAACACCCTCAATATAGTCACACACTTCCGCACAACTTACATTCACAAACGATATTCAATCTCAATACTATGACATTCTTAGGAGAAACAAACACCCAAACCTTTTCTAACTTGAGATTAGCATTCATTTTTCCAAATGGATCAATCATTCCCAACCAAACTAGTGTTTGTTTTTAATGTCTTACTTCAATATCAATGCGAGTTCCTGAAAATTGTTCTTTTGAGACACTGAACAATAGAATTCACAACACCCATCGACTAACCAATGACTAATTTGTGGATGAAATCTATTACTGACAACTATCCATAGAATTGAAAAATGATGATGACGTTCGCACAACGTTAATATGCAATGAGCAATACTCATGTGTTGACCCTATAGAATTATTATGTACCATCAATAGAACACCCGATGGTATACTCAACCTACTTTGATCCTCCATCACTCCTACGCATGATGCAATGTTGTATTACAATAGCAAGACGATTTTTTGGGTTACTCCTTCACTGGAACAAACCCAATAAGATTTCAAATACCTTTAGGATATAGCATCGAAAAACTCAAGGATGTCATTAAACAAGTTGCACCTATAGGAGTTTCCCCTTATGAAATTCTCGAATCACAACTAGTCAGACAACTGATAGCAGAAATAATAATACTATATTTTTGTTCTTTTTGTTAGAATAAAATTTTAAGCTGAAGTTTCAGTGTAGTAATTTTTTAAATAAATTAATTTATTTTGAAGTTATTATTGTTGAGATTAATTATTTATAATAGCAACTTGGTTGACGGTTTGATGTGCCTTTAAAATTTCTACTTTGAAAGCGTACAAGTTTTTTAAGTTTGTGGCATCATATTTATTTGAAGTAATTAATTTTTTGTTACAATAAAATTTTAAGCTGAAGTTTCTGTGTAGTAATTTTTTAAATAAATTAATTTATTTTGAAGTTATTATCGTTAAGATTAATTATTTATAATAGCAACTTGGTTGATGGTTTGATGTGCCTTTAAAATTTCTACTTTGAAAGCGTACAAGTTTTTAAAGTTTGTGGCATGATATTTATTTGAAGTAATTAATTTTTTGTTACAATAAAGTTTTAATTTGAAGTTTCAGTAAAGAGGCTTTTGTTATTAGATTTTTGTAATTTGAATTTATTATTGTTATGATTAATTATTTATAATATTGTTTTTGTAGGTATATGATGAATTCGGTTATAACAATCTTGTATTTCAATGGAAGGGGTATATGATGAGACTGATGGTGTAATCTTTGAAGGAAGTAAAAAAGTGATTCAGATTAAATGTGAAATTAGTTTGAATGCTTTGAAAAAAAATTGGAGATAAGGTAAAGTTACAAAATAATGAAATTATTTCTGCTATCAGTTGTAGATTTTTAGTTTCAGGAAAGTATGCTGCGTTGCAAATTTGTGATGACAAAGATGTTGAAACTATGATCGAAAGTTTTCACCGACAAGATCAAATGTCAGTTCTGGAATTTTACATAGAAAAGAATGTGGCTGGTGGTTCTATGTTTCATTATGCAAATTCTCTTACATCATGTGGAAATAATTTATCTAATAATGAGGCGGAACCGCCAAGAAATGTAAGCAATTTACATGGTGATGAAGATGATGATGATGATGATTATCTTGTGTCTAACTCATACGTTGAAGAGTCTTTAGATGAAGATGATAGTGTTGACGATATATCTGATATAGACGATGAAGTCACCAACATGATTCAACCAATAAGAATTGTTCACCCAGCAGAAGGTGTAATTTATTAAATAAAAAATAGGTGAATACATTTATCATTTTATGACAATTGTATTTAATGGTAAATAAGTACGATTGTGATATTAACTTGAATTTTTTTTAACTATTAGGTGTAGAAAAAATTCAAAATCTATTTTGGAATGATGCTTTGCATTATAACAATATCAACTGGAGTCATCCTGATTAGGAGGACATTTGCGGGTTGGAGATGCCATCGAGTTTTAATGTTGGACAACAATTATATGTTGGCATAGATTTTAATAGTAAAGATGCGGTAAAAAATGCTCTGAAACAATATGTTATGAAGGTGCATCAAAGTTTTAAAGTTGTTGAAAGCAAATCAAACAAGTATATCGTTTGTTGCTCGAATAAAAGCGAAGAGTGTCCTTGCCCTTTTTATACGAGGGCAATTTTATCTAAAAAAACTTATTCATGGAATGAAGCGGCAATTCTTCCTTCTGATGATGCATGGAAACTTATCCCTGACCCAACTACAATTCGTGCGAAAGGTCGGCCAAAATCAACAAGGATAAGGAATGAGATGGATTGGCTCGAACCATCTGAGCACCGACAAAAATGTAGTAGATGTGGAGCAGAAGGGCACAACAGGCGTCGATGTCCAATGCAATATGATCGTGGGAGTTGTTCATTTAATTGATTTATGTATGTTAGACGAGTGACTTGTATTGGTTGAAGTTCTCTTGAATGTATTTAGTTTGTGGCCTTCAATGAAATCGTTAGTTAGTAACATTAGTTATTTTGGTTTGTGTACTTTAGTTTTTTTATTTTTAACATTATTTATTATTATAGTTTGATGCGCGACATAAACTGTATCCTTCATAAATTGCATACGATAGATTAAATATCAAATTCAAATGAGAAACATACAACAACATATTTAAACAGAGACATGAAAATCATTCATTATGTTGTCCGTGATGACGTGAGGATGTGCCACATGGTCGATCCCATCTTCGTGCTTGCCTATCAGGATTTGTTTTGCCCCAATGTCTCCCTACTTCTACTTGGTCAGCCTCAGCAGAAAATTGGTGACGCAAATCAACACCTAATAAGTCACCCATATCAGGTATTGCTCCGGGTACATTCCATTGCATACCTAATGGGACATTAGGTGTTGGAATTGGGGCATCATGTTGCTGCTAAGGGGTCATAGTAGGCCACGAAAAATTAGGATGTGTTTTCGCAACACCACCAAACGAATGTTCGCTTGCAGAAGTATTAGTGTGCTGACCTTCGAAAGGATACTAATACATCTATGTCGGATATTGAGAAAATGTTGGTGGCGTGTAATACATTCCATGACCATCCTTCATCATTTGTTGGGAATATTCTTTCGCTTCAACAGCCTCCCTTTGTCTGCCTATGCCTTGAGTTTCAACACTTGAGTGGAGAATGTGAAACTGTTGTGCTGGAAATTGATGCTCTGTTGCTGGACCATGTGACACAGGCTCAGCGATTCTCTCTTGTTCTTCCGATAGAATCGTTATTTTCTTCACATAAGGCACAAGATCATCAACTGTCCACGTATTCCTCCCTTGAGGAGACACCATGTACTGTAATGTCTCCGCAACTTCAGCCTGCAATTATTAGGGTGAGTAAATTAATGGCCATGATTAAAAAAATAATTTGAAGTTAAATATTCAAAAAACAAAAAAAATACCAATGTAGTTGTGTTTGCATTTTTTGGGTAAACAAATATCTTTATTTTTCGCCTGTACCAGACCATGTAGTCGGAGTTAAAGCTCAATAGGCCCTCTTGTCGAGGATAACCGTTGACCCTAAAATCAACTCGATTGTTCCATTGACTGATCATTGGGGCGAATAGTTGCCCCCAATTTTCATCTTGTTTGCCTTTCAGCGTTATGCCATGCAAATTCAGGGGTTGTGAAGGACATCCTAGAATTGGTTGTTTCAATCCAAATTGTCTCAAAACTCTATCGGGTTGGTGCCACTCAACAACTTGGAAACACATGAGTGGCACCACTGCGCACCACGCTACACTTCCAACCAAACAAATTGGAGGCAACGCTGACATAACATTTGTTGTGTAAGGTTCCCACAGAAACTGCATGTAACAACAAAGTTGTTAATTTTCACTGAAATATGACATATTATTTATTATTTAACCAATGCATTACGATGTTCTTACCTCATGTCGTTTCATAATATCCAATTTGTGCGAAAAATTATCAAATCATCATTGTCAATATGTTGATTTCCACGTCGCAGACACCTACAAAAAATTATGAAATCATCATTGCCGATACGTTACATTAACCATTATTTTCAAATGAAATCTAATTTTTTAAACGACTAACCTGTGTCTGAGTGGTTTATTTTCTATTACGGGAGGAGTCCTTTTTGGAGCCAAAGTTGTGCATCGTTCCCATGCCCACATTTGGATTAAGATGCACATACCTCCGATTGATTTAGTTTTGTAATCAGTGGCGCTGCACATCTCTCTATATAAATAAGCAAGCACGACATGTCCTCATGCATACGTGCTGCACTCTCTCTAAAGTCACATAAAAATTGCAGGTACCTTAGAGAAACTTTGCTACTACTTTTGTCAACAAATAGGACACCTCCTATGAATCTAAGGATCCATGCATGGGTAAACCTTTCTAGTTGTTGTACGTTACCGTCATGGTTATTTAATTGTGAAAAATGGTGAGCCAACCAACTTAATTGAACCACACTACCTTGAAGTTCACCTTCTTGTGGTCTGACTCCTAACAATTCTTCACATAAATCAGCCTAATCAAGATTTGTTGGACCAATTAATGGTGATCCATCCACACGGAGACCTAATAAAATAGAGACATCTTGAAGAGTAATCGTACACTCTCCGCATCTCATGTGAAACGTATGTGTTTCGGGCCTCCATCTTTCAATCAAGGCACTAATTAATGCCGGATTTATTTTTAAGTATCTCATCTTCATAATCTAGTAAAAACCAGATTGTCGAAGTAGAGGAATAATTTCCTCTGGTATTTTTTCTTGACCTTGATACGTGGGGACAATTTGTCTGATGTGTAATTTTCTGTCTTCTTCCTCATTCCAAATATGTTCTGAAACATGCTTAGCTTGCATCCATAAAACGTCACCATCAATTGGAACAAACTTAATTTGTATATTCGATGAACATGACGAGGAAGATGCCATTGATACTGCAAAATAAAATATAATACAATAAATTGACAAAAAAAATTATACATTTTTTGTACATAAAAAAATTAAGTACATTTACAAAAATTAAATTAAATATATATACCATATAATTAAAATTTGAATAAATAACAAAGTATAAGACTCTTTGAATAACAAAATGTATCATACAAATAACGTACCATATATACAAAATTAATACAAACTAACATACCATATAACTAACGTAGCATACAAAATTTAAATAACATAGTAAAAGTTTAATATATTTGAATAATAACTTACAATACGTAAAATTAAAACTAATTTAGCATACAAAATTAATAACTTAAAATACCTAAAACTAAAACTAACGTAGCATAAAAAACTCAAACTAAAACTAAACTAATAACTTACAATAACTAAAACTAAAACTAACGTACCTTATAAAACTAATAACTAAAATTAACAACTAAAACTGCCATAGCATACAAAACTAATAACTAAAACTAATAACTTAATTAACGTAACATATAAAACTAAGACTTAAAACTAACATAGCATACAAAACTAATAACTAAAATTAATAACTTAATACGTAAGACTATTTCATTACATATAAACTTTATAATACCTAAAATAATTAATTTAATTATCAGAAACAATTAAATAAATAAAATGCAAAAAATATTAACTAACTTACCAAGTTTGAGAGAATTGAAGAAAAGAAGATGAAGAATAGAAGGAAACCTTCTCGCTATCAGCCAAAGCGTAACAGCCACGAGGAAGAGATGAATGCGTGTCTTCTTTCGTTTAGGACAACCTTTTTTATAATTCACGAACCTAATGTCGCCAGGGGTAATGGTGATACCAGCTTAATCCACCAGTCCTGTTGGCGATACCAGTCAAAAAGTTGTGCCCTAGCCTGCCCTAACCTGCTCCTCTGCACGCCCTAGACTGCAGCCTACACCACCTTGGTCTCGCCATTGCCACTGGCGAGACCCAGTCCATGTCAGTCCTTAAATCGCTAGTTTGATTGGCGATTTCCTCATGCAAGTGTCTCGCCAATGCTCCTAGCAATTTCCTCCACGTGTTTGCACAAGGCTTATATTGTCATGCATGCTGGAGGGATAGGGTTGGGTTTACGTAAAAAATAGATCCCGTTTGTAAATACTTCTAAAACAGACTTAGTTTGGAAAATAGTTTGTAAAACTATCCCATCTAAGTCAATTTGCCATACAATTCAGTGGACTTGACGGAGCTAGGTGTGTATATAAGTTATTGTAAACATTGATGAATCTATCTTTGATTTTTACCCATGAAAAAGGAAGAAAAAAAACTTTTATCTCTTTTTAATACCTTTAGATTCGTGTGCAATTAAACATTTTCCTTTTATCAAAAGTTTATAGAAATTGTTTCATATCTCTCATTTCTCCTTTTTATAGTAAATTTTATGAATAATAAAAGAATTCTTAACTTACAAACCATGACAAGCCCTTCTTCGTCCTCTTTTTCATAATCAACCTTATTCAAAGTTATCACAAGAAGTTTTAACATAATCTTTTTAATTATATGTTTTTATCTATATATGCATGGCTATTATTGTTTTTTAAGTCTTAAAGTCTAATGTCTTAAAAAGTTTAAATTTTATGTGGGGTCTAGTGTGTATTTAGAATTAGAAAAAGGACAAATATATAATTAGATATGCTTAAATTTAATCATTAAAAAAAGGAAGGGGTTAGTAAAAAAAGTGCATCGATCTCCTCTGATATCTTTATTGCTGTACCATGTGTTTCACTTGCAATTTTTTCCACGGGGTTAAAAACTAGAAACAAGTAATCAATAATGGAGAGTGAGATTGAGATAACGTACTTGCTGTACGATTTTGCACACATGTGTACGTAAAGGGTCAAAACTACAGGGTTGATTTAGCCAAAGTGCTAAACTGTTAATATGCATTTCTCTAGGAGATCTTTGGAGTTTTGACTAATGATTCAGCATGATTAAAAGGCATAAATACCCCTAAAATGAGGGGAAAAAAAACCAAACCTAAGGGCCCTTAATAATAAAACCAAAACCAAACCTAAGGGCCCTTAATAATAAAACCACGCAGAAAGAACTAATTAATTCAGAAGTCAGAACCCACCATTCTCCTAACTAGGAGACATTAATTAGGATGACATACATTTCGTAAAATTTTCATCACATGATAAACTTTAACAAGTCTTTGTATTAAGTGATATAAGGTTGATTGAATGATTAATAATGAAAGAAAAAAAATTTAAAATTTAATTTCTTTTATTAATAAAAAATAAGAAATTAATAATTAATATTTGTCGACAAAGAAATGAGTGTTTATACTAAAAAAATATTGTGGTTCAATGATTAAAAAAAAGAGAAAACAGATAAATGTCATGGATTTGATTTTTTTATTAAAAAAACTAATAAATGAATAATAATCTTTTGCTGATGAATAAAAAAACGCTATTGTTTTGTATCACTTGAGTTCTTGTCATATACTTTTACCTTGTCCACGCAGATTTTATGTGCATTATATTGACAACTTTGCTCGGAGGTGTATCCATAAGATGCACTCTATATATCTTTTACGAGTGATAGGCAGTAGGCAGTGACGAATTAAGAAAACCTTTTTAGTAGGGCAAAAATAGTCTATGATATTTTTATAGATGAAAGTTTTTAATTTTTTTTACAAATACACAATTTCAAGATAAAAAATCAAAATACTTAAATTTTTATAAATTTAAAAATATAAATTGAATAAAGTAGTATTAATTTATTTTTTCTTTTATCTTTAATAATTGTTTATATTCTTTTTCCTAAAAAAATAATTTATGAGGGTAATCCTAATTTTTTTAGGAACAAAAATAATAATAATTTTATATATTTAAGTAAAAAATTTACTTAGCGAAGACAATTGCTCCCATAATTCCCAACGTAGATTTTCCCTGGGCACGAACCAAAATTTTGGTTATCCAAGGTTGTTATTTATTTGTAGAAAATTTCGTCTCATACTACAATTTTTAATGAAAAATAAGATACATTGATTATTAATTACGGAGAAATGATATTAACACATTCTTTTAATATATTGTCTTCTATTGGTTCACATCCTGTTTAATATTTTTATATTAGTATATTTGTAATTTTAAATAAATTTTTCAGTCCTCTAATTTATTTTTCAGATTTAATTTGATATTCTATTTTTTTTTGTTTAATCTGATTCTCTAATTTTTAAATCGATTCAAGTTGATACTTCAATCTAAATTACAAGAAATGTGTTACAGTTCAAAATCTACTAAGTTCAAAACCGTTTCTAAGTGGTTTTAAACTGCAACAAAATGTGCATTTCCAAAAAATGAATTGATTTTAAAAATTTGAGAATTAAATTAAACATAAATAATAAATTAGAGTATTAAAAGACTAATTTAACCTAAACTTTATCAATAGAAAAAAGTATGTTGCTAACACTCATCTTAATTGTTTATATTTTCTTTTGTGAGATTTAAAAATAGGATAAATAGTCAAATTTGTTAATGAAAGTGAAAAATATTGTCAAATTTATCCCTAAGAGATGAAAAGTTCAAATTTAGTTCATGAATATTGAAAATGTGCGACAAATTAGTCTTGCAGATAATTAATGACAAATTAATCACTAAACTTTGTAACTTAATGTCAAATTAGTTCTAAAAATACAACTTGTTATTATATTAGTTTTTAGATATTACAACTTAATGATAAAATAGTCTCATAAATTTAACGGTAAAACTAATTTATTACACTTTTTCACATTCAGAAACTAAATTTGTATTTTTCATCATTTAGTAACTAATTTATCACCACATTACACTTTCAGAAATATAATTTTACCTTTTAAAAATATTAAAAATTCATATATTTTCACCTATTTTATTACACAACTTTTTTTAGAGCAAATTACATTTTCCCTTGAGCTTTTTTTTATTACACCTAACATCAATCTTTTTTCCATTCCTATAATAACTTTCCTTAATATTTGAATAAATTTCGTCCATATATAATTAAGTTTTATGTTACACTATTCATTTTATTTTTAAAAACTATTTCATCTTTAATTTTTTAAGAGATTAAAACTAGCTAGTGAAACTAAAAATATAATCACATAATTAAAAATATATATTTTTATATAAAAATCATATAAACACATTTTTATGTTATTTTATTTTTGGCTTAAATATAATTTTGACCCCTAATAAATAACCGATTTTTGTGTTTGCTCCCTAATAAATTTTTGCTTTGCATTGAGTCCCTGATAAAATAACATTTTTATTTTTTATCCTTGATATTTTGTTGTAGTCCCAGATAAATTAGAAATTTCTGTATTTATTTCCTAATAAGTTAGTAAATTTTGTTTTAGTCTATATTAATAACAAATGTAAAATATTTATTATGTAACAAACACAAAATTTGCTAATTTATTAGGAACTAAAAATAAATATCAAGAAAAAAAATTATTATTTTATTAGAGACTCATCGCAGAACAAAAATTTATTAGAGATCATATGTAAAAGAAGATATTTATTAGGGATCAAAAATATATTTAGGCCTTTATTTTTATCAATTAATTTAACAACTAATTTTATCAAAATATTATAGTTCAATGAATTAGCTTAACATTTTCAACTTTTAACTAATTAGTTATTATATAAAAAATATTATTATTTTCACTTTTAACAAATTTATCAATTAATTTTGCCGTACTTGACCACAGAAGACAATCATTCATTACTCCTTTTTAATATTATTTTTTTAAAACTTTATCATAAATTAAGTTTGTGCATTGTCTATGCTTCAAAATATTTAAAATTTGCTTTTCACCCAAACATGAAGTTTAAATTTTCTTATATGTAGATTTTTGTGTGCGTGTGTAGAATGACGTACAATAGCGAGATCTAAACTTAAAAACTCATATATATATATATATATATATATATATATATATATATATATATATATAATATAGGACGATTCTTAAACATTAGTCTGAAAACAAATAATAAATAAATAAATAAATGATTGGTATAATTGATAATGTATGTGAAGTAACAATAATAGAGATAAAATAAAATGAGAAGTTTTAATGAAGTAGTGAGTGTTAAAAAATCATTACCTTTTAAAGAATATCATTATCAATCGGCACTAAAAAAACGTGTCTCTTAATTAAGTATGTGTTTTATAATTTTAGTATGGACCTCATTATTAAATAAACACGAATTGCTTAATCAAGAAACTGTTACCTGTATTTCTCCATCTATATCAGTTATTCTAATGTTAAAACTTCCAATTGGTAAAATTTATTTAAGCCATTCCACTATATGGCCTGTTTGGATCAACATTCAATATGCATGTCAACCCTGCAAATTCACATTAAAATCTAGTAAATAACATAGAAATAAGTTGCTCCAAGTTGATGTGGATGAATGTGACCCTAAAGAAAACGAATACTAATAGTACTGTGTTTGGATACCTAAAAAATGCAGTTTCTTCGTTAAAATAATGTAAATTTAAAAATCAGATTTTTTTATTTATTTATACGAATTAAATATAATATTAGATGATTTATAACACTAATTACTTAAAATCATAGGCACTTGCTTGATGCTCACTACGATAAAAAAGCACAATTTTTACTCACCTCATGGCCATCCGAAACATCCTATAAATATGTCCTAATAGCTTATAAACTGTTAGGAGCACATTGAAGGCCAACATGCCCTAATAGTTTAAAAACTTTTAGTATTAGATTAAAGGCCAACCCATGGTTGCTCTTTGTGTTGCATTATCTGGCAGAAACTACTCCCACCGACCACAAAACACATACCTGGCACGGTCTTGTGTGTCATCACTCATCAGATTAGAGTTCTATTCTAAAACTCTTTGACTCTATATTGCCCTAAAGGGTCATCAATCATCACATGAGGTCATAGCATTTAAATTTCAAGGTCAATTTTATTCGTTGACTTTGGTAAGTTCAAAATTTAACATCTTCCGACAGTTTGAATGGCTGAAATAGTGCATACGTCATATTTTGAAACATCGGAAGACACTATAAGTGAAAAATAAAATGCTGCTCTGGCCTCTACGTAATAGTAGTAATAATAATAATAACAATAATAATAATAATAATAATACACAAGGTGGTATAGTATATATCATCTTCCATTTTCTAAGGCTTCATTTATATATATCTATGTACATGCATCCTCCCATAGCACAATTACGGAACCAAAACAGTGCTCTGGCTTATATATATAATAATACTCAAGATTGTAGAATATCATCTTCCTTTTTCCTAGACTTACGTACATGCATGCATCCATAGCACAATTACGGAAAAAATTAATTAATTCTTAAAAAGGTTCCGTGATTTGTTTGGTTCATGCATAGAAATTTTCCCTTTTACTAATTAATCCCAAGAATTGCGAAGTACAATTGATATGTGCCTATAGGGGCGTATACAGGTTATATCGAATGAGTTTGATTAAATTCGTTATTCTGACTAAAATTTTATGAGTTAGGTTTGTATAATTTTATTAATAAAGTCAATCCAAACTAATGTAATCATAAGCGAGTTAAGTTGGGTGGATCAATCACATTTGAACATTTAAAAAATATTTTTGATTTTGTAAAATTTATTTCTTAGAATAATAATTTGTTTTTTCCCTAACACTTTGTAAATATATAATGAATAAACGATCTTCAAAGAGACTAAATTGTGACTATATTTGATTAATAGAATTAATAGTTTCAATTTTAATATAATATTTTTATTTTAGATAGAAATAAAATATTGTATTAGCATGAGAAAATATCATGAAAGAATTAAAACAAAAACTAAAAAAGAAAAAAACTCATTAGTGGTTTATTAATTTAATAATTCAATAGACTATGTTAGCAAAAATTAAATTATAGTGTTTTATATTTAATAATGTAATTTATATGTAAAAGAATAATTATGTTACGTGTTGGATAGTTCAAGAAATATAACTCGTATAGTGAATAGGTTTGATGTGGCCAAGTAGATTTCCTCCTATCTCCATTTTGAGTTGATATAACTTCAAATTCTAGCATAAACGATTGGTCAACGACTTGAATGCATGAATGCACTCAAGCTTCTCCCACAAGACTTTTCGTGTTGTCTCTTTTAACACATTGCACTTGATCTTGGAAGAAAGAGCTAATCGAATCATGCTCATGACCTTCCTTTAGAATTGAGCCCATTCCCTTTCACCCATAACAACCGACTTTTCATCTTTTAAAGGAAAATCAAGACCTTGTTGTACTAAAAGGTCTTGAATGGTAGACTGTCATATCATAAAATTTGTTTCCTCATCAAATAATGAGATTTCTAACTTTTTTGTGTTCTCTGTCATAGTTCTGATGCTATTTGTTAGAAAAATTCCTCTGGACACAATAGAATTACTCACATGTTCAAGGGATCTTAGATGAAACACAGTGTAGAATTTTTATTTCTTGGTTCTATATGTAGAGCTAAATAACAATAAAAAAAATTCAAATATTATCATATCCTAATATTTAAAACAAGAAAAAAAAATCCCTAAAGTAAGTTAAAAAAATAATAAAATATTTCAATCTAGATTACGATTTAAAACACAACAAATTCCTAAAAAAATCTCCTTGAATTTTCACTAGCTCCATTTATTTTGAAATTTGAATTGTTTTCCAACAATAATAAATATCACCCCTAATGCACAAGCTCAAATAATTTAAATTCCAACCATGAAAATTAATATTTCACTAATGGATCCTATACACATAGGACCCTATCCATGGTTGGCCCTTGAGTTTGAGTTTTACCATATATGGCCCCTTTCGCTACTTCTCAAATTTAGATGTAGATCGATGTGTTTGGTGTGGCTAGCTTTGGGACATAGTTTTTCCTATTATATATATATATATATATATATATATATATATATATATATATATATATATATATATATTTTGATGCATAAAAATAACGTTGCACAAGGATAAGCATATCCTACCCTATAGTTATAGGGGACCTAAGTCCGAATATCATACCCAAAGGACTAGTTGTGTTTCGAAATAATCAATTTACCAATAAAGTGAGTAATTAGAGTTTTATCAATGTAAGAAAGAGTTAGGTTCAATTATCCTTTTGAGAATAGAAGAATTAAAACAGAAAATTTGGTGAGAAAACAATTATTGTATATAGTCTAGGATTGTCATTTTGCGCATACCTCATTTTCCCCCAATTCTTATCCTAATGAAACCCCAATTAATCAACTACCGATATCCCTTAATTCAATTATTAGTCTTTGGTGATGGTCTAATAACACTCTTTGCCCTAATTTAATACTCAATTGATCATAGAACTATCAAATTAGTACAAAGGATTAAGTTCTCATCAAACAAAGGGTTATCAATAATTAGTCTACTCTAGAAATCATAAAATCAGTTTGTTCATGTAAATCATATAAAAACAATTACTTTTGAGGTCAATCAATTACATCCAGATTATCACTGACAAAAAATAAATTAAGATTCAAAATGATCTATTCTAAAATAGTGATAAGATTAGATAGGAAACTTAATTGACAGAATAGCATTGAGAATTCCATTAAAATCATAAAAGGGTACAAGGATATGGCTAAATCAAAATCCTAGACTTGAGGAGCTAGCTATTCATTGTCATGACAAAACTAGAAAACTCGATAAAGAAAATAGACATAACAAAAGAGAAAGAGACTTTACAAGAATTGATCCAATTGTGATCTCCACGCTCATCTATAGCAGAAGACTCTCTCACGACCTTTTTCTCTCTTAAGATACTCCAAAAACGCACAAAAGAACAAAAGTATCAAATTTCTATCTAAACCCACTTTTTATAAGAACCTAATTAAGTGATTGGCGACGTAGGTAGACAACAATTGTGGTCCTTGAGCCATAGTCGTGGCAAATCTTGCTGATGCTTATTTTCAAGTTGTGGTAAGCAGAATGCAACTTTGGTAATGACCACGGCTGTGGTAAAGTTCATAAGTGTTGATCTTCAAGCAATGGTCAGCTGGCCATGGCCATCTTGATTACCATGGCTATCTCGAGTTAGCCATGAACGTGGTTCCTCCTCTACTGTTGCATTTGCTCCAAATTAACAAGTTTTTCAGCCTTTTTCCACACAGAAACTCCAGACCACCTATTTGCCAAGAAAGGTATGTCAAAATGCATGATTTTGGCATGCAAACTCACTTAAAAACAACATCAAAGTTGGATTTATCATATATTCCACATTCAGGTATATTATCTTTTGTCATAGATGTCCGTCCTTTTTTTATTTTTTGTCACTATTGAGATTATGGTTTATAGTGTTGTGGAGCACATCACATTTTTATTTACCACATGTTATGCATGATCAGTGTTATCTAATATTGATTTTGTTTGGGAATTATTATATTACACAAATCTTCGTGTACATTATTATTGCGGTGAAATGCAAAAAAATTACTCTAATATTTATAAATAAATTAATGAAAGTGAGTTTGATGTAATGAAACTGAGTTGTTATATTTATGGTATTATAGTTGGATGAGTCTTTTAAGGACAAATTTATAAGGAATAAGTACATTGTGTGTTGTATAATTATTTATGTAAAATAATTATTGTTGTTTGCTAAAATGGTGATATATTTTGTGTATTATGTTAAAAAAGAAATAATTATTGATTCACTAGCTATGTTTAGTTGGTGCTTGTTTCCTAATGATGTAAAAACCTTGTAGGATCGTTATGAGTAGATACAACAATGCTCATCCCTTACCCAAATCTCAATATGAATTTGCTAAGATAACTTGAGCCACGGAAACAATGGTTGCTTCCAACATCCTTTCACGGTAGATAGAGACCTGGGGTTTACATCAAGATTTTGGTAGAGTCTAGATTAAGCATTAGGAACAAAGTTACAACTTAGTTCCAGATATCACTCGCAAATACATGGTTAGTCTGAGAAGATGATTGAATCTCTAGAAGATCTTCCACTAGCATGAGTGTTGGATCATCTTAGAAGTGGGAATAAAGTTCTACTAATGGTAGAAGTCACCTACAATAACAGTTTTGAAGAAAGCATTGGGATGCAACCATTAGAAACTTTTTATGGTAGAGGTGTAGGACATTGCTTTAATGGTGGTATTAAGATGGTGAGAGTGTATGATTAGTAGTCTAGAGTTATTGCAACAAACAACAAAGAAGATCAAGAGAATTAAGGATAACACGTAGACTTTCCAAAGTCGTTAGTAGAGTTATGCTAACAAGCAAATTTGAGACAACTTGAGTTCGATGAAAGTGACCATGTCTTCTTGAGAGTCAGACTACGACCGAGGTTAGAAGGATAATAAAATCCAAAAAGCTTACTTTCTAAATTCATAAGACCTCACCAAATTCTTTGTCATGTAGGTTATCTTGTGCTTGACAATTGTTTTTCACACTCTATTTTTGTGAGCAATTGTCTTATCATTTTTAGGATTTTTGTTAATAAATTGTTGCTTTTGTGAATAAAGTTGTATAAAATCAGTTTATCAAATAAAAAGATAGTTTTAAATGTTTTTGTGTGAAATTTTGATGTTACAAGGGAATTTTTAGTCAAAAGGAATGAGGAGCTGCAAACCTAAGCTTGCCACAATGAGCCAAGACCATATATTAAGTGAAAGAGTGTGAAGACTCGTCACAACAAATCTACACCTCACCATAAAAAATCTTTAGGTTGAGATAAAAAACATGAGCAAAACCTCGCCATAGTGGAAGTTGGTATAGGGAGAGCATGAAGAGTCAAGGGAAAGTGTCCTTAGCAAGGAATGAAGACTCATTATAGCAAGAATTTTTGTTGTTATAACGAGAGTCAGACATGGCAGAAAAAATATAGCTTTTGCTCTTATTAAAATAGCTTGTAACACTCACTTTAAGTTATTAACGAAAAACCTAGTCTTCTTCACTCCTTCACAACAACATGGCCACAACCCCTTCAACATTCTCCCTCAAATTTTTCATTCTCTCCACTCTTGTAAACCTTGAAGAGAGATGGGTCAAGAGCTCCCACCTTGAAGTCTTCATCTTACAACATCAATGTTGAAGCAGAATCCTTTTTGAGCCAAAATATTTTAATGAGAACAAATTTTTAAGAAGTAAATTCTAAGTCTTTTAAACCTATGCTATAAATTGTTTTCCTTAAGTGTTTGATTTTAAATAGGACTTAATTTAGAAGCATAAACAAAGGTGTGAAGAATTGGTCTATATTGAAGGCTGTCCAAGCTTTACATATGTCCTAACTCAGTAGTAGGATACTAGAAGTAGAAGAGCAATCATGTTTTCTATGTCAAAATGTATATATTAGAAGTTTTATATGACTATAAACATGATTCTTGAGGTAGCCTTTATCAAGGAGTAGGTATCAGAAGCCTAGAATATCATAGAATAGAAAACTAAAAATAGAGTAGGCTACACTATTCAGAAGCACTCACCAAAAGCAACAAAAGAAGATATTATGCAATAGTGTATTAAGGCATTGCATCTGAAGCAACAAGCTCTCTAGAAGACACAAGTGAAGTTGGAGAAGAAAGCTTGTTATCATCTACAAGTCCTAATCCAATCAAGGAAACCAAAAGAGAGGAGGATTATTTTAAAGAAAGTTGCAGTAATTAGAAGAAAGAATGTAACAATTGTTGTTTGTGTTAGTGGAAATCCTAGAAGTGTAGGGATTGGACGTAACCTAAGGTTGTTGGTGAACCAATATAACTTTTGTGTGTGCTTTATCCTTTTTTACTACCTCGCATCTACATTTACATGATGTGTATTTGCTTTGAAATTTGAAAAAATTGTTTTATAAAAGCATATTTTTGATATCTCTCAAAATATTTTTACAAAATGTTTTAAATATTAGAAACAACATCTACTTTTCTATAGATAAGATGTAAAAACCAGAATTTGCACTAGCTAGAACCTAAAGCTTTTAAATTAGCTTTTGAAGCAGTATTTTGTACAGTACACACACGCACACACACATGGTAGCAAGGACTCCATTGCACTTGAAGAAGTTAAGTCCAATCTCTATTCTAGAGAGCTTTGACTAAAGGCATTTGGGAATGGTGATGAAGCCTTTATGTTTGGATTATTGGTGACAAATTCTGCTAAAGGATAGAAGAATAAGAAAGGAAAAGGTGGCAAGAAGAGGAAAATTGATCCTAGGACATCTGCAATTACAACAAAGAACCGGGTCATTGGAAGTGAGACTATCTAAAGAAAGCAAAGCAAGATTCTATTGCTGCTCTTGTTTAGAATGACTCCTCATCGGGAAGTGATTTAGTTTTGGTTGTTGGTGAACAAGTATAACAACACTCTGAACAATGGGTACTGGACTCAGGTTGTTCTTATCATATGTGTCCACATAGACATGGGTTTGTGACATATGAGAAGAAGTCTGGTGGTAACGTCTTCATGGGTAACGATGCTCCTTGTAAGTGTGTTAGTATAGGTTCTGTACAAATCAAAAGGCATGATGGTTTTGTTAGAAACTTAATTTAAGTTCTTCCTATTCTAAAGCTTAATAAAATCTTGTATTTGCGGGTGTCATGGATTCAAAAGATTTTTTTTGCTGGGTTGAAGGTGGAGTTTGTTAGACACTAGACGACCCAAACATCTCTTAAGGTTTTGATGAAAACAAATATATTAATTTGTGCTAACCATTTTGTTGCATGTAAGTCAACAAGTTTGATGACTGGAAGCAACACCAGGTAAGACTTGTCCATGAATGGACTTTTTGTCTATTAGAAGCATGAAGTACTCGTCCAGTCCATCCAAACACTGGTGGAATATGCACATTTATTTGAATTTACCAGCTTATGCCATTTTATATGATTCTATTTAAAAGGAACATATCTGTGAATCTATCTTATATTTCCTTTTATATCTCTAATGATCATATTGAGTTATGAATGACAATTATGGAAAGTTCTGATCCTATCAGATAAAGACATGTAATATCTGTTTATGCCAGGAAACAAGGTTAAGCTCAACAATAGTCATATTATTTGATACTAAAGATACTTTCCATAATTACGAGTCTCTCTGTATAAATAGGACATCAAGGATTCAAAGAACACTGTAAAAAAAAAAACAAAAAAACAAAAAGTCGTGAATCAAGAAAAGAGAGAAAAAAACAACATCTGTTGAAATACATTGAGCCTAAAAGAATCTATTCTTTGTAATATACAAAGTATTGTTGAGAGATTAGAACTTCATTGTAAATTCAGTCTTTAAGGGTTGTAAATAATATTTTATTCTAAATCAAACTTCTATTTTTGAAAGCTTGGAGTGACTTAGTGACAAAACAATACTTCTATTTGTATAGGGTTGTGCCAATAGTATCCTTGAGAATACTTGTAAGCCAGAAGTGGCAAGAAAGAATACTTGTTGTAATCAAGTTTGATTAGTGTAACCCTTTACTGGTTGGTAAAGGAGAATCGGATGTAGCTCAAGTTGAGTGAACCAATATAAAAGGAAGTATTTTTACTGCTTTTCTTTAGCTTGTCAAAGTATTTTTAAAGTCCAATATTGATACATTTTGCACATGAAGTTTACACTGGAAATAAGTTTTATACATCATTAGATGATAATCTACCTGTGCTTAAGAAAACTTATCTTAGTCATTGAACAAGAGTTTTTATAAACTTGTTTATTTAATAAACATCTTCCATTTGAAAATATTTTACATTTTGACTAACACATTATTCAATCCCTTTTCTAGTGTGATTTATTGTATTTCAGTTGGTATTAGAGCTCGACCTCTCGGGTTGAGTATTTTAAGAAATATAAAGGGAAGATCCTAAGGACAAAAAGAAAATGAAAGAAGGATACTCTAGCAACAAGCCTCCGCTATTTGAAGGCATCGAATATGACTACTAGAAGGAACACATGATAGCTTACTTTGAGTCCATTAATATAGACTTTTGGGATGTCATAGAACATGGAAACTATATTTCATGGGACGATCAACAAACATGTTGACTTGAACTGGTTCACTAAACCCATGTGTAGGAGTTTTGCGGAGCAAACCATGGAAACAGTCCAAGGCCTCACTAAGAAACTCATCAAGAAATTGGTGAAATGATGAAATATCTGTCTTCCCCTTGGTTGTCTTAGATCCCGGGAAGTAATTCTTGAGGAATTTCTCTTCAACCTCATCCTATGTCTTCAAACAATTGCCCTTGAAAGAGAGTAGCCATTTCTTTGCTTCACCAAACAATGAAAATGAGAATAGATTGAGTCGAATGGCGTCCTCTGAAACTCCGACTATTTTGATCGTGTTGCATATTTCTATGTAGCTAGCCAAGTGAGCATAAAGATCTTTATTGGCTAAACCATGAAAGAGGTTTCCTTGAATGAATTGGATGAGAGTGTCAATAAGAGATGTTGGCCACTTGCACATTTGGCCTCTTAATACTAGTGAATTGAGGCATTGTGGAGCTCGAATAGTCTCCAAGTGTCACTCTAGGTGGCTCTTTTTTCACCGTTTGAGGCTCCTCAAAGATGGGAGGATGAATAAAGACTACTGGTTCCTCTAAGATAAGGGGAGGAGTTGTAGATTGTGGAGAGGAAGAAGCTTCCATTGCTCTTTGCCTAGCTTGCCTCTCCTATTGCTTTTGTTTCTTCCGTGAAGCATTGTTTTTACAACAAATGGCCTCAATCTTTGAATCAAGTGGAACAAGTTCTTCCTCCAAATTTCTACCTTGCATACAAGAATAAAAGCACTACAGAAACAAATTAGCAAAGTTCATGCATTTATTGTAAAAATAGAATTTTAACCAAAGAATAAAGAATTGATGCTTAAAAGGAAGATTTACAAACTAACGAGCACGAGGAACAAAGTCCTCAGCAACAACGCCAAAAACTTGTTAACTCTTTGGTAAGTGTACCAATTCGTACAAGTAGTAATAAATAGTAAGACCGAGTGTTGAGTCCACAAGGACTTTGTTTGGGCTCAAAGTTTGTGTATGCCAAATTTTAAGCAAAGGAATGAAGAAAAACTTATATATTTTAAGGTAAAAGTGCAGAAATATAAAGTTCATGAGCAATGAAAGATATAAAAATAGAGAAAGATTCAAGAGACAAGTAAAACAAACACTTTGGGTGTAAAAATGACAACTTGTTGCAGATTTTGTAGAAGTGTTGGGTGCTTGGCCTACCAAAAGTACTCTTGATGTAATGTTAAGGATTTTTAACCATTTAAAGCTATTCCAACTATTACCTTCACCAAGTAATCTTCTCTAACCATGATCCCTCTTGTGAAAAAGCCTAAGTCTCTTAATTTCACTCTTAATCCCTTAGAAAGCTAAACCAAGTAACTTGCTTTAAGAATAAAGATGCATAAATGAGGCTAACCAACACCAATGCGTCCCTAAATATGGTTTCTTAGTGTAAAAACATTTCCCAATGATTAAAAAACTATAACATACATGAATATGAGTGATCAAACCATAAACAAAGCAATATACATAGAAAGGAAGCAATAATATTGAAATAACATTATATGGATAATAGAGATCATTACATCACAAAGTTTTTGGTATCCAATCCCCCAATAATGGGTAAGTTAGCCTCTCAGGGCCATTAGAGACCTAAAAAAGAAGAAGAAACAAAGAAAATGGATAACATGGAAGAATAAGAAAAAGAAGAGCTCCCAAAGTAGTTTTAGACTCCAGAAAAATGGCCTAAGCGATCCCTTTTTGTCTAATGGACAATGCCCCTTTTAACCACCTTTGAAACCTTGCACTGTTGTGTTTTTCAAAAAGTCCTTGCATGCTGAGCCTGGATGTGCGCGTTGAGCGCACATGCACAAATATTGTTGGCTTGAGAAACCACCAGATGCTTGACACATATTCTTCTAGGTTGGGCTTCTCTCGCTGAGAAAGCACTAGCGCGCTAAGCGAGCTGCTTCAGTTATTCACACATCTTCTAATCAATTGTTGTTGTACCAAGAGTCTTCAAAACAATGCTAAACACTGTAAAACTCACTAACATTAACTTTCTTGAGCTAAAAATCCAAAAGAACCTAAATTCCTATCTTTTTGGATCAAATGGAGCAAAGAAAGAGAAGAAATGAGATAATTGCTATGTGATTTAAGTGCAAAAACCAAGCATAGCAATTATCAACTATAATGAGATATTTTCTCTAGTAGTTCGATACACCTCCATATGTGTTTTCTTGGACTTAGTGACAACTCTGAACATTGAGTTAGAGCAACTCATTGTCAAAACTGCCTTTCTCCATGGAAGACTGGAAGAAGACATTTTGGTGAAACAACCTAAAGGTGTTGAGGTGGAAGGAAAGGAAAATTATGTTTGTAGATGGAAGTGGTATCTTTATAGGCTGAAACAATCACCAAGGTACTGGTACAAGAGATTCGATTAGTTCATTGTCTCTCATGGTACATCAAAAGTCTTTATGACTTATGTGTTTATCATAACAAGGTGGAGGATGACTCCCACATCTATCTATTGCTCTATGTAGACCATGTGCTCATAGCATCTCAAATTTTGTTGGCAATTCAGAAGCTGAAGTCACTACTCAGTAGTGAATTTGAGATGAAGGACATAGGAGTCGCTAAAAAGATTCTAGGCATGGAGATCAAGAGTGATCGAGTCTAGAAGAAGCTCTATCTATGTAAGAAGAAATAAATTTAGAAAGTGCTGAATCATTTTGAGATGACATCTGCAAAATAAGTATGTACTCCTCTGACAATGTCCATTTTTTTTAATCTAATTGTAATACTATTTAGTTAAAATCAGAAAAGGAATACATGCCTCATCTTCCTTATGCAAGTGTTGTAGGTAGTCTCATGTATGCTATGTGTCGCAACCTATCTTTCGGCGGGAGGGCAATGCGAGAATCACGGGAGCATCTTCCAAGGGGGGAAAACGCGCGGAGTGCCACCAACGTTTATTTGAGGAAAATGTTAGCAAAACCAAAAAGCGGGTCTACGAACTTTAAGAGTAAAAGGTTCGGGAGTTGTTTTTACGCACGAGGAAGGTATTAGCACCCCACGCATTCGTCACAAGGGACAACAACCTTTAATCAAATGTGCAAAATCATGACTTTTATTTTATTTTCCCTTTTTTACGTTTTTTTATCTTTTGGGGTCGACAAAAGCGGGGTTTTTGCTCCTACGTATCCTCAATTGTGATGAGGAACTCAGACCTACGTAGTTCTTTAGAAAGCAAGAAAGTTATGCGGGGGGTTGATTTTAGACTTTTAAGCGGTTCGTTTTCACCGATAAAAGTAAAAAGGGACCGTTAAGGTGTGGGACCTTGAAACGGTTTCAAATTACCTTTTTGTGAGCAAATGCTTGATTTGTGAGTTGATTTTAGCCTTAGTTTCATTTGGTTATTTCTCAACTCATTAAAGAGGACTTTCAGAGTAAAATGTCCGGTTGACACTTATTTTATTATTTTATTATTTTTTGATTTAACCGAGGTTACGACATGATCAATTGGTTGAATTTTATTTTAAAGGTGATTAAACGAGATTACAACATAAACGATCAGTTGAAATTCATTTAAACATTAATTAAGTGAGGTTACGGCTTAAACGATCGATCGTAACCCGCTTAAAATGAAGGAAAAGAATACTGAAAGTAGAAGAATGAAGATGAAAACATACAAAGCAAGAATGGACCCCTAAGGGTGCATAGAATGAATTCAAAGCTTCAAAATCAAAAACTAACCGGTTGAAGATCGACGAGCGATGAAGAACAAACGAAGAACGACAAAGAATGGCATAATAGCTGAGCATGATCCGCACCTATCTCCCTGCAGCGATCCGAGTGAACTCCTGCCCTGGTATGCACAATAGCTGAGCGATGGCCTCTTCATCAAAACTAGAGACCTGACTCCTCCTCTGGCTGAATTTGCACTGCTAACCCTCTTCCAAGATCAGCGGGTGGCCTAAGAACTGACTGAGGGCATCTGCGTCAAAGGGTGTCACAAATGCATATCCCAGGAGCGCATATCTCGAGTTCCCTCCTCGGTAGGCCAGGCATGGGTGTAAAACTCCATGACTATCTCTGGGTCGAATTTAGCCATGGGTGTCACGAGTGGCGCCCAGCACCTGCGGCCTATCTCCTCCTAAAAATCAGGGAACTCATTGTCCCTGAACTGGACCTGCCTCTCTCTGAGGAATGATCATCCCTTGATGGTCTCGAAGCGCTACTGATGTTCGGTGCTTCAGAATAGATGCCTGTCAAAGTCTGTGTCAGCCTGTGGGGCAGCGCTGAAGCCTTCTCCGGCAGTGTCCCTCCTGGACCTCTTTGATGGAAACTTTCTCGGGGCCATCTCCTGTGAAAACACAATTGTAAAGTTAGTTCACAAAGAAATGCCATTTTAGAGCAAAACCAAACAAAAACGGCATACAACTCTTTCCAACCACAAACATCAATGTAAATTTAGAGCAAACTCATACACACATTTCCTTAAGGAAGTACATTCATGAACATACATGCGCGCAAGACATTCTGCTACCTAAAAATTACACTCATGCACATTCAAGGCATTTTCTCTACCTAGATTACATACATGCATTTCCAAGGCATCTTTGCTACCTAAATTACATGCATGCATTTTTGTTTTGCTAAATTTACATACATGCATACTCAAAGTATTTTGGCTACCTAAAGATAACATACATGCATGTCCAAGATATTTCTACTACTAAATGATTGCATACATGCATATTCAAGTATTTTGCTAACAAAAATCGCACACGTGCATATTTAAACATTTTGCTACCTAAATATATTTTATGCACATTCAAGTATTTTTGCTACCCAAATTATATTTCATGCATATTCAAGTATTTTTGCTACCTAAAAAATTACATTTCAATGTGTATTCAAGTATTTTGCTACCTAATTTGATAAGGTATTTTTGCTACCTAAATTGATAAGGTATTTTGCTACCTAAATTAACAAGGTATTTTATGAGGCATTTGTTACCTATATGCAACATACATACATTTTATGAGGCATTTTTTTACCTATATGCAACATAGATACATTTTATGAGACATTTGTTACCTACATGCAACATACATACATTTCACGAGGCATTTTGTTACCTATATGCAACATACATACATTTTATGAGGCATTTTCAAACATCTAGGTGCAAGGAAAACATCATGGTGCAACCTCAAAACTGAATGCTGTCCTAAAGGGAAATCCCCACCACAATGCTCTCATCTTCATGCTTTCTTACATTCAAAAATCAAAGCTTGGCGTTCCTAGGCCTAAGTCCTATTTTTGGCACCTACTCTAACCTCTACAAACTTCCCACACACTCAAAAGGTAGCCCTATGTACATCAATTTTTTTTCTACAGGCAGAAATTCACAAAGTCATGCACAAATGCCATTGAGGCATTTCACCGAGCACTTGGTGGGCGCATGTTTAAGCATGAATAGCAAGGGAATGGGGGAAATGTGGCATGCCTAATCATTTCAAAACACAACTTAGGCCTAAGGCCATTGCCAACAACTTCCTAACTCAAACAAACAAGCATGAATTCAAGGCCAAATTGCTCCACGGATTTGAGAAAATTCACACCATTTAGAGCACAAAAAGGCATCAATGGAAGGCTAGAAAACCAAAGAATGATGTACTTACTTATTGGTAGTGAAAAACAATGCCGAACGGAACCAAAAATGCAAGAAATGGTGACTTAGGGCTGGAAAATTCGTGATTTTCGTCCTTCGTTCTTGAGTGTTGGGGGAGTTTTTGGGGTGAATGAAACTTCACCCCAGCCCCCTTTTTATATTTTTCGTGCAGAGGGTGCTCGCCCAGGCGAGCTAACTCTGTACATTTTTTTGTGTGCAAAATTTGGCTACCCTCCTGGTTCGTGCTTGTTTATTTTAGATCCTAGGATTGCGAACAAACTAGGCATAAAAAATAGATGAATAAATAACACATAGAAATTTAAAAGGTACTAGGCTGCCTCCTAGTAGCGCTTCTTTAATGTCTTGAGTCGGACATGGGATGATGATATGTTGATCATGGGCTTGGCAGCTGCTCGCACCCATCGCTAAGTCTTTGAAAATAGGAAATGGCACCACGCAATAAAACATGACTACGCTACCACTTACCTTGGTTTATCCTTGTCTTGAATTCGGCACGGTATTGGCCATCACTCGAAACAAATCTTTTTCTGTCCTTCAATTCACAGGATAAAATTATGCATATGCATGCGTATGCATGGGCAGTTCAAGTGCAACAACTCAAACAAACATCCATTATGTTCAATTTTATTTAAGCGCTTGCGACACCCCTATAGATAGAGCGAGATGGCTCGGACCCCCCGCCCCCAAATAAAATGCTTAGCATCACTTTTAATTTTATCTTTTTGAGCCTTAGATGCTAAGGGAGGAAAAACAGAAGCAACTAAATAATTTACAATGTTAGCAAACCAGGGAGTAGAAAAAGAATCAGAAATACTATACAATATATACAAATGATCATCCGGGAAATCATCTCGAATGGGTGAGTCCTCATCAGACACACGTTCGATCCGACTCAAATGATCAGCAACTAAATTTTGTGCTCCGCTCCTATCACGGATCTCCAAGTCAAACTCTTGGAGCCAGAGCATTCATCGGATCAACCTAGGCTTTGAATCAGCCTTCTTCAACAAGTACTTTAGAGCTGCATGGTTAGTATAAACAATAATGCGAGTACCAAGCAAATAAGAACGAAATTTTTCAAGAGCAAAAACTATGGCTAGTAGCTATTTCTCAGTAGTAGTATAATTCGCTTGGGCAGCATCTAAAGTCCAAGAAGCATAATATATCACCCTAGACAATTTATCAATTTTCTGAGCAAGGATAGCCCCCAATGCATAATTTGATGCATCACACATAAGCTCAAAAGGGGCAGTCCAGTTGGGTGCCTGGATGATGGGGGTGGTAGTTAGTGCTCTTTTGAGGCAATCAAAAGCCTCTTTGCATTTATCATTAAAGTCAAACTCCACCTCCTTTTGCAAGAAGTTGGATAGTGGAAGGACTACTTTGCTAAAATCTCTTATAAAGCGCTTGTAGAATCCTGCATGACCAAGAAAAGATCACACCTCTCGCACGCAAGAAGGGTAAGACAATTGTGAAATAACAAATTTTTTTGCAGGATCTACTTCAATGCCCTTATTGGAAATAATATGGCCTAAAACTATACCTTGCTCAACCATAAAATGACATTTTTCAAAATTTAGAACAAGGTTAGTTTCAATGCATCTATTCAAAACCTTTTCCAGACTATCCAAACAAACATCAAAAGAGGATCCATATACAGTGAAATCATCCATAAACACCTCTATGCAATTTTCTAAAAAATCACTGAAAATACTGATCATGCACCGCTGGAAGGTACCAGAAACATTGCACAGGCCGAAAGACATCCTCCTATAGGCAAAAGTGCCGAAGGGGCAGGTGAATGTGGTCTTTTCCTGATCCTCAAGAGCAATAGTGATTTGCATATAACAAGAAAAACCATCAAGGAAACAGTAGTGAGATTTATCTGCTAGGCGTTCAAGCATCTGGTCAATGAATGGCAGGGGAAAATGGTCCTTTTTGGTAATCTGGTTCAACCTCCTATAGTCGATGCAAACTCTCCAACTGTTCTACACCCGAGTAGGAATCAGCTCCTCCTTCTCATTTTTTATCACGGTGAGGCCGATTTTCTTCGGGACTACCTGGACGGGACTCATCCATTGGCTGTCGGAGATAGGATAAATGATTCTAGCTTGCAAAAGCTTGGTTACCTCCTTCTTCACTACATCAAGAATCACTGGGTTGAGTCTTCTCTGTGGCTATCTTACTGGTTTAGCTCCATCCTCTAAATTTATCCGATGCATACATGTGAATGGGCTAATACCAGGAATGTCCGCCAGGGTCCAGCCTATAGCCTTCTTATGCTTCTTGAGAATTGATAATAGCTTCTCCTCTGGCTCATCAGCAAGGGAGGCAGATATAATTACTGGAAAACATTTGCTATCATCCAAGTAAGCGTATTTTAAATTTGATGGCAGAGGCTTCAATTCTGGTGTGGGCAGCTGGATAGTGGTAGAAAGAGATGGTTTCTCAGCCTGTACCTGATAAAGAAAGTTAGAGGTATATGAACTTCCTAAAGCATGGTTAGTTCTATTTGACTCTAGAAAATCAATCTTAAGAGGTAAAACATCACCAGACATGTAATCAATATCAAATTCAGATTCACTCTCAACATCAAATCCAGACATATGATGAAATACAAATTCAGATTCAATGCATGAAGAGTGATAGGCATGCAGATTAGAATGAAGATCAATCATGTATTCATCAACAATATGGTCAATTATTTCAGCACGGAATACAGAAAGATCTTCAGAAGGGTGTTTCATAGCATCGAGAATATTAAAATGAACAGTTATATCACCAAACTCCATAGATTGTGTGCTTGCATATACATCTATCTTAGTTCTAGCAGTTTTCATAAAAGGTCTGCCTAGAATGATGGGAACTGATCCTTGAGAAAATTCCTCCTCCATATTCAAAACATAAAAATCAACAGGGAAAATCAGTTCACCAACTCTAACTAAGACATCCTCTATGAAACCAGCAGGATAGGCAACACTTCTATTAGCTAAATGAATCACCACATCAATTGACTGCAAAGGACCAAGAGATAGAGAATCAAAAATAGACAAAGGCATAACACTAATAGAAGCTCCTAAATCTAGCATGGCATTGGCAAACTTATTGTTCCCTATAATACAAGGTATGCAGAATGTACTTGGATCCTTACATTTTTTAGGAATTTGGGGAACGGATTTACTAATCAATGCGGAGACATTTCTGCCCATGCTAATTCTTTCACTTCCTTTAAGCTTCCGCTTATGAGTGCACAGCTCTTTCAAGAATTTAGCATATCTTGGAATTTGCTTTATTGCATCCAGCAGAGGTATGTTTACCTCTACTCTTCTAAATGTTTCCACGATATCCTTCTCTGCCTCTTCCATTTTTTTTGTTGGAAATTGCTCTTGGAGGGAATGGAAGAGGGATATGCTGCTGCTGTAAGTCAGAATTACCAGTAGAAGATTCACCTGCATAGAAATTGTTAGGCAACTTACTCTTTAAATTTTTGTCATCATCTTTTTCTGGAGTAGAGTGAAGTTGGGCAGGTTCATTTGCGGATGAGGAAGATGCTACTGGTTGAGGTCCTTGATACTGCTTTCCTGACCTCAATGTAATGACACTCACATTTTTGGGATTTTGGACAGATTGAGAAGGCAGCTTGTCAGAGTTTTGTGATTGAGCTTGGTTCAGCTAGGTGGCCATCTGCCCCATCTGATTTGTTAAACTCTGAATTAAGGCTCTAGTCTCCTGTTGAAACTGCATGTTCTGTATTGTCATTTGCCTCACTAATTCTTCCAATGGAGGTTGAGGAGGGGCCTCAGTAGTGGATTGTTGTCTCTGTTGATGTTGTTGTTGTTGTTGTTGTTGCACTGGAGGAGGAACGTATGGTCTACTTGGACCGGCAGCATTTTGGAAGGAAGGAGCAGGCTGCTGTTGTTGTGGCTGAGGGCTAGACCATCTGAGATTAGGGTGATTCCTCCATTCGGGATTGTATCTGTTGCTGGAGAGGTCATAATTGTTCTGTTGTGGTTGATTTTGCTGTTGAGGTTGAGGAGGTCTATTGTAGATGTTTGCAGCATAAGCTTCAGGCTATTCAATTGCTCCAGATTGCTGCACAAAAGGGCAAAGGTCTGTATGGTGGTCGGCAGAGGAGCATAAACCACAGAGTCTTACGACAAGTACAAATTTCTGATTCAAGGCCAGTTGGGTTACCAGGTGTCATACCCTAATTTCGTCCGGGGATTATTACTTGATGACATGCAATCTTTGGTCAGCCACTGTTTACAACCTTCTCACCTAACCACTACCCGTGCAACCTCTACCTAAGAGCCACTCTTAGATATGAGAACCCCTCTCACTCCCTCTCAAACACTCTCCCGTGTTTACAAATAAATCAAAGACACACCAGAGATTGCTCTCTGAACAAAAGAGATCAACTCTACACACTAGAGATCAACTCTACACACTAGAGATCAACTCTACACACTCAGGTCCAACACTTGATGTTAGAGTAACATCAAGGTGGCTCACAAAACACTCAAGTCCCAAAACTCACAAAATAACTCTTCAATCCCGGACTTGGTGCAGAACTCGTGCAGCCTCCATGTTTATATAGCAGTGTGCGTATCTGGGCTGCAACTTCTTGTGCTGGATGAGATCTATCATTCTTCTGAAAAAATCTGCACTTAAAGATCTAAAAGATACAGTTTGATCTTTTAGTTTTTATCTTTAATCTTTATTCCCTGAACGAACTCTTCTAGTTTGTAATTCGAACTTTAATTATCTTTTAATTCGTTCCTAAAGATAGATCGTCTAATCTCTTGCTAACTGCACAATAATCTGTTAAAGATATAACAGATTTATATGTCCAGTATTTTCGGGCCAGATGTCCTGGACATCGTATCCGACATCGTGGATCCTGCAGCTTTTGTGCATTGTGCAGCAACTCCAGTATTTTCGGGCAGGATGTCCTGGACATTGTATCCGACATCGTGGATCCTGCAGCTTCAATTCTTCATTTGACATTTTATCTTGCCTTGTGCATTGTGCAGCCCGATCTTATTCTTTGACATAACGTTGGACATCATGTGCAGCAACTCCAGCTTTCCTTCATTGTCTAAGTGCTTATGTTAACAAAATTTTAGCCAATCTTTTAAAAACTCAGTAGAGCTAAGCACTAACAATCTCCCCCTTTGGCAAATTTTGTCTAAAACATACTTAGACACTTCCTGAGCAGGTACGAGCAGTTATGCAAGTGGGATCAGCAACTTTCATTATCAGAGTAATCAAGCACAGCGGAATCTGTAGTTTAGACAAGTTGCAAGTCGTTTCCAGGATGTCAAGACATCTTACGTGACATCAGCTTTCTGCTCCCCCTGTCTTCATGCTCTTACTGCTGTGAAGCAGTTCACTGCAGCATCTTCTATCAGCTACTAGTCTTTTCCAGGATGTCGAGACATCTCATGTGACATCAGCTTTCTGCTCCCCCTGTCTTCATGCAGCATCTTCTATCAGCTACTAGTAGCTTACATCAGTCATCATCAGCAGCAGTCTCCCCCTCAAAATCATATACATACAACTCCCCCTCAAAATCATGAATCATGCATACATCGTAACCTACTTCTCAAAATCATACATCATGCATAATACTACTATTGCATACATATTAATACCATTACTCCCCCTTTTTAGACAGAATTTGACAAAAGTAGAATGCATGAACTTAAGGTGCAAATATTACAGACCAATAGTAATCCATTGTTCAAAGGGACATGCCCCTATAGCTAGTAAAAAGCAAAAACATAAAGGTCTGATGATCATGGGGTGGCTTCAGAATCATCATCATCATCTGAATCTGTATCCTCTGCTGCATCTTCCTCTGCCTCAGCTGCTTCTTCTTCTTCCTCAGCTGCTTCTTCTTCTTCCTCAGCTGCTTCACCATCATCAATGCCACTGTCTGAGAGTCTCTTGATCAGGCGTTCCAGCTCCATCTTCTTCTCTGTGTTGGCTTTGATGGTGGCTTCCAGCACCTTGCATGTGTCCTTAAGTTCAGCAATCAAAGTATCTTTGGACACAGCACCTGAAGCAGCAGCTTTCCCTGATGTCGAGACAATGTCTGGGACATGTGTCCCCTCAAACAGTTTGTAATGCAGGGATAGAGGAGATTCTTTCTGTGGCAACAGTGGATGTATGATTGGTGGGTACCCAGTTTGCAGCGCCAATCCTGTGCAGGATTGCATACTTCACACTTAGCTTCCCTGCAGACAGCTTCCCTTTCTTTGGCCAATGCTGGACTTGTTTGGCAGTGATTTCCTTGGCAATTTGATGCTCAGAGACAGTAATATCCACCACTCCATCTGTTGGTCTGCCCAGGTATTTGTTGATTACAGCAGGGGAGAATCTAACACATTTTCCTCTGACAAATACTTTTTGATACTCATCACTCTTTCTGTTTGTTATGTCAGAGGGAATGTTGACAATAAATTCCCTGACTAGACTTTCATAGCAATCTCCCAGCTTGGTGACAGTTTTCAGCAGTCCAGCAGCCTTGATGAGGTCCATGATCTCCTTGCAATCCAAGGCATCTCTTCCCAGTTCTCTTTCCAAGGCAAGTCTGCGTTGATACACAAATTTCCACCTTTCAGCATTGCCAATGGAGTGGAATGAGATGTTGTCCAATGGTGCATCAGGGACATTTCCAGGCACCTTTTTCCCTGATGTCTTGGCCCTCTTGATGTCGGGAACATCTAGTTCGACATCATCATCAGAATCAGATGAGGAAATTTCTTTCCTCTTCTTGGAAGGAATTGCGACTTTGCTTCGTCTGGATGAGGTAGGAGTGATTGGAGTGCTCTTCTTCTGTGCCATAGTCTTGATTCGTCCAGACCTCTTAATGGGGGTTTTTCCTTTTCGGCTTTGTAATCTTTCTGCAATGCCAGGTGCCAACTTGTTGGCAATGGGTTCCTCATCAGATTCTACTTCTTCTAGGTCAATGAGGTCACCTGGAGCAGGTTCTGGTGCCCTTGGTGCAGGGGTCTCCTTTGTGGCTTGATCCTCTTCCTCTGTTGATTCCTCTTTGCTGGGTGAAGAGAGGACTTCAGTATTTGGTGTGGAAGATGTTGGAACATCTTTCTCAGCATCAGGAACAGCAACATCTGGGGTGGAAGATGTTGGAACATCTTCATCAGCATCAGGAACAGAAGCATTTTTCAGAATGTTACTCACAATACTGCGGATCTTCTTATCCATCTCTGTGTCTACTTCCCTAGGACTTGTTGCAAGGCTAGGGTTTTCAGAAATCTTCACACCCTGTTGTCGTTTGGGAACCAGTTTTTCAGGAACAGGGGCTTGACCAGGAATCATCTGTATGGGTTGGATATGGAATTCAGGTTGTTCCTGGATTGATGGTGCTTTGGTGGATGATGGGGATGATGGTACAGAGGGTGAACCAGGAGCTGAAGTTTCTTTTGGTGAGGTAGCCATGGAAGTGCAGAGCCTTTGGAATGATTTCGTAAATCTCTGAGAGCTATTGGGGAATGCTGAAAACGAGATTTCCACGAAAATATAAGTTTGAATGAGGAATGTAGAGGGACGTGTGAAGCAACGGTCGAATTTGTTTTGGCTTAGTAGTGAACGTGCTATTAATGTTAAGTGAGACGTTTGAGCACGTTCAGATAGCAGTAGCTGCTATAATTCCTCTAGCAGACAAATGCCCAGCTTGCCCCTCAGTTTTTCAAACTGATTTGCATCCAATGCCTTTGTGAAAATATCTGCTATTTGTTCCTCAGTGTCAACATGCTCCAGTGTGATAACTTTATCATCAACAAGCTCTCTGATATAGTGATGTCTAATGTCAATGTGCTTGGTTCTGCTGTGTTGCACAAGATTTTTAGAAATATTAATAGCACTCAAGTTGTCACAGTATAATGTCATGACATCTTGTTCGACATTGTACTCCTTCAGCATCTGCTTCATCCAAACTAGTTGTGAACAGCTGCTTCCTGCTGCAATATACTCTGCTTCAGCAGTAGATAGGGACACACAGTTCTGCTTCTTGCTGAACCATGAAATAAGATTGGTTCCCAGATAGAAGCATCCACCAGAAGTGCTTTTTCTGTCATCTGCACTTCCAGCCCAATCAGCATCACAATACCCAACCAGCATTGAATCTGAACCATGACAGTACATAATCCCATAGTCACTGGTGCCATTTACATATTTCAGAATTCTCTTTACATGAGTCAAGTGACTTATCTTAGGATTGGCTTGATATCTTGCACAAACACCTACTGCATAGGTGATGTCGGGTCTGCTAGCTGTTAAATATAGTAAGCTCCCAATCATGCTTCTGTACAGACTTTGATCAACACTGGTGCCAGCTTCATCCTTTGACAGCTTCAAGTGAGTAGGTGCAGGTGTTCTTTTATGGCTGGCATTTTCCATCCCAAACTTCTTGACAATGTTCTTTGCATACTTGCTTTGTGAGAGGAATATGGAGTCTTCCATCTGCTTCACTTGGAGTCCCAGAAAATAAGTCAGCTCTCCAACAAGACTCATCTCAAATTCAGATTGCATCTGTTGGACAAAATGTCGAAGCATCTCATTCGACATCCCTCCAAACACAATGTCATCAACATATATCTGTGCTATCATCAAGTTATCAGCATCTTGTTTGACAAAGAGAGTCTTGTCAATTCCTCCCTTCTTATACCCTTGCTGAGTAAGGAACTCTGTTAGCCTTTCATACCAAGCTCTTGGAGCTTGCTTCAATCCATAGAGAGCCTTCTTGAGCCTGTATACATGATCTGGATGAGTTGGATCTACAAATCCCTTTGGCTGCTCCACATAGGCTTCTTCATTCAGGTATCCATTCAGAAACGCGCTCTTCACATCCATTTGGTACAGCTTGAATTTGAGGATGCAAGCTACACCAAGTAACAATATGATGGACTCAAGTCTAGCAACTGGAGCGAAAGTTTCATCAAAGTCTACACCTTCAATCTGAGTGTAGCCTTGAGCAACAAGTCTGGCCTTGTTTCTGGTTATAACACCTTCTTCATTGGTTTTGTTCTTGAAGATCCACTTGGTGCCAATCACATTAGTTCCCTCGGGTCTAGGAACTAGCTCCCAAACTTCATTCCTTTTGAATTGCTCCAGTTCTTCTTGCATAGCATTGATCCAGAACTCATCAGTCAGTGCCTCTTTCACATTCTTGGGCTCAATTTTGGAGACAAAGCATGAGTTGGAGACAATCTCAATCTCCCTTGATCTTGTAGTGACTCCTCTGTTTGGATCTCCTATAATCAGCTCCTTGGGGTGCATCTTCTGGATTCTAATGGAGGGTCTCTTGTCAGGTTGGTTGATGTTTGATTCATCTGTAGCAGAATCAGAGTTTTCTGCATTTTCTGCACTTTTAGCTGTATCTGCTACATTGTCTCCCGATGTTCTGACATCTTCTTCGACATCCTTCTTTCTTGCTGGAGTTAGATCATCAACAACCACATTGATGGATTCCATCACAGTTCTGGTTCTGGAATTGAATACTCTATATGCTCTGCTGTTTGTAGAGTATCCCAGGAATATTCCTGCATCACTCTTGGGATCCATCTTTCTCCTTTGCTCTCTATCTGCCAAGATGTAACATGGACTTCCAAAGATGTGGAAGTGCTTGACAGTTGGCTTCCTCCCTTTCCAGATTTCATACAGTGTGGTGGGAGTCCCTCTTCTAAGTGTGACTCTGTTGTGGATGTAGCATGCTGTGTTCATGGCTTCAGCCCAGAGATTATAGGGAAGTTCTTTGGCATGGAGCATGACCCTAGCAGCTTCTTGCAAAGTCCTGTTTTTCCTTTCAACTATGCCATTTTGCTGTGGTGTAATGGCTGCAGAGAACTCATGAGAGATGCCTTCAGATGTGCAGAATTCAGTAAACTTGCTATTTTCAAACTCTCTGCCATGGTCACTCCTGATTCTCTTGATGACACAGTCTTTTTCTCTTTGAAGTCTTAGACTCAACTCCTTGAATACTTCAAAGATGTCTGATTTCTCTCTGATAAAGTTGACCCAGGTAAATCTGGAGAAATCATCCACAACAACAAGAGCATACCTCTTTCCTCCAAGGCTTTCAACTTGCATAGGCCCCATCAAGTCCATGTGAAGTAGTTCCAGCACCCTGGAAGTGGTCTGATGTTGAAGCTTCTGGTGGGACATCTTGACTTGCTTTCCAATCTGACATTCACCACAGATTCTGCCTTCTTCTATTTTCAGATTGGGAATGCCTCTAACAGCACCTTTGTCAATGATTTTCTTCATGCCTCTTAAGTGCAGATGTCCAAATCTTTGATGCCATATTTTGACTTCATCTTCTTTGGAGAATAGACATGTGGAGGAGTGACTGGTTTCTTGAGGTGTCCATAGGTAACAGTTGTCCTTTGATCTGCTGCCCTTCATTAGAACTTCACTCTTCTCATTTGTCACCAGGCATTCTGACTTTGTGAAGTTTACATTGAATCCTTCATCACACAACTGACTGATGCTGATCAAGTTTGCAGTCAGTCCCTTCACCAGCAGTACTTTGTTCAGACTAGGAAGTCCATCATGGACCAGCTTTCCCATTCCAGTGATCTTTCCTTTAGAGCCATCTCCAAATGCCACATAGCTAGAGGAGCAAGGTTCAATGTTCACCAGGAATTCTTTAACTCCTGTCATGTGTCTGGAACAGCCGCTATCTAGGTACCAATCTTCCTTAGCTGATGCTCTAAGTGAAGTATGAACAACAAGACTAACAGTCTTGTGTTTTGGAACCCACATCATCTTCCTTCCACTGCTGCTACTTTGAGTTCCATGATGTGGATGGCCATGTAAATGATAGCAAAAGGGCTTTATGTGACCATACTTGCCACAGTAGTGACACCTCCACTTCTTTCTTTTGCTCCTTTTCTGCTGCCTTCCATGATGTCGAGACCGATGTTGTGACATTGTGGCTCCAGTGCTGTTTTTGGCAGGAACAAATTCTGTCATGGTTGTTCTGCCAGCGGACTTATGATTAAATCCAAGTCCTCTCTGGTTTCCAACATTCTTCCCAAGCTGTAGCACCTCATCAAGCAAATCTGAGCCTTTATTCAGCATCTTTATTGACTTTGTCATGTTTTCTAGTTTAGAGTTCAGAAAACCAACTTCTCCTTTAAGCTCAGAGATCTCCTCTTCATGTGCCTCCTTCTCAGCCTCCAGATTTGCAATGACCTTCTTCAGTTGTGCTTCTTGCTGAAGAATCTTCTCACTTTTGATGCATAGTTCTCTATAGGATGTAGCAAGCTCATCAAAAGTGATTTCACTGTCTGTATCACTTGAATCTTCAGCAGATTCAAATCTCCCAGTGAGTGCATTCTCATCTCTGTCAGAATCACTTTCTTGTTCACTCTCTGTATCATCAGACCGACATACAGAAAGTCCTTTCCTCTGCTTCTTGAGATGAGTGGGACATTCAGCTTTGATGTGTCCATAGCCTTCACATCCATGGCATTGAAATCCTTTGCTGTGACTGGGCTTTTCATCTGACCTTTTCTGGTGTTCACTACCTTTCCTGATGTCGAAAGGGATGTTCCGGACATGTGGTTTCTGCCTCCTGTCCATTCTGTTCAGCACTTTGTTGAACTGTTTTCCAAGGAACACAACTGCATTAGACAGACCTTCATCAGTATCCAGGTCATACTCATCTTCTTCTCCTTCATCATTGGACACGAACGCCAGATTCTTGCTCTTCTTTTCAGTCCTATCCGAGAGTCCTAGCTCAAAGGTTTGAAGGGAACCAATGAGTTCATCTACTCTCATGTTGCAAATGTCTTGGGCCTCCTCTATTGCAGTGACTTTCATGTCAAATCTCTTAGGCAAGGATCTGAGGATCTTTCTCACCAGCTTTTCATCTGTCATTCTTTCTCCCAAGGCAGTGCAAGCATTGGCAATTTCAAGAATGTTCATGTGGAAGTCATGAATACACTCTTCCTCCTTCATCTTCAGATTTTCGAATTTTGTGGCCAATAGTTGCAATCTGGACATCTTCACTTTGGAGGTTCCTTCATGAGTGGTTTTCAGGATCTCCCATGCATCCTTGGCCACTGTGCATGTGTTGATCAGTCTGAAGATATTCTTGTCAACTCCATTGAATAGAGCATTCAAAGCTTTGGAGTTTCCAAGTGCCAATTCGTCTTCTTCTTTAGTCCAGTCTTCTTCTGGCTTCAATCCATCAGTGGGCTTTCCTTCTGTGTCCAGCATCTTGGGATGTTCCCAGCCTTTGATGACAGCTTTCCAGGTTCTGCTATCCAGTGATTTGAGGAAGGCCACCATCCTTGCTTTCCAGTATTCATAGTTGGTTCCATCCAGAATTGGTGGTCTGTTCACTGGTCCTCCTTCTTTCTCCATGTTCATCAGAATTTATCTCCCTAGATCTCACTCAGTGATTTCGAGTGCCCGCTCTGATACCAATTGAAATTCTGATACCAATGACAGATGTCGTACCGGATGTCACGACATCACGCTTCAGAACATGCAGATTATATTTGACTGTGTGAACAGATTAAACAAGTAAATGACACAAGAGAATTGTTAACCCAGTTCGGTGCAACCTCACCTACATCTGGGGGCTACCAAGCCAGGGAGGAAATCCACTAAAATAGTGTTAGTTCAAGGTCTAACAGCCACTGTTTACAACCTTCTCATCTTTTTCTGGAGTAGAGTGAAGTTGGGCAGGTTCATTTGCGGATGAGGAAGATGCTACTGGTTGAGGTCCTTGATACTGCTTTCCTGACCTCAATGTAATGACACTCACATTTTTGGGATTTTGGACAGATTGAGAAGGCAGCTTGTCAGAGTTTTGTGATTGAGCTTGGTTCAGCTAGGTGGCCATCTGCCCCATCTGATTTGTTAAACTCTGAATTAAGGCTCTAGTCTCCTGTTGAAACTGCATGTTCTGTATTGTCATTTGCCTCACTAATTCTTCCAATGAAGGTTGAGGAGGGGCCTCAGTAGTGGATTGTTGTCTCTGTTGATGTTGTTGTTGTTGTTGTTGTTGCACTGGAGGAGGAACGTATGGTCTACTTGGACCGGCAGCATTTTGGAAGGAAGGAGCAGGCTGCTGTTGTTGTGGCTGAGGGCTAGACCATATGAGATTAGGGTGATTCCTCCATTCGGGATTGTATCTGTTGCTGGAGAGGTCATAATTGTTCTGTTGTGGTTGATTTTGCTGTTGAGGTTGAGGAGGTCTATTGTAGATGTTTGCAGCATAAGCTTCAGGCTATTCAATTGCTCCAGATTGCTGCACAAAAGGGCAAAGGTCTGTATGGTGGTCGGCAGAGGAGCATAAACCACAGAGTCTTACGACAAGTACAAATTTCTGATTCAAGGCCAGTTGGGTTACCAGGTGTCATACCCTAATTTCGTCCGGGGATTATTACTTGATGACATGCAATCTTTGGTCAGCCACTGTTTACAACCTTCTCACCTAACCACTACCCGTGCAACCTCTACCTAAGAGCCACTCTTAGATATGAGAACCCCTCTCACTCCCTCTCAAACACTCTCCCGTGTTTACAAATAAATCAAAGACACACCAGAGATTGCTCTCTGAACAAAAGAGATCAACTCTACACACTAGAGATCAACTCTACACACTAGAGATCAACTCTACACACTCAGGTCCAACACTTGATGTTAGAGTAACATCAAGGTGGCTCACAAAACACTCAAGTCCCAAAACTCACAAAATAACTCTTCAATCCCGGACTTGGTGCAGAACTCGTGCAGCCTCCATGTTTATATAGCAGTGTGCGTATCTGGGCTGCAACTTCTTGTGCTGGATGAGATCTATCATTCTTCTGAAAAAATCTGCACTTAAAGATCTAAAAGATACAGTTTGATCTTTTAGTTTTTATCTTTAATCTTTATTCCCTGAACGAACTCTTCTAGTTTGTAATTCGAACTTTAATTATCTTTTAATTCGTTCCTAAAGATAGATCGTCTAATCTCTTGCTAACTGCACAATAATCTGTTAAAGATATAACAGATTTATATGTCCAGTATTTTCGGGCCAGATGTCCTGGACATCGTATCCGACATCGTGGATCCTACAGCTTTTGTGCATTGTGCAGCAACTCCAGTATTTTCGGGCAGGATGTCCTGGACATTGTATCCGACATCGTGGATCCTGCAGCTTCAATTCTTCATTTGACATTTTATCTTGCCTTGTGCATTGTGCAGCCCGATCTTATTCTTTGACATAACGTTGGACATCATGTGCAGCAACTCCAGCTTTCCTTCATTGTCTAAGTGCTTATGTTTTAACAAAATTTTAGCCAATCTTTTAAAAACTCAGTAGAGCTAAGCATTAACACCTTCCTCAAACGTAAATACAACTCCCGAACTTAGAATTTTCATTTTGACCGGTTTCCTTCGGTTTTTCCAACGTTTTCCACAAATAAACGTTGGTGGCGACTCCGCGCATCTTTCCTCCTTTGGAAAGCGCACCCGTGAGCCTCGCCCTCGCTAGCCCGCGAAGGGCACGTTGCGACAGTTGGCGACTCCACTGGGGATCTTTTGTGAGTTAGGCCTATTCTAAGGAATTGTGGAATTGTGAAACCTTGTGTGTGCATTTATTGAACTGTGTAAAATGTAAATAACTGTTGTCTATTTTGCATTCTTTACACTGCATTCTAAGCACCCACGGGTTTGAGTAAAAAAAGGGCCCTACACCCGGGTTCATGGGAATTTAAGGAGTGGAGGTGAATCTATCATCATGCTAGGTCTCCGACTTGCTTGATAATAGTGAAACCTCATCTAGAGCTTTCCCTCTTTATAATGTGTTGTCGCTGGTATTCCATACCGCCACAACAGCCGTATGAGTTATGAATTGTTGGGAAGTAGTTACTAGAGACCCATAGATATTATCCCATAGGTTTCCAAATAGGGGCAAAGAGCAAACACGCTCATGTGCCATTCTTTCTCATGCATGTTTTGGTTTATAGTTTTTGCTAGTAATGTTTGGTTTCTTTAGAGTAATACGTAACCCTTTTAATGCTACGTTGAGGCGCCGTCATGCCCAAAACGTAGCATTAAAATTGGATCTATGCGGTCTCGTATGTGTGAATTACCCCTTTGTGTTGTTTTCTTTTCCGTTTCATGCATACGCATTGCATCATTCATGTCGGAGTCTTGATCCACCCCTTTTTTAGGTAAAATGATGGGGACAAATCAAAACGGCAAAAGGTTTTATCAAGTCAAGGTTAAAGGTCTAGATGTCACTAGCCTCAAGGAATTGGGACGATTGATGGGACCCCTCCAAAGGCAAGCCTTCCGCAAAGTTTACCGGAAGATTCTAGATTTGACCATAGCGGAGGTATTTACGGAAGCCGTCGTATCCCTCGCCCAATACTACGACCAGCCGTTGAGGTGTTTCACGTTTGGGGACTTCCAAATGGTGCCAACTATTGAGGAGTTTGAAGAGATATTAGGATGCCCTCTCGGGGGGAGAAAACCGTATCTTTTCTCCGGCTTTCTTCTTTCCTTGAGCAAGGTTGCGGCTGTGATTGGAGATTCAGCAAAAGAGTTGGATCGCATAAAGCAAATTCGAAACGGCGTAGTGGGCCTGCCTCGGAAATACTTGGAAGACAAGGCAAGGGATATGGCAAGCCAAGAGAAGTGGGGGGCGTTTGCGGATGTTTTAGCTTTGCTGATTTTTGGGGTTGTCCTCTTTCCGAACGTTGACGGCTTGGTAGACTTAGCCGCCATTGATGCTTTCCTCGCATATCACCATAGCAAGGAAAGTCCAGTCGTGGCTATCTTGGCAGATTTGTTCGACACCTTTGACCGGAGGTGCGAGAAAAACAGTGCACGGATTGTCTGTTGTTTACCCGCTCTCTGTGTATGGTTGATTTCACACCTATTCCGACAAGACACGAGACACCCGTGTCCGCTTCAAAGCTATCGCTCGTGCGCCGAAAAAGGAAGAGTCGTTTGGGACCAACATTTGGCTGGGATAGGGGGCAGCGCGATCAATTGGTTTCCTCGTTGGAAGGAAGGCAAGGAAGGAGTTCTTTTCTCGTGTGGGGACTATCCTAATGTTCCACTGATAGGGACTAGGGGTTGTATTAATTATAATCCCGCACTCGCCATAAGACAGCTAGGGTATCCCATGAGGGGAGCGCCAACCGAAGAAAGTCTCTCGCCTTTCCTTGTGAGGGATCAAGGCGTGCAAGGTCTCAAGGTTATACAAAGAATCCACAAGGCGTGGAGGAGTCCGTTGAGGAAAGACAAGGAGCTTAGAGGCATCCGAAACGGCGTCATTGGAGGTTATCATGGATGGCTAAGAATTCACACGCGGGGCTTAGGTTGGCTCTCCAAATTGAAAGTTATCAATGAGGAGAACTTCGAAGCTCTGGAGGAAGATGAAGAAGTCCGAGCTCTGAAGTTAGAGCTAGGGAAAGCGAGACTCGCCAAGGAGAAGTTCAAATCAGCTGCTACACACATCTGGAAGGAGTGCACCGAGTTACAAGAGGAAAACGCGGCCACTGCAAGAGCTCTTGAACAAGAAACCAAAAGGGCTCGCAAGGAGGAATACAGCCGAGAGAAGTTCTGAGGAGCATTGTGGGGTAGCAACAATGAGCTCAAGCTCCGAAGAGAGGAAAGAGATCGGTCATGGGTGCATGGCATGATCTTAAAAGAAGAGTTAGTTGCTTGCGTGAGGTCCAAAAGGAGTTTGGCTCAACACTTGGAAGCCACGAAGCAAAGCATGCTAGCCATTATAGGGCAATACAAGGAAGAATTGAACCAGTCCATGGCCCATGAACACAAGTTAGTCGAGGATTTTTCACAAGTGTATGCCGAAAAAGAAGCAAGAGGGAGGATGATTGATGCGCTGCATCAAGAAGCGACTATGTGGATGGATAGATTCGCCTTGACCTTGAATGGAAGTCAAGACCTCCCGTGTCTGTTAGCCAAAGCAAAAGCCATGGCCGAAGTGTGTACTGCCCCCGAGGAGATTCATGGGCTAATCAATTACTGTCAGCACATGATAGATTTGATGGCCCATATAATTAGGAATCGTTAGGTTCTTTTGTAACACCTTTGTATAATCTTGGCTTGATGAAAGCTTTGTTCTTTTTATAAAATGAGAAGTTCTGGACTCATTACGTTATCTAAAAATCTTGGGGTGGATCCAAGTGCTCCGATCATCCATTTGCATACTCATGTTTTGGTGGCATACTCACCGTTGTTTATTTCTTTAGGAATTTCATCATAACTAAGAAAACACCAAGGCACCCCTATAACACTTGATCAAGAAAAATGGATAATGAAGAGGGTGTGCAGGAACAGATGAAAGCCGATCTATCGACCTTAAAAGATCAAATGGCTTCCATCTCGGAGGTCATGTTAAAACTCCAGAAAACCATAGAGGATAAAGCCACCGCAACCGCCTCCAGTACAGTTAGGGAAGCGGAACCGGTGCTGCAGCCTGCCTTGAATCCGGTCCTAGCCAAAAACACGACCGTGTTTGGTCGAAGGTATAGTCCGCAAGCTTATCCTTATGGCCTGCCTCCGGACTTCACCCCCCGTGCCACCCCGGAAGATTTAAGCCAAGCCCCTACTTTTGAGGGGCAACTCCCACCTTATGAAGACTATCCCGGGCAAGACGATGGGGAAGGAGATACCCATCTTGGCCCCCTGCTCCACCTCAAAGATCCATCCCCGCATGAACTACCCCAGCCGAACATAGTCTGCCATATCCCGGCCTCACCCATGCCCGTAAAAGAATCTGTTCCCTTCGCGGAAGATAGGGGAAAGATTGAGGCGCTTGAAGAAACGTTGAGGGCAGTCGAGGGCCTCGGCAATTACCCATTCTCGGATTTGGCAAATTTATGTCTTGTGCCCAACATCGTCATCCCTCCCAAGTTCAAAGTACCAGACTTTGATAAGTACAAAGGGACGACATGTCCAAAGGGGCATCTCCGGATGTATTGCCGGAAGATGGGGGCATATTCTGCGGACGAAAAGTTGTTAGTCCATTTCTTTCAAGACAGCTTGGCCGGGGCAGCTGTAGCATGGTATACCAATCTGGAAGCTTCCCAGATCCGATCATGGAAGGACTTGGCAACTGCCTTCATTAGGCAGTACCAGTACAATACGGACATGACTCCCGATCGGAACCAGCTTCAGGGTATGACTAAACGAGAGCATGAGTCCATCAAGGAATATGCCCAGAGATGGAGAGATCTCGCAGCCCAAGTCGTACCGCCCATGACGGAGAGGGAGATGATCACCATTATGGTAGATACGTTACCCACGTTCTACTATGAAAAGCTGATAGGCTACATGCCAGCTAACTTTGCAGATCTCGTCTTCACCGGAGAAAGGATTGAATCCGGGCTACGAAAAGGCAAGTTTGAATATGCTGCCAATATGGCCCCCAACAACAACAGAAGAGCCCCAACAGTGGGCGTGAGGAAAAAGGAAGGAGACGCCCACACGGTCACCACCGCCCCAACATGGATGAAAGCACCCCAAAATATCCAAAGCTCATACCAGCCCAATCCCCCAAATTTTTTAATCCGAGCCAGGAATTCCCTCCCGACTCAAGTAAAAGGACCACCCGTAGTAGAAAGAGCGCCGGCCCAACGCACAGCTCCAGCCGCACCCCGGTTAATTAATAATACAGCCCCCGGCGCGACCTATAGATATGCACATCACCCGAAAGACAACTTCCCTCCTATTCCCATGGCATATTCCGAGTTATGGCCTTCATTATTGGAGAATCACTTGGTGGTGGCCATACCCGGGAAGGTTCTCCAGCCACCCTACCCCAAGTGGTATGATCCGGGTGCCAAGTGTGTGTACCATAGTGGAGTTCCCGGACACAATATTGACTCCTGCATCCTGTTCAAGTATAAAGTGCAGCATCTGATTAGTGCCGGCTGGCTAGCGTTTCAGGAAGAAGGCCCAAATGTTAAAACCAACCCACTAGCTAGTCATGGAGGTGCTAGCGTGAATGCCGTCGAAGAGGATGGGCCATCACGGACAAAGAGGTTGGGAGACGTGGCTACTTCTAGACGCTTCATCTATCAATCACTGCAAGCGGTGTGCATGGTCTCCCGAGGTGGAGATGAAAAGGATGAATGTTTGTTTCACCTTGGGGAGTCGCATGACATGGAAACCTGTCCCGTGGTGGAAGGATTGCTTCAGCGGCTCATGGATTGCGGGCAGCTTGAAGTGTTCATAGGAGGGAAGGAAGAACCACAAATTTGCATGCAGTCGGAAGAGAAGAAGGTTCCTCTAACCCCCAAGGCCCTAGTGATATGTTTTACTAGGAAAGGGACCGGCTCCACACCCATATACCCGCGGGCGGCACCCAAGCCAACGCCATTTGCATATCAAAGTAATAAGGCCGTTCCGTGGAAGTATACCCCTCCCGCGTCCAGTGAAAGAGTTGTAACCGAAGTTGACTCTCTATCAGCTAAGGTAACCAACATCACCGGCCTCAGTGGCGTAACCCGCAGTGGTCGAGTGTTCGCTTCCCCTTGCCCGGCGGAATTGCCCTCTAAAGGGAAGGCGCCCATGGTCCAAGAGCCCACAGACATAGCCACCCCCTTGAAAGAAGTAGATCCTCCCGTGGCAAGAGGAGCCGAAAAGAAAGAGGGACTTCAAGGAAAAACCGTGACTTTGGAAGAGGCCCATGAGTTCCTCCGCCTCATCCAACAAAGTGAGTTTAAGGTAGTCGAGCAACTGAATAAAACTCCAGCAAGGATCTCATTGCTTGAACTACTTATAAACTCCGAGCCTCATCGTGCGCTGTTGATGAAGGTTCTTAACGATGCCCATGTGGCACATGATATCTCAGTGGAGGGTTTCGAAGGCATCGTTAATCATATAACCACCAACAACTACATCACGTTTGCGGAAGAAGAGATTCCCATTGAGGGGAGAGGACACAACAAGGCTCTACATGTGTCGGTGAGATGTATGGACCACGTTGTCACAAAGGTACTTATCGACAATGGATCGAGTTTAAATGTGATGCCAAAGACCACTTTGGAAAAGCTTCCTTTTAGTGCGTCACATTTAAAGCCGAGTTCGATGGTGGTGCGAGCCTTTGATGGTACTTGGCGGGAAGTAATGGGGGAAATCGACATTCCCATTCAGATAGGCCCTCACACTTGCAATGTGGTGTTTCAAGTAATGGATATAAATCCTGCCTATAGCTGCCTCTTGGGAAGACCGTGGATTCATGCCCTGGGAGTGGTCCCTTCAACGCTTCACCAGAAATTGAAGTTCGCAGTGGATGGACTTTTAGTGATAGTGTCGGGTGAAGAGGACATGTTAGTGAGCTGCCCTTCCTCCGCACCGTACGTAGAAGCGGCGGAAGAATCATTGGAAACGACTTTCCAATCCTTTGAGGTGGTGAGCTGCGCCTCGGTGGAACCAAGTCCGTCGCTACCTTCTCTCTCCAAAGCGGCCATAATGGTGGCGCGCGTTATGCTCAGGAACGGATTTGAGCCCGGAATGGGTCTAGGCAAGGACTGCCTCGGGAATTCCGACGTGATCGATATCAAGGGAAATCCATACAAGTATGGATTAGGGTACGAACCTGGGATGCCGGGGAGGAGGAACGTGCCGTCAAGATTTCGGGCGGATAGGGTATGGCCCGGCCGTATTAGCCAGTGTTTCACCAGCGCTGGAATGGCGTCCGAGGAGGAGGTGGCCGCAATAGAAGAGGAGTTCCCTCAAGACCCACCAAGTTTTGTGCAACCATGCCACCCCGATTCCCAAGTGGGGAACTGGCGCGTTATAAGCCAGTCAGAAGTCTATACCGCTGATTCAATGTAATTAGAGCCTATAGATTTCCGTTCTCTTTTGTTTTGTGAAACCTACCTTATTAAATAAACAAAGAGATCTTGTTTCATCTGTTCTTGCAGTACCACCCTTTCTCATATCATTTTGCATGTTTTTTGTTTCTTTTGTCTTGTTTGGTATAGATATGAGGGTCGATTCTTTGAGGATCCTAACAACGAGGGTTTGACAATCGATTTCGATCGAGATATAAGCCAAACGATAAACGAGGAAGAGGAAGAGGACGTCCTGTCACCAGAGTTGGAGAGGTTGGTCGCTCAGGAAGAACGTGAAATGAAGCCTCACCAAGAAGAAACCGAATTGGTAAACTTGGGGACCACGGAGGAAAAGAAAGAGGTAAAGGTAGGAACCGGTATGACCGTGCCTATCTGCCAAGGCTTGATAACCCTTCTTGAAGAGTATCAAGATGTCTTTGTGTGGTCGTATCAAGACATGCCCGGTCTGGATTCCGACATTGTGCAACATAAGTTGCCGTTGAATCCTGGGTCTTCCCCGGTTAAGCAAAAGTTATGAAGAATGAAACCCGAGATGTCTTTAAAAATTAAAGAAGAAGTAAGGAAGCAGTTTGATGCAGGTTTCTTAGCTGTGGCACGGTACCCGGAGTGGGTGGCCAACATCGTCCCAGTCTCGAAAAAGGACGGTAAGGTTCAAATGTGTGTAGACTACCGGGACTTGAACCGGGCCAGTCCAAAAGACAATTTTCCCCGGCCACACATTGACATATTGGTAGATAATATGGCTAAGTTCGCCCTTTTCTCATTTATGGATGGTTTCTCGGGATATAATCAAATAAAGATGGCACCCGAAGATGTAGAGAAGACCACTTTCGTCACCCTATGGGGGACATTCTGCTATAAAGTGATGGCCTTCGGGTTGAAAAACACTGGGGCAACCTATCAGCGTGCCATGGTGGCGTTGTTCCATGACATGATGCATAAGGAAATAGAGGTCTACGTAGATGACATGATTGCTAAGTCTCGGACCGAGGACGAACACCTTGTCAATCTGCGTAAGCTATTTGGAAGGTTGCGAAAATACCATTTAAAACTAAACCCAACCAAATGCACCTTTGGGGTGAAGTCGGGGAAGTTGCTAGGATTTATCGTAAGTCAGAAAGGGATAGAGATAGACCCCGAGAAAGTGAAGGCCATCCTTGAAATGCCGGAACCACGCACGGAGAAGCAGGTTCGGGGATTTTTGGGCAGGTTGAATTATATCGCGAGATTTATCTCGCAACTCACCCCTACCTGTGAACCCATTTTTAAGCTGTTACGTAAGAACCAAGCGGTCCTATGGAACAGTGACTGCCAAGAGGCCTTCGAGAAGATCAAACAGAGTCTCGCGAATCCCCCGGTGCTCATGCCACCTGTAACAGGAAGACCTCTTTTCCTGTACATGACCGTGTTGGACGAGTCTATGGGGTGTGTGTTGGGTCAGCATGATGATTCTGGGAAAAAGGAACAAGCCATCTACTATCTAAGCAAGAAGTTTACCGCATGTGAGATTAATTACTCAATGCTGGAAAGGACGTGTTATGCTCTGGTATGGGCATCACATCGGCTTAGACAGTACATGCTCAGCCATACCACGTGGCTTATTTCCAAAATGGATCCCGTGAAATACATCTTTGAAAAGCCGGCCCTGACGGGGGAATCGCCAGGTGGCAGGTACTATTGTCTGAATTCGATATCGTTTACGTCACCCAAAAGGCGGTAAAGGGAAGTGCCTTAGCAGATTATTTGGCCCAGCAACCCTTCCAGGATTATCGGCCGATGCACCCCGAGTTCCCAGATGAAGATATCATGGCCCTGTTTGAAGAGAAGCGGACGCACGAGGACATAGACAAATGGATTGTTTGCTTCGATGGGGCGTCTAATGCTTTGGGCCACGGAGTAGGGGCAGTCCTTGTATCCCCGGATGATCAGTGTATTCCTTTCACGGCTAGGCTAGGTTTTGATTGTACCAATAATATGGCCGAGTATGAAGCGTGCGCCCTCGGGGTTCAGGCGGCCATTGATTTTGATGTAAAACTACTCAAGGTGTATGGAGAGTCAGCTTTGGTCATACGCCAGTTGAAAGGAGAATGGGAAACTAGGGACTCGAAGTTGATACCCTATCAAACTCACATCTTGAGGTTAGCCAAGTACTTTGACGACATTTCCTTCCACCACATACCCCGGGAAGAGAATCAGATGGCTGACGCACTAGCCACCCTGGCATCCATGTTTCAACTTGCCCCACACGGAGATTTGCCATACATCAAATTCAAATCTTAAGGCAGGCCGACATATTGTTATGCAATAAAGGAAGAGCGGGATGGGAAACCGTGGTATGTCGACATCAAGCGGTATGTCGAGGATAAGGAATACCCACCAGGGATTTCTAACAATGACAAGAGGACGTTGAGGAGATTGGCTACTGGTTTCTTTGTAAGTGGTACCATCCTGTACAAACGAAACCACGACATGACCCTCCTACGATGCATAGATGCCAAGGAGGCGAACTTCATGATCGAGGAGATCCACGAGGGTTCCTTTGGGACACATGCCAATGGGCATGCTGTGGCCAGAAAAATCCTTAGGGTCGGTTATTATTGGCTCACCATGGAAAGTGATTGCTGCGCTCATGTAAGGAAGTGTCATAAATGTCAAGCATACGCAGACAATGTCAATGTTCCGCCATATCCTCTGAATGTTATGTCCGCCCCTTGGCCCTTTTCCATGTGGGGAATAGATGTCATTGGGGCCATCGAACCCAAAGCGCCGAATGGTCACCGCTTCATTCTTGTGGCGATAGATTACTTCACCAAATGGGTCGAAGCGGCTTCTTATACTAATGTCACAAGGAATGTGGTAGTTAGATTCATAAAGAAGGAGTTGATTTGTCGATATGGACTCCCCAGGAAGATCATTACTGACAACGACACCAATCTGAACAATAAGATGATGCAGGAGATGTGCGAAGACTTCAAGATCCAGCATCATAACTCTACCCCTTATCGGCCAAAGATGAATGGGGCTGTAGAGGCTGCGAATAAGAATATTAAGAAGATTGTTCAAAAGATGACGGTGTCATACAAGGATTGGCATGAGATGTTGCCTTTCACCCTACACGGGTACAGAACCTCGGTACGAACTTCTACTGGGGCAACGCCGTATTCCTTGGTTTATGGGATGGAGGCAGTACTCCCATTTGAGGTAGAGGTTCCTTCTCAGAGGATAATGGCGGAGTCGGGCCTAGAAGAGTCAGAATGGGCTCAAGCACGCTACGACCAACTTAACCTTATTGAAGGTAAGCGTTTGGCCGCCATGAGCCATGGGCGTTTGTATCAACGAAGGATAAAGAATGCGTTCGACAAGAAGGTACACCCGCGCAAGTTCAACGATGGGGACCTCGTGCTGAAGAAGATGTCCCACACTGTTAAAGATAATCGAGGCAAGTGGGCCCCGAATTATGAAGGACCTTTCGTGGTGAAAAGAGCTTTTTCTGGGGGTGCTCTGATACTCACCCACATGGATGGCGAGGAATTGCCTTCGCCCGTGAACTCCGATGTAGTTAAACGATATTACGCTTGAAGTCTGGGGCAATCTGAGGACCGTTGCACGTTTTTGTTTCTGAGTTTTTCTCGTTCCTCTTGGTTTCCTCTAGGGATTCCCGTTCACTGTATTTGTCTCGTTTCTTTGAAAAGAAAAGGTGGGCGGGGTTTTAGTCCTCCCTTTGGTGTTTCAAACTTTGTGTTTTAGATTTGTTATAACTTGAGCCCTCTTCGCTCGGTGTATGGGGGTACCCCAAATGCTTATTTAAAATTGAATCTAACCAGCCTTCACTAAAATAAAATCATCGCATTAGAAACATTCATACATTCATACATGCACATGCATATCTTGTGATAGCAAAGAGTAGAATCGTCTCAGGCCATGGTCAGAAGTCAAGACAAATCAATGGCGGAAATCAACCAAGGTAAGGCGATGACCGGTCACGATTGGCTGTGTGTTGTTGTTTCCTACTTGCAGGTACACAGGGACGGATGCAAGTGGGGCTAGGGTCACGACCGACTGATCGTTGCCCCTTCCCGGCGCTAAACAAGCAGAGGACGTCGCTGCAAGGCAGCCCAGTATCCTTTGCGTTCACAGTTTCTTTTACTATTGTTTGTTTTAAATAAGTAATCAACACCTAATTCTAACTAAAGTAGGTTCAAGTTAGGCAAAACGCTAGCCCGTAAGGGAGGAGGGGACATGGTTAATGTTCCCCTCAAAAAAAAAAAAAAGTGGCAGGTTAGCTCGCCTGGGCGAGCAACCCCTACACTCAAAATATAAAAAACGATGGAGGGGAACGTTTTTGTATCCAAAAAACTTCCCCCCTTTCATTCAAGAAAGAAAGAACACGAAGGCTTGCGGTTTCTTGCTCCGCTAAGCCTTTTGATCGCGTTTTGCTTTCGTTTTTGGTGTTTCAATTCACTCCAACAAGTAAGTATTCCATCCTTGAGTTTTTTGCTTCCCATTGATGTGTTTTCTTCATCTTTTGGTGCCTTAAAGTGTGAGAACATGCTTATAATTGTGAGGCAGTTTTGGTTTGCTTTGGTGCTTGTTTTCTTGAATTAAGGATTTGAATGAAAAGGCCTTAGGCCTAGGTTGTATTCTGAAGCAATGGGGCATGCCACATTGCTCCCATTCTCTTGCAATTTATGTCTAAACATGCGCCCACCAAGTGCTCGGTGAAATGCCTCAATGACATATGAGCATGGTTTTGTAAGCTTGGGATGGTGGGACTGTTTTATATACATAGGGACAGCATGAAGGATTTAAAATGAGAGTCCGAATGTAATTCTAGGCCTAGGAACCCAAGCTTTTAATTTCAATGCAAGGAAGCATGACTTATGCCTAGGAATCTAAATTTTTGGTTTTGAATGTAAAAAATGCATGAATATTAGGACATGTTTGAGGGTTTTTATTAAAATTTAAATTTGGCTGCCCCATGAGGAATACCTTGCACCTAGGTAGCATGGAAAATACCTTTCAACGGTATATATATATGTGAATATATGGCATGAAAATACCTTGCAAAATGAGTGAATAGTAAATAATGCCTTTCAAAATATGTATATTTGTGGATAGGTAGCATAAGGAGCCTTTCAAAAAAATGTGCCCATGCCAAAGATGGCACAAGAATGCTTCCCAAATGAATATATGATGTAGAATTGCCCCTCAAGTGTAGATTAGATGGCATGAAAGTCCCTTTTGAATGCAAAAGTGTGTGCATAATGTAATTAGCTTTCGGACATGCATATAAATGAATATGAGAGAAACAATAAAAATTTGTATGATATACATTTCAAACATGTATAGGTAGTTTGTAAATAGCAAATGTTTAGGATATGAACATATGTAATTTTGGGCACAATACCTTGAGCATGCGTGTAAGTATTCTTTCCAAAAATATATATGTGTGGTAACTAGAATGTTTTGAATATCCTTGTATGTTGATATAAATAATAGGGTATTTTCTACACATGCGTGTGTGCATGAATGGATCATATGAGTTTAGTCTAAATTAGAGGGATTGGCATGACATTTTTTGCGTTAAGATAAGCATTATCTTGTAAAACTAACTTCTAAATGTTTGTTCACGCAGGAAATGGCCCCGAGGAAACTTGCCTCAAAGAGATCCAGGAAGGATAAGGCGGCCGAAGGAACTAGTTCCGCTCCTGAGTATGACAGTCACCGCTTTAGGAGCGCTGTACACCAGCAGCGCTTCGAGGCCATCAAGGGATGGTCATTTCTCCGGGAGCGACGCGTCCAGCTCAGGGACGATGAGTATACCGATTTCCAGGAAGAAATAGGTCGTTGGCGGTGGGCATCACTAGTTACCCCCATGGCCAAGTTTGATCCAGAAATAGTCCTCGAATTTTATGCTAATGCTTGGCCAACGGAGGAAGGCGTGCGAGATATGAGGTCTTGGGTAAGGGGTCAGTGGATCCCGTTTGATGCAGATGCTATCAGCCAGCTCCTGGGATACCCTTTAGTGCTGGAAGAGGGTCAGGAGTGCGAGTATGGCCAGAGGAGGAACCGGTCCGATGGGTTCGATGAGGAGGCCATCGCCCAGTTGCTATGTATACCGGGGCAAGATTTTGCCCGGACTGCTGCCGGGAGGCGGGTGCGGGTCATGCGCACCAACATGACCACCCTGACTCAGATATGGATGACTTTGCTGCTCAGCAACATCCTGCCCACCGATCATAATTCTGACCTTCCCCTGTCGAAGTGTCAGCTGGTGTACGCCATCCTGACGCGGATGAGCATCCATGTGGCTCAGTTAATCGCTGATGCCATCTATATTTTTGCAGGTATGGCGCCTACCAGGCACCCTCTGGACCCAGATAAGTCCAACAGGGCCCTGGGATTTCCCGCCTTGATCACAGGACTCTGCCAGTCGTTCGGCGTCCCCGTCACACCTAGCAAGGTGATTCGGCCGCCCATCACCCGAGCTTTTATTGAGAAGTACTGCACGCAGAGACAGGTCCAGGGTGATGCACCATAGGCCGCGGATGCGCCGCCACCTCATCAGGCTGATCCAGCCGGATTGTTTGATACAGAGCAGTATTTGCGGCATTTGGTGATGCAATCCTACCCCGCAAGGGCATTGGCTAGAAGACTCCAAGTAGATTGGGCTAGAGATCCAAGGAAAGGCCCTAGGGTTCTCATGAGCCTTAGGGTAGATTTCGAGCCCATGGGCTAAGTATGAGCCCGCTTATCTTTGTAAATATTAGAATAGGTTTTTCCTTCGTCTAGGCCTTGTATTTTGGCCATTCTAGTAGTATAGGGTTTTAGCCTTGTATTTCGGGGCATTTTGAGTTGTCTTTGTAATAAGGACTTTTTTTGTATTTTCATGTTTTTTTGTCATGGGGGTGAGCTTAGCTATTATAGGGGGTGTGTAGCTAAGTTCTAGCTTCTCATCTCAAGGAGGTGAGCTTAGCTATTAGAGAGGTATGTGTAGCTAAGCTCTAGCTTCTTTAGGAATCTTCTTAAGGAAGCTTCTCAATGAGGTGAGCTTAGTTATGAGAGGGGTGTGTGTAGCTAAGCTCTAGCTTCTCAAGGAAGTTTTCTCAAAGAAGCTTCTCAAGGAAGTTTTCTCAAGAAAGCTTCTCAAGGAAGCTACCTAGTCTATAAATAGAAGCATGTGTAACACTTGTTGTAACTTTGATGAATGAGAGTCTTGTGAGACACAACTCAAAGTTCAACTTCTCTCCCTTTTTCTTCCTTCAATTTCGTGCTCCCCCCCTCTCTCTTTCTCTCCCTCTTTCTTTTCCTCCATTGAAGCATCCTTCCAAGCTTCTTATCCAAGGCTCATCTTGGTGGTGAAGCTCTTTTTTCCATGGCTTATTCCTTAATGGATGGCGCCTCCTCTCACCTCTTCTCCTTTGTCTTCCGCTGCATCTCCATGGTGAAAAATCACCATTGAAGGACCTCATTGAAGCTCAAAGATCCAGCCTCCATAGAAGCTCCACAAGCAAGCTTCCAGCCAACCATCGGGCACATGTACAGACTCATGATTGTCTGTATCAGATGAGTCTCAGCCTGTAGAGTCAGGGCTTTACTTCTTTTTCGTGCCCTACTCCAGACCAGTTCAGGGCAGAGGTCGCGTGGCCTGGGGATTGGCCTGAGGCCCAAGCAGGAGAGGCACCAGCAGGGGCACCAGCAGAGGCTCCCAACGAGGCAGATGAGGCCCGCGAGGACGAAGAGATGACCGATTTACTTGATTTCTTAGGAGGAAGCGGAGCCGCATGATTGGGAGATTCTTTGATCCATATTTCTTTTTGTTTCCATTTTTTCTTGGTATATATCCTTTTATTTTCGTTTGACTAAGGGACTAACGTTTGTTTCATGTTTTGACTTTTGTTTCGTACATACATATCACTTGAGTTGTTATGTCGGTATTTGTTTCGTTATTGTCAATAATGTTTGTTTGAAATGCTGGAACCGCGTAGAGTTTTTTTTTCATTTTTAGGAACGTCGTCCTAAAAATAATAAAATAAAATGAACCAAAAATCCTAATAAAAAGAAAGAAGCGCTGTGAATAAAAGTCATGTTCATAAAGAAAAGAAAAAGGTTTTTATCTATACATGTATGTAAAAGGAAATGTGTATAGAAGAATTCTTGTGTGTAAATGATGCGTGGAAAGGAATTCTTGTGTGTGTGAGCAACGAGTGTATGTGAAGAAACCGTTGTGTGAACCATAAGGTTGAGTTGGGAAAAATGAAAATCTTTGAATGTAAATAGGGTTTGTATATAGATCGTGTGACGTAAGAAGAAGAGTTCTAATGCGTGTACAAAAGAAGTTTGTCATAGATGTATAAAGAAAGATTTTCCTCATAAAGAACCACAAGTGTATAGTTTTAGTGAACATATTTAAAAATAAAACAAAAAGTAAAAAAGAAAGAAGGACCGCAAAGATCGACATGTTGTAGTTAAGAAGTATGAATCATTCGTAAAGAGCAAACGCATCTTCTGGAAACAAGGGACCGATGCTAAGAGTTTATTTTCCGGAATGAACTGAGATAAGGATGGATGAATGCATTGAACTGATGAAAGAACATAATTTGGAAACGTTGGGTTTGTCTGTGTAAATTCCCAACCGTAGTGTCACGATGCCATAAAAGGGATGCTTGAGTGCCCACCTGGCTGTAGCCATGACTAATTTTGCACGTTATTTTCAAATCATCATTGTCACGCGTGCCTTATGGAATAATGTGGAAGTTCGGCCCGAGACCAACACCTTGTCACCCAGATTTGTTTCGCCCCAGATATCAAGATTGGGTTCCCACGATAAAAGACCCCATTGAAACACAACCTCAGACCTTTTTGAACCTTGGCCTGTAAAAGAGGAATCCTCATTCTTTTCCCCGAAGCAAAGGACAGTGAAATCTCCTTAAAGGAGAGCGAATGGAATGCTAAAATCCGATTTCCAAAAGAAAGGGACGGGAAAGGAAAAGTGAAGAGAAAGAGAAGGAAGAAATGGAAAGAAAGAAGGAAAAAAAGAAAAATAAAAATAAAGAAAAGAACAAAAGAAAGGAAAGGAAGGATTCCTGATCAAAGATCGAAAGGAAGCGAAAAGGGAAAAGAAGCAACTCTCGATCAATGAAAGAAAGAGGATAGAAAGTCTCCAAAGCCAGATTGCCACTCAGAATCATTCTTGACTGGCAATATCCCACCCCACATGAACAAAGAGGAAAAGACCAAAACACCCAGCTTCCTCTAAAAAAATGCTGACCTCGAGAAAATCCTATTGGTCTGTGATCGTATGTTTGATCTATGATTCGATAGGAAGTCGCGTGCAAAATAGAGTCATGGTGCAGTTATTGGTTTGGGAATAGGATAAGACACTTGCCTTGTGAGTTTTATACACCAAGAGTGATTTATTTTCAGCTTAGCCCCATGTTTCCCCTGCGTGTTCATTTGAAGGCTAGAAGTTGACGTCCTACCCTTCATTCTCGGTTGCAAGAAAGATTACCCTTGGCACAAGTATATTGTTTCTCCAAGATGTGGTGCTCTCGCGAATGATTTATTTTTCTTTGCAAAAAGCATGTTATCCTTTTAGGTGGAAAAACCCGGTGGACCGTTCGGTCCCGCCAACAACCTTTTCCGGAGTCATATGAATGTTATTGCTTAGGACTGTTCATGTGTCCTCCATTTTCGAGTTTGGAGCTGTGTTCCGTGATTGCCTAAGAGAGGACCCTCAAGGCAATCCTCCATTCTCATCCTTTTCCGAAGCCACATGGATGAATTGCATTGTCATTCATGTGTCCTCCACTTTTGAGTTTGGAGCTGTGTTCCATGATTGCCTAAGAGAGGACCCTCAAGGCAATCCTCCATTCTCATCCTTTTCCAGAGCCACATGGATGAATTGCATTGTCATTCATGTGTCCTCCACTTTTGAGTTTGGAGCTGTGTTCCATGATTGCCTAAGAGAGGACCCTCAAGGAAATCCTCCATTCTCATCCTTTTCCGGAGCCACAGGAATGTTATTGCTTAGGGCTGTTCATGTGTCCTCCACTTTTTGAGTTTGGAGCTGTGTTCCATGATTGCCTAAGAGAGGACCCGCAAGGCAATCCTCTATTCTCATCCTTTTCCGGAGCCACATAGATGAATTGCGTTGTCATTCATGTGTCCTCAATTTTCGAGTTTGGAGTTGTGTTCCATGATTGCCTAAGAGAGGACCCTCAGGGCAATCCTCCATTCTCATCCTTTTCCGGAGCCACATGAATGTTATTGCTTAGGGCTGTTCATGTGTCCTCCACTTTTTGAGTTTGGAGCTGTGTTCCATGATTGCCTAAGAGAGGACCCTCAAGGCAATCCTCTATTCTCATCCTTTTTCGGAGCCACATAGATGAATTGCGTTGTCATTCATGTGTCCTCCATTTTCGAGTTTGGAGTTGTGTTCCATGATTGCCTAAGAGAGGACCCTCAGGGCAATCCTCCATTCTCATCCTTTTCCGGAGCCACATGAATGTTATTGCTTAGGGCTGTTCATGTGTCCTCCACTTTTTGAGTTTGGAGTTGTGTTCCATGATTGCCTAAGAGAGGACCCTCAAGGCAAACCTCCATTCTCATCCTTTTTTGGAGCCACATGAATGTTATTGCTTAGGGCTGTTCATGTGTCCTCCACTTTTTGAGTTTGGAGCTGTGTTCCATGATTGCCTAAGAGAGGACCCTCAAGGCAATTCTCCATTCTCATCCTTTTCCGGATCCACATAGATGAATTGCGTTATCATTCATGTGTCCTCCATTTTCGAGTTTGGAGTTGTGTTCCATGTTTGCCTAAGAGAGGACCCTCAAGGCAATCCTCCATTCTCATCCTTTTCCGGAGCCACATGAATGTTATTGCTTAGGGCTGTTCATGTGTCCTCCACTTTTTGAGTTTGGAGTTGTGTTCCATGATTGCCTAAGAGAGGACCCTCAAGGCAATCCTCCATTCTTATCCTTTTCCGGAGCCACATAGATGAATTGCGTTGTCATTCATGTGTCCTCCATTTTCGAGTTTGGAGTTGTGTTCCATGATTGCCTAAGAGAGGACCCTCAAGGCAATCCTCCATTCTCATCCTTTTCCGGAGCCACATGAATGTTATTGCTTAGGGCTGGTCATGTGTCCTCCACTTTTTGAGTTTGGAGCTGTGTGCCATAATTGCCTAAGATAGGACCCTCAAGGCAATCCTCCATTCTCATCCTTTTCCGGAGCCACATAGATGAATTGCGTTGTCATTCATGTGTCCTCCATTTTCGAGTTTGGAGTTGTGTTCCATGATTGCCTAAGAGAGGACCCTCAAGGCAATCCTCCATTCTCATCCTTTTCCGGAGCCACATGAATGTTATTGCTTAGGGATGTTCATGTGTCCTCCACTTTTTGAGTTTGGAGCTGTGTTCCATTATTGCCTAAGAGAGGACCCTCATGGCAATCCTCCATTCTCATCCTTTTCCGGAGCCACATAGATGAATTGCGTTGTCATTCATGTGTCCAACATTTTCGAGTTTGGAGTTGTGTTCCATGATTGCCTAAGAGAGGACCCTCAAGGAAATCCTCCATTCTCATCCTTTTCCGGAGCCACATGAATGTTATTGCTTAGGGCTGTTCATATGTCCTCCACTTTTTGAGTTTGGAGCTGTGTTCCATGATTGCCTAAGAGAGGACCCTCAAGGCAATCCTCCATTCTCATCCTTTTCCGGAGCCACATAGATGAATTGCGTTGTCATTCATGTGTCCTCCATTTTCGAGTTTGGATTTGTGTTCCATGATTGCCTAAGAGAGGACCCTCAAGGAAATCCTCCATTCTCATCCTTTTCCGAAGCCACATGAATGTTATTGCTTAGGGCTGTTCATGTGTCCTCCACTTTTTGAGTTTGGAGCTGTGTTCCATGATTGCCTAAGAGAGGACCCTCAAGGCAATCCTCCATTCTCATCCTTTTCCGGAGCCACATAGATGAATTGCGTTGTCATTCATGTGTCCTCCATTTTCGAGTTTGGAGTTGTGTTCCATGATTGCCTAAGAGAGGACCCTCAAGGCAATCCTCCATTCTCATCCTTTTCCGGAGCCACATGAATGTTATTGCTTAGGGCTGTTCATGTGTCCTCCACTTTTGATTTTGGAGTTGTGTTCCATGATTGCCTAAGAGAGGACCCTCAAGGCAATCCTCCATTCTCATCCTTTTCTGGAGCTACATAGAATGTTATTGCTTAGGGCTGTTCATGTGTCCTCCACTTTTGAGTTTGGAGCTGTGTTCCATGATTGCCTAAGAGAGGACCCTCAAGGCAATCCTCCATTCTCATCCTTTTCCGGAGCCACATGAATGTTATTGCTTAGGATTGTTCATGTGTCCTCCACTTTCTAGTTTGGAGCTGAGTTTCGTGATTGCCTAAGTGCGGACCCTCAAGGCAATCCTCCATACTCCACCTTTGTTCGGAGTACCATGAATGTTATTGCCTAGCGCTGTTCATGTGTTCTCCATTATCAAGTGCGAAGCTTCTGGTGACTGGGAAGCACGTTATTCTGTTGTTTTCCAGATCGGTTCCTTCGCCAAGTATGTGTATATGTGTATATATGTATTATATTCGTTTGTTCTTGTTGTTGTTTGTATTTTGTTTTGTGCAGAAGAAAAAAAGGAAGAAGTAGAGACGAGAGTCGTCATCATGGAAAGGCAGGGCGGACGAAATCAGTGTCCTATCTTTGCTTTCCTCTTATCTCCGATGAGAGGTAAGTAAAGAGGGGCAACTGTCATACCCTAATTTCGTCCGGGGATTATTACTTGATGACATGCAATCTTTGGTTAGCCGCTTTGAGATACTTGGCGTCCTTTGTTGCACAATAAATGAAGTCCCGAGACGTCTCAGAAATCTAAAGGAAGCAGGCTTGCGCGATCCGTGAAATTCCGTAATGTGGCGGAAGTCGAAAAGAGGTGTTTTTGCGCAATCCGTAAGTTTCCGTAACTTCTTCGAAAGCTAAAAAAGAGTAAATACATAATCCGTAAGTATTCGTAACCTTGCGGAAGGAAAATAAGTATCGTTACGAAATTCGTAAAGTTTCGTAACGTTATGGAAAAAGAATTACAAAAAAATAGAAAAAGGGGGTGCATTTAGTAAAAAGGGGGGTGTAAATAGCAACCAGGCCCACTTGGGCCCTCCAGAAGATTCCTCCAGAAGGCTGTTGCTTCTGGAGGAAGCAACCTTGCTCGCCTGGGCGAGCTGGGCGGCAAGCTTCTCCCCTATTTTGCTATAAATAGGGGGAGAAGTGAAGAAGAAAAGGGTTCAGCCCCTTAGGCACTTCTCTCTCTCTCGAATTTGCTTAGAAAAATTGTTTCCGTGAAGATTATCCAAGCCGAGGCGCTTCCGTAACGTTTCCATAACGTTTCCGTGAGTAATTACGCGAAGATTCTCGACCGTTCTTCAAGATTCATCGTTCGTTCTTCGTTTTCTTCAGTCTTCAACGGGTAAGTACCTCAAACCAAGCTTTTCAATTCATTATATGTACCTGTGGTGGTCCACATTGTGTTTCATGTGTTTTTATTCTCGTTTTCATTTACTTTTTATACTCCCTTTTGACGTGCTTAAGCCATTTATTTAAGTCATTCCTCGCTTAATCTAAAAATAAAATAAATTTCCACCGATCGTTTGAATTGTATCATCCGATAATTTTGGTTAAAATGAATTCCGACCGTTCGGTCGTGCCGTAACCACGTTGGAAATCAAAAAAGAGGTAAAATAATAATATAATAATAAAAAATACCTTTTAGTAAAGTAAAGCGAAAAATCAATCGGACGTTTTCTCTTTGGGATTTCTCATTCTTAATTGAATTGACTAATAACTAAAGTGAAACTAAGGCTAAAATCAAACTCGCCTAGTCAAGCTCGTCCACAAAAATAGGTTTTTGGAAGTTTATCATTTCAGTTTCTTACTAAGTAAAAAGGATAATTTTTAAGGTCCAACGCCTTAAAATGATCATCCTTCAAGTAAAGAGAATCACTTGATCCATGCATAAGGAAGAACTACGTAGGTCTGATTTCCTCTCCAAAGGAGGGTACGTAGGAGCAAAAGCCCCGCTTTTGTCGACCTCAAAAAATAAAAAGAAATAAAGTTAAGATAACGCAATTTCCACAATTCTAAAAAATAGGCTGTTGTCCTTCGAGACAAACGTGATAGGTGTTAATACCTTCCTCAAACGTAAATACAACTCCCGAACTTAGAATTTTCATTTTGACCGGTTTCCTTCGTTTTTTCTGACGTTTTTCACAAATAAACGTTGGTGGCGACTCCGCGCATCTTTCCTCCTTTGGAAAACGCACCCGTGAGCCTCGCCCTCGCTAGCCCGCGAAGGGCACGTTGCGACACCAGGTTAACCAAGGCATCTAGTTTACCCTCAAGCTTCTTAGTTTCAGCTGATGAAGATGAATTCGTGGCTACTTCATGCACTTCTCTAATGACAATAGCATCATTTCTGGCACTAAACTGTTGGGAGTTGGAAGCCATCTTCTCAATTAAATTCGTGGCTTCAGTAGGGGTCATGTCTCCAAGGGCTCCACCACTGGCAGCATCTATCATACTTCTCTCCATGTTACCGAGTCCTTCATAAAAATATTGGAGAAGAAGCTGCTCAGAAATCTGGTGGTGAGGGCAACTGGCGCATAGTTTTTTAAATCTCTCCCAGTATTCATATAAGCTCTCTCCACTAAGTTGCCTAATGCCTGAAATATCCTTTCTGATGGCCGTGGTCCTAGAGGCAGGGAAAATTTATTCTAAGAATACTCTTTTGAGGTCATCCCAGCTCGTGATGGACCTTGGAGCAAGGTAATATAGCCAGTCCTTTGCCACTCCCTCTAAAGAATGAGGAAAGGCTTTCAGAAAGATGTGACCTTCTTGGACATCTGGAGGTTTCATGGTGGAGCAGACAATATGGAATTCTTTTAGATGCTTATGAGGGTCTTCACCTGCAAAACCATGAAACTTGGACAACAAGTGTATCAGTCTAGTTTTAAGAACATATGGGACATCCTCATCAGGGTATTGAATGCACAAGCTTTCATAAGTGAAATCAGGTGCAGCCATTTCCCTTAGAGTCCTTTCACGAGGTGGAGGTTGAGCCATATTTTCAGAATGTTCAAACTCAGAATGTTCAAAATCAAAATGTTCAAAATTATAATGCTCAAAATCAGGATGTTCAAAATTACCAACCACAGAATGCTCAGACTCACCAATAACAAAATGCTCAGGATGCTCAAAAGGTACAAAATGTTCAGGGTAATCAAGATGCACACTATGCCTAACTAATCTATGAAATGCCCTATCTATTTCAGGATCAAAGGGTTGTAAGTCACCTGGATTGCCTCTAGTCATGCACTATATGCAGCAGTTCATGTGTTTCTTAGACAGGGCAAAAGAGGTGGGTTAAAACTACTGCTATACTCAAACAATATCCAAATGAGCTGAAATTTTGTGAGCAACACCCTAAAATCATGAAAAGATAGAACAAAAATCTTTAGACAAAAATTCAAAGTCTAACTATGGAAACTACCTGAGGAAAGTTTAGAAAACTAAAATAGTAAAACTTGAAAAATAAAAAAAAAAAAACTAGTAAACAGGCGATTTTGGCTAGTTAGAGACCTTAGCCAACCTACAGCAAGCTGCCACGGTATGGGAAATTTTTTCTACCCCAAATAAATATATAATAATAGTCATTCTCATACCCGGAGTGAAAGTTATGGCTGTTTGAAGTTTTGCTAAACACAAGTTCTCAAATTTTTTTGAATCTCTCAAATCTAGCCACAACAAGTGTTCCTGGTATTTTTCACACAAAATATGAGTCAAAAGAACCTACCACACCAAAATTCAGCCAAAAATAACAACCCTAACTATCAAAACAAAAAATCGCCAATTAAATTGTCAACAACTGTCACTAACTCAGTCACTAGTGTAATGCTGTGTGAACACTAACACATAATCAGTCTCTAATTCCATCACTAAGCATTATTCTTAGCAAAACATAAAACTGAAGTAGGGGAAGTGCTGAACAAGGGGTACTACTAAATTGCAAAACAAAACATCAAATAAAATAGAACAACACACTAACACAACATGGACATACTAAACAAAAGAATTAAACGTAAAACAACTAAACATAAAACATGAATCACTAGCTATTATGAACTTTTGCACCACTGCTCCCCGGTAACAGCGCCAAATTTGATCGAGGCCGTACCCGAATCAAATAAACATTGAAATGCAGTAACAAGGAAGTGATCTTAGGTCGTTTCCCAACGAGCAATGACTGACCAAATGTTCATAATATGCTTCGTTATAACAGTAACAATTGGGGGGATGTTTGTTTGTGAATTTAAGAACAACCAGATTGGAATATGAAATTAATAGTATTAAAAACGTGTTGTTTCCTCTAATTCAGAAGCCATTCTCTTATCCTAGGTTATGAGGATTTCACCCCTGACAGTTAACCACTTAATCCAACCCTAATTTTATTTACTAAGCGAAAATCAATTTAGGGTTGTCAATATGTGATTAAGCAACACATACACCAAGTAACCCCTTGTTCATTAAGCACGAACGTAATTTAAGCACAGAGGCAATTAATCGAACACGAAGTGCGCACAGATTAACAGAACGCATGTGGGTTAATTGGTGAAGGGAAAACCGATAGGAGAGCAACATTAAAAACAGAACCTCAAAGAGAGTTACACTTCATTCTCAGAGGGAAACAACACTAGAAATTTAGCCTTCCATAAGTTCAACAAAAGCATAAAACATAAATGAAACTAGAAGCAGAAACGTAAATGAAGCTAAAGGCAGAAAACGTAAATGAAGCTAAAGGCAGGAGAAGGAACAAAAACGAAATTGTAATTGAAAGCAGAAAATGGAAAATGCATTCACGTGAACAGTAGTACAAAGCTAAAAACGTAAAACCCTAAAAATCCATGCACTCAGCTTAGGTATTCTCTCCTGAATAATAGAATAGCCTGCACGAATCCCAAGGCTGTGCTATTTATAAGGGTCACTCAAAGTCACTGGGCCTGATTACATTATTTTGTCCTAAAATGAAATAAAAATACCAAATAAAAACTGAACGCAATAAAATGAAATTAGACAAAATCTAATAAAATTGTCTTCTCTCTTCCAGTCCTATCTGGCTCAGCCCAATTGCTTATAATTATCCTGAAATTGAATTAAAAACACCAAATTAGTCAAGTGGGCCCAATTGATAAAACTGAATAATAAATTTAACAATTAGAGTAAATCAGTAGAGGTAAACGATGTTGCACATTGTCAGGGTTCAAACCAGGCATATCTTGGTATGACCAAGCGAAGATGTCTTGGTAGTTCCACAGCAAGACTACCAATTCATCTCGGATTGGTGTTGTGATGCCCGTACCCACCTTTACCTCTTTCTTTTCTTCGCCAACACCTAAGTTTACGACTTTCGTTTCTTCTTGGTGAGGCTTCATCTCTCGGTCTTCTTGAGCGACCATCCTTTCTAGCTCAGGGGGAAATTCCATACCTCAGGCCGATTTGCTTCTCGTTCAAAATCGACAGCCAGGTCCTCGGTATAAGTACCCTCATAGGACTCGTCATCGGATTTGTATCATTTGAACGCAACAAAAATAAACATGCAGATGAATGAGAATGGGTGAAGGCGCAATAACATATGAAGGAAAGATCTTTATATTATATTTTTTAATAGCAAAAGACATAATGCCTTAACAAGGAGAGAACCCTAAAGCCTAGGCCCAGCTATAGGGTTGAAGCCAAAGCATTACATTATGCCCGCCATGGAAACTTTGGGTCATTCCACGGCTTGCCCGTTTCCCAATTGAAAATCAGGAAGGCATGGCCGCACCCAGTCCGAACGTTCTTGAGGGGCTTTGTCGTGTATCATGGTGACTTGCTCTTCATGTCTCAAGCCTGCACTCACGAAGCTTTTACTGATATGACAAGGAGGGTCCTTCCTCGCTTGTGGCCTTAGTTGCGGGCTCGTGCCCCTATTCCTCCTTTCTACGATGCTTCTTCTCACATCAGTTCGCGTGGGCTTATAGCCTAGCCCAAACTTCTTGCGGTTTTCCTTGATGTCCACTAAGCTGGCCATGCCATCATTATTCTTTCCCAAGCCCATTCCGGGCTCATAGTCGTGCCCTAACATCACATGGGCCACCATCATTGCCGTGCCAGACATGTGGGGCTGCATCAAGAGGGATTCTATGGAAGTGTTGCTTACCACCTCGAAGGATTGGAAAGTCGTTTCCAAGGACTCTTCCGCAGCCTCCACATTTGGCATAGAAGAGGGGCAGCTTACTAGAACATCTTCTTCCCCCGAAACAATGACTAAGTGCCCCTCCACCACGGAGTTCAGTTTTTGGTGGAGTTTTGAGGGGACAACTCCCACCGAGTGAATCCATGGTTGGCCCAACAAGCAATTATAGGCTGGGTTAATATCCATTACTTGAAAAGTAACCTGACAAGTGTGTGGTCCTATTTGAAGTGGGAGATCGATCTCCCCTTTTACTTTCCAGCGACTTCCGTCAAAAGCCCGGACCACCATGGAGCTTGGTTTCAGGTTGGAGGCATTGAATGGCAGTTTCTCCAAGGTGCTTTTGCGAATTACGTTTAGGTTGGAGCCATTGTCAATGAGCACTTTGGCCATGATATGATCCATGAATTTGACATATACATGCATGCAGAGCCCTATTATGTCCTTATCCCTCGATGGGAATTTCCTCCTCAATGAAGGTAAGGTAGTTATTGGCTGTGATATTGTTGACAATCCCCTCGAAGCCTTCTACGGAGATGTCTTGGGCCACATGGGCCTCGTTCAAAACTTTAACTAGGAATGCTCGATGAGGCTCGAAACTAATGAGCAGTTCTAATAAAGAAACCCTAGCTGGAGTTTTGTTGAGTTTCTCGATTATCTTAAACTCACTCTATTGGATTATACGGAGGAACTCGTTGGCCTCCTCCAAGGATACCTCTTTTCTGCTGAGTCCTTCCCCTTTTTCAGCGAACCTCCCCACCGGAACATCCTCATCCGGGGTGGGGTTTGCTTCATTGGCCTCTTCTGTGACCACTTTTGCTTTTCCTTTGGCATTCGCGGGTCGTACCGGTAGGTCAGGCGCCGCAAAGATGCGGCAGTTGTGGGTCACGCCGCTTAGTCCAATGATATTGGTCACTTTGGTAGAAAGTGAGTCAATGTCGGCGGCCTCCTCCTTCCTCTCGCTCGGCTTCTGAAGAGCATACCTCCACTGGACCGCCTTGCTGTTTTTATAGGGGGAAGGGACAGGTTTACTACCTGACAACATCGAAGGGCCTTGGTGCTTTTGGGGAGCCGCATCTCTAATGAAATGCATCACCAAGGGCTTGGGCTTCTTGGGACTTTCCTTGTCTATTGACTGCATGCAGACATGTAGCCGACCTTGGTCTATCATCTGCTGCAAAAGCTCTTCTACTGCTGAACATGTTTCTATATCATGTGGTGCACCTGGATGCATCAAGCAAGGATCCCCCTTATGTCCTCCTAGAGGAATCACACCTTTGCAAACTTCACGCCTCAATTGCATCCATAGCGTGTTTGGCCCGTCTTCTTGGAATGTCAACTATCCCGCCTCGATCAACCTCTGAACCTTGTGCTTGAGGGCCATGCATTGCTCGACCGAATGCCCCGGAGTTCCCCTATGATACGCGTAGGTCACGTTGGGGTTGTACCACTTTGAAAAGGGAGACTGGTAAATCCTTCCAGGGGTGACCACTGCCAACTAGTTGGTGATCAGTGATGGCAACAAGTCTCCATATGTCATCAGGATTGGGGCAAATTCCAAAAGCTTTTTCATCGGAGGGTTTCTTCCCATGTTGGAGTTCATGCCAGGATTGACATTGTTGGTGGGGTGCGGTAGCGTTGGAGCCGAAGTTTGTGTAGGGGCCCTTTGCGATGGTGCGGACGCCCTTTGCTGGATGGGCGCCATGTTGGGAGAGTTTTCGGCACAGGCCAAAAAACTCGGTCGTGTTCTTCCTTCCGGGCCCTCTTGGTTTCCCGTTCCAAGGCTTCGGCGGTGGCCATGTTGATGTCCTTCAGTTCATCATACTCCTTTCAGACTTTGATGGCTGTTGACTTGAACTTCTCCCTGACTGCTTGGGCTTTCTCAAGCTCCACCTTTAGGGCTCGTACCTCCTCAATCTCTTTCAGAGCTTTTGCCTCTTCCTCTCTCGCAGCCCTTAGCTTTGGGAGCTAATCCAAGCCTTGTGTGCGGACTCTCAGCCAGTTACGATAGCTGCCGATGATCCCATTACTACTTCCCCTAAGCTCTTTGTCCTTCCTTTGCATCACATCCCATGCCTTGTGAACTCCTTGAAGTATCCTTGCATTGGGGTCACTGAAACCCCATGCGATGAAAGGCGTGATGCTTTCCTCCGATGGCGCTCCTCTCATGGGGTAGCTAAGCTGTCTGATGGCGAGGACGGGATTATAATTAATACAACCCCTTGTTCCCATCAAGGGAACATTTGGAAATCCTTTGCATGAGGACAGAATCCCGGTCCTTCCTTCCTTCCAGTGAGGGAACCAATTGACGGATGCCTCCTCCATGCTAGCCAAGAGTTGGTCCCAATTTGCCTTTCCTTTCTCGGCACTCGAACGGTGACCTTGTAGTGGGCAGGCGGGCCTACCTTCTTGGCAAAAGACGTGTGAGACCAACCATACGTAGAGAGTGTACAATAAACAATTATGGTGCCGCTCTTTTCACATCTTCGGTCAGGCGTGTCATACATGTCGGCCAAAATGGCAACTATCGGGCTTTCCTTGCTATGGTGAAAGGCGAAGAAAGTGTCGATCGCTGCTAGGTCCACTAACCCTTCCACATTTGGAAAGAGGGCAACTCCGAAGATTAAAAGTGCCAAAATGTCAATAAAAGAAGCCCATTCGCCTTGATTTGCCAAGGCCTTCGCTTTTTCCTCCAAACACTTCCTTGGTACTCCGACTACTCCATTCTTGTTTTGCTTTGCCCGATCCAACTCTTGTGCCGAGATTTTCACTACTTTGGCAATTCTGGCCATGGAGGGATTGAAACCGAAGAAAAGATATGGCTTCCTTCCTCCCAGTGGGCATCCCAGGATTTCTTCGAACTCTTCCACAGTCGGGACTAGATGGAAATCCTCAAATGTTAAGCACCTCAAGAGTTGATCATAATATTGGGTAAGGGATGCAATTGCCTCCATGGAGACTTCTACCGTAGCTAAGTCCCAAATCTTACCATAGGCTTTGCGGAAGGCTTACCATTGAAGTTGACTCATCAATTGCCCCAACTCTCGTAAACTGGTGACCTCTAAACTCTTGATTTTGACCTGATAGAACCTTTTCTTGAGCAAATGGATGAATGCAGTTTACTAGAATGAAATGTCCGATTTGAATCAATACTCCGACATCTATCATGGGAGAAATGGATGAATGCATGAAGAGATGCTTATGCGGTGCATGATACGAATGTATTTTACGGACACGAGAGCCCGGAAAAATTTTCTCTTACTTGCAACATTGGCAGCACAGTGCCCTATGTATGCACTTAAGAAGGTGACACGGACCTTTCGGCTTCCCGTGACAAAATGATGAGACCAACGTACAACGTGCGTGTGACGACACGATGTAGACGCGAATATGCAAAAAACGCGTGGTTTATAGTGCAACAGGGGGCGTATAAGCATAGTAATATCATCAACTAATCATACAACAAAGATGTACATGACATTTAGAAGATATGCATGGCAGTGTTAAAACACACAGTGTGTTCGCTTTGTGTCCCTATTTTAGGAACCTAAACGGGAGGAACTAAAAGGTTTTTAGTGATAACTCCCAAGGCGGTTATATCTCTCTTAATGGTTTCTAGAGATATCATTCCTTTTGACAACAATGTTGTGGCAGTAGGGACTACCAGCGACAACATATCATCAAATACAAAAACTCTAGATGAGGCTTCACTGTCATCAAGCAAGTCGGAGACTTAGCATGATCACAAATTCACCTCCCTTTCCTATGTTCTCACGGACCCGGGTATAGGGCCCTTTTTTAACTCACCGTGTGTGCAAAAAGTGTTAGTGTTTGTGTGCATCAAATGAATGAATATCTACCTCATGCATACATTAAAAGCACATTGAAAGCATCCAAGAGTTATACACAAGAACATAAGAGACATAAAAAAAGGAAACCGACAAAAGGAAAAACCATGATATTGTACAAGAGTAAAAGGCCCAACTCTTTAATAAAAGTCCCCAGTGGAGTTGCCAACTGTCGTAACCTACCCTTTGGCGGGAGGGCGACGCGAGACTCATGGGTACGTCTTCCAAGGGAGGAAAACGCGCGGAGTCTCCACCAACGTTTATTTGAGGAAAACGTTAGTAAAACCAAAATGCGGGTCTACGAACTTTAAGAGTAAAAGGTTTGGGAGTTGTTTTTACGCACGGGGAAGGTATTAGCACCCCACGCGTCCGTCACAAGGGACGGAAACCTTTAATCAAATGTGCAAAATCATGACTTTTATTTTATTTTATTTTCCCTTTTTTACGTTTTTTATCTTTTGGGGTCGACAAAAGCTGTGTTTTTGCTCCTATGTATCCTCAATTGTGATGAGGAACTCAGATCTACGAAGTTCTTTAGAAAGCAGGAAAGTTATGCGAGGGGTTGATTTTATACTTTTAAGCGATTCATTATCACTGATAAAAGTAAAAAGGCACCGTTAAGGTGTTGGACCTTGAAACGGTTTCAAATGACCTTTTTGTGGGCAAATGCTTGATTTGTGAGTTGATTTTAGCCTTAGTTTCACTTGGTTATTTCTCACCTCATTAAAAAGGACTTTCAGAGTAAAATGTCCGGTTGACACTTATTTTATTATTTTTTGATTTAACCGAGCTTACGGCATGAACGATTGGTTGAATTTTATTATAAAGGCGATTAAATGAGATTACAACATAAACGATCGGTTGAAATTCATTTAAACATTAATTAAGTGAGGTTACGACTTAAACGATCAATTGTAACTCGCTTAAAATGAAGGAAAAGAATACCGAAAGTAGAAGAATGAAGATGAAAACATACAAAGCAAGAATGGACCCCTAAGGGTGCATAGAATGAATTCAAAGCTTCAAAATAAAAAACTAACCGGTTGAAGATCGACGATCAATGAAGAACGAACAAAGAACGTCCAGGGAATTGATCACAGTAGCGTTATGGAAGCGCCTCAACTTGGATTTTTTTTTTCCTTCTTTCTTCTTCTCCTCACTAATTTTAAGTGAAAACTGAATATCCAAAGTGTTGAACCCTTTCCCCTCAGCCCCAAACGCCATTTTATAGCAAAAATGAGGGAGGTAGTTGGCATCCAGAAAGAATATTCCAGATGGGCCTAGATGGGCCCAAGGCTAGGTACACCCCCCTAAATTGATCAGTTCACCCCCCATTTTTTTTTGGCTAATTTCCTTCTGAAACATCGCAAAACTTTACGGATTGCGGCGATGAGTGTTAAGCATCTCAATTTGATCACCAAAGGTTCGTATGTTGACAAACAATTGTCCCCAGACGAAATTAGGGTATGACACTATGTTATGCATTAGACTGGACCTAGCACAAGAAGTCAGTGTTGTGAGTAGGTATATGGCTAATCCTAGGAAGGAACATTGACAATTTGTGAAACGTATATTCTGGTATCTAAAGGGTACAACTGATATTGGACTCTTCTAACATGGAGACATGTCCTATGCGCTCACTAGTTACTTGGATTCTGATTATGCTACAGATTTGGATGGAAGAAGATCTACGATTGGGTACACATTCACATTTGGCAACTCTTTTGTTAGTTGAAAGGCAACAATTCAGCCCATAGTGGCTTTATCCATTACAAAGGCAGAGTACATGGCTCTGGAAAAAGCAATAAAGGAAGGGATTTAGTTGAAGTGTGTTATTAGTAATCTTCAATTTCCACAGGAAAAGGCTATCATTTTTTCAATAGTCTCAAGGATCAAGTCCATCATGAGAGGACTAAGCACATTGACATCAAATACCACTTCATCCATACTAAATAGAGGGTCGAAGTTCATAAATTTGATACAAGGGAGAATCAGCTAATATGTTCACAAAGCTTATTTGAAGAAGAAAGTTCATGCATTTTTTGGATCTACTTAACATAGATTGCTAGAAATGAATTGAGTTACTTGTAATTCAGAAATGTTATTGAACCAAGGTGGAGATTGTTAGTTGTTGGACAATGGAGATACAGTGGACAATAGTGTTGGTCATCTAGCCCAGTACTTTTGTCTTCTCTATTGGTCGTCTAACCTTTTATAATCTGGTGGATCATTTAGTTGTTTAGAAAGGAGCATCTAGTCTGGTGGTTCGTTAACATATGTTGTGTTGTAATTGTTATTATTTTTTGTTTTTCTGTTGAAATCATTTTTGGTTAGACATTTAGTTGTTGTTCCTTTATAAAGAACTTTGTATTTTAGGTTCAATGAGCTAGAGAGTGCTTTGAACCCATTCATTGTAAATTCTATTATTCACAATAAACCAACACTTTGTGCAATATTTCTCTTCTTCTATCATATGAATTTCCTTATCTAAATAGAATGTCTTCAATCTCCCCAACACTCTTGTTGCTCATAAAAGCATTAAGCTTTTTCAAATGAATGTTAAAAGTGTTTTTCTAAATGGTTTTATTGAAGATGAAGTGTATATTAAGAAACCCCTTAGTTTTGAAGATCATACTCTTCCAAATCATGTTTTTAAATTTAAAATGACTTTGTATGATCTAAAATAGACACCTCATGCTTGATACGATAGAATTGTTGGATCAAGTGGCCTCAGAATAATTAAGAAGGGGGGTTGAATTAATTATTGATGTGCCTTGACTAATTAAAATCTATCCTTCTTAATGTTACTAGATTTAATTAGGCTTTTACTACAAAGTTAAGAAAGTAAAGAACAATAATTGAAACTTAACCAAAAGTAAAAGCGATAATTAAAAGTGCAAAGCGGAAATTAAAAGTGTAGGGAAGAAGAAGACAAACACAAGAATTTTATATTGGTTCGGCAACAACCCGTGCCTACATCTAGTCCCCAAGTGACCTGCGGTCCTTGAGATTTCTTTTCAACCTTATAAAAACCTTTACAAGCAAAGATCCACAAGGGATGTACCCTCCCTTGTTCTCTTTGAACAACCAAGTGGATGTACCCTCCACTTGAACTGATCCACAAGAGATGTACCCTCTCTTGTTCTCAGTTACAACAACCCAAGTAGATGTACCCTCTACTTGTACCACAAAGGATGTACCCTCCAATGTGTTAAGACAAAGTTCTCAGGCGGTTAGTCCTTTGAAATATTTTGTTTAAGGGAAAGGGAAGAATCAAAAGAATTCTCAGACTGTGTCATTTTGAATTCTTTGAAAAGGGAGAAGGGAGACACAAAAGAATTCAGCCGGTTAGTCCTTTGTTCTTTTGGAAAAGGGAGAAGAGAGACATAAAAAGAATCCAGGCCATTAGTCCTTGGCGAATTCTTTTTGGCAAAGGGAGAAGAGAATAAAAAGATATAGCACACTTTTGTTTTCTGTGAAAGAGCAAGGTTTGGAAACCAGAAAACTTAGAAAGCTTTTGGCAAAGGAAGAAGAAGAATAAGTAGCAAAGGTTTCTCAAAAGTTGTTCTAAAGAATTGTTAAAAAGTTATTGAAATGCAAGTCAAGGTCTTGCTTTTATAGACTCTTCATGTCTGGTCAAGAAAACCATTGGAAGAGTTATAACCTCGAGAAAAACTTGAAAACCATTGGAAGAGTTACATCTCATGATTTTTATTCAAAACTTGTCACTGGTAATCGATTACCAAAACCATGTAATCGATTACACAAAGCATTTTATGAAAAGATGTGACTCTTCACAATTGAATTTGAATTTCAATGTTCAGATACACTGGTAATCGATTACATATATATTGTAATTGATTACACCATTTAAAAAACAATTGGAACATTGCAAATTCAGTTAAAAGCTTTTGAAATCAAACTTTGCTACTGGTAATCGATTACAAGAATCTGGTAATCGATTACCGGAGAGTAAAAACTTTGGTAACTTAGAAAATTTTGAGAAAAACTCTTTTGAAAAACAAAACTTTGCTATGTTTGTTTTTTGAAAAATCTTTTCAATACTTCCCTTATGAAGTCTTCTTGATTTCTTCTCTTGAATCTTGAATTCATCTTCTCTTGAATCTTGTAATCAAACTTCTCTTGATTCTTGAATCTTCTTGATTTCTTCTCATGAAACTTGAAATTAAACTTGATCTTGAGCTTGTTGACTCAATCTTGAAATCATTCTCTTGGGCTTTTTGTCATCATCTTTGTCATCATCAAAACTACTTGAATCAACTTGATTCATCATCATGAAGCTTGCTTCTACAATCTCCCCCTTTTTGATGATGACAACCTTGAAATCAAGAAACACATACACATTCTTTTTCCTAGTCGATCACTCACTTAATTCTCCATATTCTCCCCCCTTGTTTTTGTGTTTTAGCTTCTCTTGAAATTAAGTTATTTAATTATATGAGTTCTTGATTTAATCCCTATTTTCTCTCCCCCTTTAGCATAAAAAAAGCCAAAGTGCGTAAAACATACATGAATAAAAAAATAATACACATAGTATGCATTGTAAATCAATCATAAAAGATTCTAAACTAATCATGAAGCAAGACATGAATAAACTAAATTAAAATGTAAACCACATAGTCATATAACATAATTCATAAATGTTCAGTCATACTAAGCAAATATTAACAGAAATACTAAATGTTCAAATGTCATAATAATATAGCCAAATGCACGGCTAGAAATCGGAGTAAAATAATAAAAATATAAATCATTTAGATAAGGCACTAGCATCTAGCATTCCTAATTATCTTCTAATAGTGTAGAAAGAATCTTTGTTTAGTGGTTTTGTGAAGATGTCAGCAAGTTGATTTTTAGTATCTACAAATTTTAAAACAACGTCACCTTTTAGAACATGATCTCTAATAAAATGATGCCTAATTTCTATATGTTTGGTTCTAGAGTGAAGGACTAGATTTTTAGATATGTTTATGGCACTTGTGTTATCACATTTTATGGGAATGTGATCTAATACAATTCCATAATTAGATAGTTGTTGTTTCATCCACAGAATCTGTGCACAACAACTACCAGCATAAATATATTCTGCTTCTGCTGTGGATAATGCTACACTATTTTGCTTCTTGCTATTCCAATAAACAAGAGCAGACCCTATGAATTGACATGTGCCACTAGTGCTTTTCCTATCTGTTTTGGATCCAGCAAAATCCAAATCTGAATATCCTACTAAATTGCATAAAGAATTCTTAGGGTACCATAATCCTAAGTTAACTGTTCCTAATAGATATCTTATGATTCTTTTTACTACCATTAGATGTGAAAACTTTGGATTTGATTGAAATCTTGCACACATGCATACACTAAACATAATATTTGGCCTACTTGCAGATAAGTAAAGTAGAGATCCAATCATACCTCTGTATTGCTTTGCATCAACGAGTTGACCGGATTCATCTTTGTCAAGATAACAACTGGTGCTCATAGGAGTAGCCAAGTGTTTTGAGTTTTCCATTCCAAATCTCTTAATGAGTTCCTTGCAATATTTTGCTTGGTTGACAAAGATCCCATCATTTGTTTGTTTGGTTTGTAGTCCAAGAAAGTAATTTAACTCACCTATCATGGACATCTCAAACTCACTTTGCATATCAATAGAAAACTCCTTGCACAAAGATTCATTAGTAGATCCAAAAATTATATCATCAACATAAATTTGTACTAATAAGATATCATTATCCTTCTATTTTTATGAATAAGGTGGTATCTACCTTCCCTCGAGTGAAATTCTTTTCTAAAAGACATTTACTTAATCTTTCATACCAAGCCCTAGGATATCATTATCCTTCTTTTTTATGAATAAGGTGGTATCTACCTTCCCTCGAGTGAAATTCTTTTCTAAAATAGATTTACTTAATCTTTCATACCAAGCCCTAGGTGCTTGTTTTAAATCATAGAGTGCTTTCTTTAATCTATAGACATGGTCTAACTTTTGTGAGTCTTCAAACCTTGGAGGTTGTTCTACATATACCTCCTCTTGAATTAGACCATTTAAGAAAGCACTCTTGACATCCATTTGATATAGTTTAAAATTCATAATAGATGCATAGGCCAAAAGCATTCTAATGGCTTCTAATCTGGCTACAGGTGCAAAGGTTTCTTCATAGTCTATACCTTTCTTGGTTATATCCTTTTGCTACCAGTCTAGCTTTATTTCTAATTACTATACCATTTTCATCCAATTTGTTTCTGAATACCCACTTAGTTCCTATGATTGAATAATTTGAAGGTTTTTCTACTAATTCACATACATCATTTCTTTCAAATTAATTTAATTCCTCTTGCATAGCTACTATCCAATGATCATCTATAATGGCTTCCTTAAGGTTTTTAGGTTCTATTAATGAAACAAAAGACATATTATTGCATAAATCTTTGAGAGAGTGTCTAGTTGTTACCCCTTTTGAGATATCTCTGATGATGTTGTCAAGAGGATGATTTCTTGAGGTTTTCCATTCTTTGGGAAGATCATCATTTTCTTGGGCTATATCATCTTGAACATCCCTGTTTTCTTCATATATCTTCCTTTTTAGATTCCTTTCTTGATTGTGCATATCTTCCAAAGAATCTGCAATATCATCAAGAAATTCCTTTCTCGGAGAGGTAATATTAGTTTCATCAAAAGTAACATGTATTGATTCCTCAATTGTCATGGTTGTTTTGTTTTATATCCTAAAGGCTTTGCTATGTAGGGAATAGCCAAGGAAGATACCCTCATCCGCCTTAGCATCAAATTTTCCTAGGCTTTCTTTTCCATTGTTTAGGACAAAACATTTACATCCAAAAGCATGTAAATGAGAAATGTTTGGTTTTCTATTGTTAAAAAGTTCATATGGGGTTTTCTTTAGAATGAGTCTTATTAAGGCTCTATTCATAATATAACATGCGGTGTTGACTGCTTCTGCCCCAAAAATATTTTGGCAGTGGGGTGTCATTTAAAAGAGTTCTAGCAATTTCTTCTAAGGCTTTATTTTTCCTTTCTACTACTCCATTTTGTTGGGGTGTCCTAGGTGCAGAAAAGTTGTGTTCTATGCCATGTTCATCACAAAACATTTCAAAATCATTGTTCTCAAATTCACCTCCATGATCACTTCTGATGGAAATAATTTTGAGATTCTTCTTGTTTTGGATGACTTTGGCAAGTCTTCTAAATGCATGAAATGCATCATTTTTATGAGTAAGAAATAAAGTCCAAGTATACCTAGAATAGTCATCAATAATTACTAATTCATAGTAACTTCCACCAAAACTCATGACCCTAGATGGTCCAAACAAATCCATGTGCAATAATTGTAATGGTTGAGTGGTAGAAACAATATTTTTAGATTTAAATGATACTTTTGTTTGTTTACCTTTTTGGCATGCATCACATAACTTATCTTTTTCAAATTTTAATTTTGGTAAACCAATAACTAGATCTTTTGAAATTAATCTATTTAGATGATCCATGTTAATGTGAGCAATTCTCTTATGCCATAACCAAGGATCATTATCTTTACTTAGAAAGCATCTATCATTTTCAGATTTTTGTTTTAAATCAATCATATAAACATTATTTTCTCTGAAACCTATATGCTCAATATCTTTGTCATGCTCATGCTTGATAACACATTTTTCAGAATCAAAAGATACTTTATATCCTCTATCACATAATTGACTAACACTTAATAGGATATGCTTTAAACCTTCTACAAGTAACACATTTTCAATAGGAGTAGAGGAACTCGTACCTATTTTACCGACTCCAATGATTTTGCCTTTGTTGGTTTCGCCATATGTAACGTGTCCACTTTTCTTGGGGGAAATGGTTGTGAATTTGGATACATCTCCCGTCATATGCTTGGAACATCCACTGTTGATGTACCACTTCTTCCTTACAGATTCTTCTTTGTTGTTGTCATGAGATTTTGTCCTGAGACACAAGTTGACTTGGCCTTCATCATGATCTTGAAATAACCAATTCCTGAAAATACTTTTGAAAAACAAAGAATTTAAAGAGGCCATGAATCTTGAAGTTATTAAACTTTCTACAAGATACCTGCTCTGATACCACTTGTTGGATCAAGTGGCCTAGGAATAATTAAGAAGGGGGGGTTGAATTAATTATTGATATGCCTTGACAAATTAAAATCTATCCTTCTTAATGTTACTAGATTTAATTAGGCTTTTACTACAAAGTTAAGAAAGTAAAGAACAGTAATTGAAACTTAACCAAAAGTAAAAGTGATAATTAAAAGTGCACAGCGGAAATTAAAAGTGTAGGGAAGAAGAAGACAAACACAAGAATTTCATACTGGTTCGGCAACAACCCATGCCTACATCCAGTCCCCAAGCAACCTGCGGTCCTTGAGATTTCTTTTCAACCTCGTAAAAACCTTTACAAGCAAAGATCCACAAGGGATGTACCCTCCCTTGTTCTCTTTGAACAACCAAGTGGATCTACCCTCCACTTGAACTGATCCATAAGAGATGTACCCTCTCTTGTTCTCAGTTACAACAACGCAAGTAGATGTACCCTCTACTTGTACCACAAAGGATGTACCCTCCAATGTGTTAAGACAAAGTTCTCAGGCGGTTAGTCCTTTGAAATATTTTGTTTAAGGGAAAGGGAAGAATCAAAAGAATTCTCAGGCTGCGTCGTTTTGAATTCTTTGAAAAGGGAGAAGGGAGACACAAAAGAATTCAGCCGGTTAGTCCTTTGTTCTTTTGGAAAAGGGAGAAGAGAGACACAAAAAGAATTCAGGCGGTTAGTCCTTGGCGAATTCTTTTTGGAAAAGGCAGAAGAGAATAAAAAGATATAGCACACTTTTGTTTTCTGTGAAAGAGCAAGGTTTGGAAACCAGAAAACTTAGAAAGCTTTTGGCAAAGGAAGAAGAAGAAAAATAAGTAGCAAAGGTTTCTCAAAAGTTGTTCTAAAGAATTGTTAAAAAGTTATTGAAATGCAAGTCAAGGTCTTGCTTTTATAGACTCTTCATGTCTAGTCAAGAAAACCATTGGAAGAGTTATAACCTCGAGAAAAACTTGAAAACCATTGGAAGAGTTACATCTCTTGATTTTTATTCAAAACTTTTCACTGGTAATCAATTACCAAAACCATGTAATCGATTACACAAAGCATTTTATGAAAAGATGTGACTCTTCACAATTGAATTTGAATTTCAACATTCAGATACACTGGTAATCGATTACCATTATATTCTAATTGATTACACCATTTAAAAAACAATTGGAACGTTGCAAATTCAATTAAAAGCTATTGAAATCAAACTTTGCCACTGGTAATCGATTACAAGAAACTGGTAATCGATTACCGGAGAGTAAAAACTCTGGTAACTTAGAAATTTTTGAGAAAAACTCTTTTGAAAAACAAAATTGTGCTATGTTTGTTTTTTGAAAAATCATTTCAATACTTCCCTTGTGAAGTCTTCTTGATTTCTTCTCTTGAATCTTGAATTCATCTTCTCTTGAAATCAAACTTCTCTTGATTCTTGAATCTTCTTAATTTCTTCTCATGAAACTTGAAATTAAACTTGATCTTGAACTTGTTGACTCAATCTTGAAATCATTCTCTTGGGCCTTTTGTCATCATCTTTGTCATCATCAAAACTACTTGAATCAACTTGATTCATCATCATGAAGCTTGCTTCTACAAGAATAAAGTCTTTTCTTTTAGAAAATGGTTTTTAATATGAAAGACAAAGTTGATACAACTCATTTCAGAAGAGAAGTACGCAAAATTTCATTATAATTCAAATTCATGTAGATGAAATTATTTTTTGAGTTACTAATGAATCTTTGTGTAGGGATTTCTTTAATCCTATGAAGAATGAATTTGAAATGAGCATGAGATGAGAACTTAAGTTCATTTTGGGACTTCAATCAAGAAGTATAGCAAAGGCATATATATTGATCAATAAAAGTACACTAAAAAACTTCTGAAGAAGTTTAAGATGGAAGGTGCTAAACCTATGAAAACCCTTATGCATGCTTCTATTCCTCTGAGCAAAGACAAATATGGTAAACTTGTAGATTAGACAATCTACAAAGGTATGATTGGTTCATTTTTGTATCTGATTGTCAGTAGACTTGATACTACGTATAGTGTTTATCTGTGTGTTAGATTTTAGTCTAATCCTCAAGAGTTACATCTCAAAGCTGTTGAAAGGATCTTACATTATATAGTAGGTAAAACTAATCAAAGTTTTCTCTATAAGAAAAATCAAGATTTCAAGTTAGTAGGATTCTGTGATGCAATTATGCAGGAGAAACAATTGAAAGAAAAAGCACAAATGGTGGATGTCATTATATTGCACCTTGTCTAATATCATGGGCTAGAAAGAAGCAGAATTCCATTACTTTGTCAACAATAGAATTTGTGTATGTGTCTGTTGCAAGTTGTTGCTTACAATTGCTATGAGTAATGTGTTAGTTAGAATATTATTCTAATTTTGAAAACAATATGCATGTATATTGAGACAACACTAGTGCAATCAATCTATCCAAAAATCTCATACAACATTTAATGGCTAAGCATTTTGAAATAAGATATCACTTCATTTGTGATTATGAGCAAAAAGGTATTTTTGATATAAAGTATATCATCAATGGGCTGATATCTTTACTAAGTCTTTGTCTAAAGACCATTTTGTTTGTATTAGGGAACATTTAAAAATGGATGTTTATTAGACTAAATGATGAAAGCCTTTTTCTCTCAGACGATGGCATTATCTTATAGGCTTTCATTAATTTGGTTGGACTAACGTGTGTTCAAGTGTACACACAAAAGGAAAAATGTGTTCACAAAGATAAAAACATTTTGCCTTTCATTAAAAGACGTGCACCGCCCTTTTTGTAACGCCCTGAAATTTCACTAATTATAAATTGATGTTTAGTTTTATTTATGATGTTTTTTGATTATATGATTGATTTGAATGAGTTAAGGTATGGTGTGAATTATTCATGTGTGATTTCTTGATGTGGATGTTGAGTTATGGGGTGTTTTACTGACCTAAGTCAAAATTATGAGATTTCAAATTTTACCTAAACCTATTTTGGTAGAACCGCGATCCCGAACTTGTTACCCGTTGGATTGTCTTGAAACTTTGACTGCAGGTTGCTAACACATGTCCCCACAGGTTGACCGTTGGGATCTTTAAAATAACAATTTTGACCTCTCGCTTAGCGCGAGAAGTGCACTAAGCGCAATTCTAACTTGAGAGGGAATTGCGCTGAGCGCTAATTGTCACGCTTAGTGCGCAATTGGAATTGCGCTCAACGCAAATTATCGCGCTTAGCACCAAAAGTGGATTCTTGCATAGCGAGATCTGTAGATTATAAATACATTCTTTAGCGTGAAAAACACAATTTTTCACTTTTTTCTCTCCAAACGCCCACCCAAGCCCTAACACCTCCTCCTCCACCACCCACGACCACCGGTGGCCACCACGAGCCATCGTTGCTTGCTGCCGAACCACCACACCAAGAGGAACATTTTAATAAGAGTGAAATCCTTAGAATTCACCTCAAGGATTCGGTGGAGAAAAATCCCTCAATCCTTTCTTTGGTAGCTTCTCTAAGGTAATCTTGACTTCTAAGCCTTTCTCCTAGTGTTAGTTAGGGCTTCTCTTAGTGTTTCTTGTGTTTTGGGTACTACAATAGAGTGTTTTTAGACTTCCTTTGAAAAACCTTGAAAATGAGACGTTGTAAAAGTTATCATTTTATAAAATTGATGTTATTTTTGTGACCTTCGCTGAACCCGGGTCACATTGGCATGACCAGAATTTCAAAATGATGTCTCCTTTTAGTAAAATCCGAAACACCCCTTAGCCCTTTATGTTTTGACAGGGGTAATTGACCCTGAATGTTGTTATTAACCTTGTTTTTGAAATCTATACTAAATTTCCTTCAATTTGGTATATAGAATGTTGTGTTTGGACTAACGAACGTAAATGAGAGAGAGGTCTCTGAGTGACACAAAGAGGAACTGACGGGGAACTCACGATAGCTGAATGGAGTTTATTATAATTTACGACTTTTGATACCATAGTTGGGGTCAGGGAACCTAACTATGAGGATGTATGCATGTCCCTGTTGCATGCTGGTTTTCAAGAAAAACAATGTTTTTGACTAATGGGATGCGATACATCTGTTATTGATAAATGACATTATTGTTTTTATTATACTTGTGTTGCCTAAAGACCTGGGGAGTGTGAATCTCAGGCATGAACTATATATGTATGTATATGCGGAATGTGATTTACTGATGATATTGCTATTGATGATATTAATTGATATGAGGTGACATTGATGTTTATGATAATGTTGATAGAGAATGATGTTGCTATTGAAGATGATATTGATAATAATTGATACGAGATGATGTTGGCATTTATGATAATATTGATATGAGATGATGTTGTTGTTGATAATTATGTTGACATGAGATGATGTTGTTGTTGAGAATGACATTGAGATGAAATGATATTGATGTTGAGAATGACATTTAGATGAGATGATGTTGATGTTGATATTGACATTGAGATGAGATGTTGTTGATGTTGAAAATGACATTGTGATGATGTGTGATGTGTATGTACATCGGGGGTGTAGTGACCATGATGGATATCCCTGGTGGGGGAAATAAAGTGGTTAAAGAGTTTTAAGCATCTCTGGAGGGGGATGACTTAGAATCTTTAATTATCCACAGTCAGTGCATTGATGGTGCCCATATTTCATACTTCATATTGCATGAAAATAGTATAAACTTTGTCAGTAAGTACTTGTAGTTTCTCATGAGGGGGAATACTTGTACTTGGGGCATGTCACTCAATTTGGAACTCCCTTGAGAATCAGGCTGATCACCATAGGGGAGGGGGGAGAGTTGCTTGTGCACGACAGGGTGACCTCGACACTTATTGCCTAGTTTTCCTAAGTGAGAGTGTCGTGTGGACACACTCAGGCTATTTCCTGATGAATGGTATCACATTACATTTGAGAGTTAAGGTTAGGTGCATGCATCATACTGAGCATGATTGATTGGAATTATGGATGGATGATGACTACTTGTTGAGTGTATGTTGGACTAATGAATGTTTTGTATGATTATGGTATTTGTTAATGTTTTTTTACTAATGATGGTTATTTGATTTTTGTGTTAATTTCTTTTATAATAAACTCACCCTTGCAATTTTTGTACCGTGTGTTTGGTACTTATGATGATCGTGGACCTTTGCTTGTGGGAGTAGAAGGACAACAGTAGAGTACGTGAAGTGAGATTCTTTTGTGGAGTCGTCAAGCAGACATGATGACGTTGCGATTATTTTGGGAGAGAGTTGTGTTTTGTTAATCAACTCCTCTGTAACTGGTTCTATAATTCTTTTTTTTCAATTATGGATGTAAATCATAGATTTAATTATATGTATGAACTAATTTACTTTCCATTATATGAATGATGTGTACTGAGTTACTATATACTCATTTAAGTAATTGTGCGTTGTTTGGTGAATGTATATCGCGAAAAATTTACTTTCATTTTTTATAAGCAAATTAACAGAGTTTTCATTTAAAAATTAAAATTTTCGTGATTTAGAGTGGTGATATCATAGCAATGAGGCGGGTCGTTACACTTTTCACCATGATTGAAAAACGGCTTTTGAAAAATATTAAATGAGATTTTAACCGTTATTGTTCATCTTTCTCTTTCTTTTCTAAACATATAAAAGGAGAAGGTGGACATCTAAAAGACTCTTTTGAAATCTTGAACTCTGACAACTCTTGTGTGCCTTTTTTTTCTTATGTATGAGGAATCAAATTTAAAAAATCACTTATTTTTCAAGAAAGAATTGATCTTTGTGAATAATAACACCCAAGAAGAAAGAGGCACTTGTAATCCCAGGCTTCAACAATGAAGAAGATGCCAAGAGAGTGCTTTTAGATGATTCTTTCATTCCTGAACGATGGAGAAGCTTCAATGGACTTGAGGAAGAGGGATTTGTTGTCAGAAACCTCTTTGATGAAGTAGGGTGGAGCAATTTTCTTGAAAACTTTAGTGTTTAGCACTATGGTCCATATGCTCTATTTTGGGGAATTACTCAACAAGAAGGAGTCAACATCAAACGTACTGTCCGAAGGAAAAAAAGTTATCATCTCTTTAGCAATCATCACTACTACGCCTAGGTGTTTAGAAGAAAGGTTGCTTTTTTACAAGGATTGCGAGAAGGAGATCACCAAGGAAACTGTACATAAGGTTGTGCAAAGCTCATCAGATTCTTGGGGACTACAAATCTTTCCTACATGTGCAGACTCATACATAGCTTTCTATTCAACATGGTTATGCCCATACTTGGGTCAATAGACTACGTCAGTGGTAGGGACAAATTCTGCATGTATAAGGTAATCGTGGGTGAGAAGATAAACTTACCAAAAGTTATCTTCTATTATTGGTTGCAAGCGTTCAAGGATAGGTTCAACCCCAAGTTAAAGAAGAACCATGTCCCTTATGGTATCCTTTTCAATCAAATCATGAGGGATGTTGGTGTTGATGTGTTTGGTATGGCACCATCTGGAGGGGCAACACAACATAAGGAGATAACCTTTGTGAAGATGGAGATTACTGATAATTTCCAAGAATATGCTTAGAAGCATATAAAAAGAAAGGTCAAGAAGGAGCCTAATAAGGAACCATAGTTTGTGGCGGGTCAGATGATGGTAGCTCAAGATCAACCCCTTGATCTTGAATCTGGAGCATCATCTCAACAAACTCAGGGGGAGCAAACCCAATTCAAATGCAAACCACCTTAGACCAAGCCTAGCCAACCCAGATCCAAACTCCCAACCAAAAGAAAATACCCACCTTCACCACCTTCTGACCCTAAACCTTTAGTCCTATCTAAGAAACCCAAGAAAAATATATGTCTAATCCCAAACATTCTTTCCCCAAACCTGCTAAAAAGAGGAAGGCCCTAGACTTTGAGTCTAAACCTGAATTTGAGCCCGCACCTAAAAGAGCAACCATTAAAATCAAACATCATCAACCTCAACCTACCCCTGTTGGATCGAGTGGCCTCAGAATAATTAAGAAGGGGGATTGAATTAATTATTCCTAAACCTTTACTAAATAAAATTACTCTTCTAAGGCTTTTACTTATGTTGTTAAGAGAATAAGGAGTAGAAGAGAAACTTAACCAAAAGTAAAAGCGGAAATTAAAATGCACAGTGGAAAGTAAAAGAGTAGGGAAGAAGGAGACAAACACACAAGAGTTTTTATACTGGTTCGGCAACAACCCGTGCCTACATCCAGTCCCCAAGCGACTTGTGGTCCTTGAGATTTCTTTCAACCTTGTAAAAATCCTTTTACAAGCAAAGATCCACAAGGGATGTACCCTCCCTTGTTCTCTTTGAACCTAGTGGATGTACCCTCCACTAGAACTGATCCACAAGAGATGTACCCTCTCTTGTTCTCAGTCAAACCCAAGTAGATGTACCCTCTACTTGTACCACAAAGGATGTACCCTCCAATGTGTTAAGACAAAGATCTCAGGCGGTTAAACCTTTGATACTTCGTGAATAGGGATACAAAAGAATTCTCAGGTGGTTAGTCCTTTGAACACTTTTGTATAAGGGAATGGGAATAATCAAAAGAATTCTCAGACTGTATCGTTTTGAATTCTTTGACAAGGGAGAAGGGAGACACAAAAGAATTCAGGCGGTTAGTCCTTCGTTCTTTTGGAAAAGGGAGAAGAGAGACACAAAAAGAATTCAGGCGGTTAGTCCTTGGCGAATTCTTTTTGGCAAAGGGAGAAGGGAATGAAAAAGATGAATAATACAAGCTTTCAAGGTTTATAAAAACCAAAAAACTTTGGAAAGCTTTTGGCAAAAGGAAGAAGAAGAAGAAGTTCAAAGAGACTCAGAAATCAATGTGGAAAACTTGCTTGTGAAAAGAATGAATTGGAAAAGATTGATTGATAGAATGAATGAATGAAAATGCAAAACAAAGTCTTGCTTTTATAGACTCTTCATGTCTTGTCAAGAAGACCATTTAGAAGAGTTATAAATTTTAGAAAAACTTAAAACTAATTTGAAAAAGTCAAAAACCTTTTGAATAGTTACATCTTTTGATTTATTCAGAAACAATCACTGGTAATCGATTACCAAATCAGTGTAATCGATTACACAAGGCTTTTATGTGAAAGGATGTGACTCTTCACATTTGAATTTGAATTTCAATGTTCAAAGGCACTGGTAATCGATTACCAAAACATTGTAATCGATTACAGCTTTTTGAAATTAATTGGAACGTTGTAAATTCAGTTTGAAAACTTTTTCAAATCCATTTTGCTACTGGTAATCGATTACAATAATCTGGTAATTGATTACCAAAAAGTAAAAACTCTTTGGTAAACATGTTTTGAGAAAAATCCATGTGCTACTCAGTTTTTGAAAAAACCTTTTCATACTTATCTTGATTAAGCTTTTTCTTGATTCTTGAATAGCCTTTTCTTGATTCTTGAATCTTGAGTCTTGAACCTTGATCTCTTGAATCTTGATTCTTGAATTCAACTTTCCTCTTGAATCTTGAAGTGTTCTTGATTCTATCTTGAACATCTTGAACTCATTCTTTGATTGACCTTTGAGCTTTTTGTCATCACCTTTGTCATCATCTTTTGTTATCATCAAAACATCTTTGAATCACTCTTGATTCATCATGAAGCTTTGCTTCTACAACCCCAACCTCGCCTCCCAAGCCACTAGAATCTGCTTATGAGATTCTTGAATCCTTACAACCTCAGCCAGCCTCACTACCATAGGAACAAGAATCTGATGTTGAAATTCTTGAAACTCCTACCCCTCATCCTTCACCCTCTCTAGCTCTTTTGTTCCAGTCTTCTTAACCTTCACCTCAACCTCACCCTCTACCCAAACCAGCTTCACCCCCACTAAGTAAAAAGGAAGTTGTTGCCTTGGGAAAGGCTAATAAGAATCCCTTGGCTAAATCAAGGAAGAAGGAAAAACTTGATCAGACCTTGGAAAGGAAGTAAGCTTCAAAAATAGAACAAGTCATCATAGTTTCTTTGGAGGCTTTATCTGCTAAAAAACATAAAACAAACCTAGTTGAGGATGTAAGATTTGTTGCCTTAACAGGGAAGGAATTTGAAGACATTCTAGAAGATTTTGTTCTGGAATCTCTAAAGGAATGTGAAAAGGCCACCATGATGAACATAGATCGTAAGCCTATCCTTGAAGAAGTGGTGCTAGAGTTTGTCATAGCTCACTCCGAGGATAAGCAAAGAAGAGCTAAGATTGAAGAGCTTGAGCGAATCCAGTATGCAACAGAGCATGGAGCTGCTCTCATGTCTCTATATGCTGCTGAAAGACAAGCTAAGTAGTAGACTAGGATAGTTGATGAAGATATGGAGCCTAAAGAATGTGAGCATTATGAAGAAGCCTTACTCCACTTTGTCATTGAAGCATCCTTGAAGGAAGTTGAGGATGACATTGTTGAAATAGACCCTAAAGTTACACTAGTTCAACAAAGGCCAGTGTCTAATAAACAAGCTATTAATGTTGTTCTATGTGAAGAAATGCATGCATGAAAGATTAGACACTTGGAAAACATCTATGGGACTGTAGCGTCTATAAGTATTGCAGAAATGAAGAATGGTTTAAAGAGAAGGAAGATCCTTCATACCACTAAGGAGCCCATCAGACTGACCAATCACTTGCCAAACTCAATGACGTCTAATGAGGTCAGATCAACAACATTTGGATGGCTCCTACCTTTAAGGCCTTTGCCTCTACCTACACCTCCATAGACTGTACTTGTTGAGCCTCATATTAATGTCAAATTCTATCCTGGTATCGAAGGTCATAGAGTTTTGGAGTGGCAGACTTGCAACAGAGTCTGAATGGAGAAGGGTCAAGTCAGTTCTCATATTCTTCATCTAGAAATTCATCAAATGGAGCATGAAAAACTCAATCTTACCAAGCTCTGGAAATAAGTATTCTCAAGAATTGATCCCTTCAGCTATCCATCCTAGCAAACATTGCTTGAAGAAGAAGCAGATGTGCTTGGTATGTATGGGGCTAAGGAACTACTGCGTAAGGAATTTTCCATCAAACACACTGTCGCAACCTACCCTTTTGCGGGCGAGCGAGGCGAGGCTCACGGGTGCATCTTCCAAAGGAGGAAAATGCACGAAGTCGCCACCAACGTTTATTTGTGGAAAATGTCGGAAAAACCGAAGGAAACCGGTCATGAAGAATATTCCAGATTCGAGAGTTGTATTTACGTTTGAGGAAGGTATTAGCACCTCTCACGTTTGTCCCAAAGGACAAAAGCCTTAGATTAGAATTGTGTGAAATTATGTATCTAAACTTTTATTTCTTTTTTATTTTTGAGGTCGACAAAAGCGAGGCTCTTGCTCCTACGTACCCTCCATCGAAGAGGAAATCAGACCTACGTAGTTCTTTCAAAAGGGTGAATCAAGCGATTTTTTTTACTTGGAAGGCGGTCTTTTTAAGGCGTTGGACCTTAAAATGATCCATTTTTACTTGGTGAGAAAAATTGAGGTATCGAACCTTAAAATCCTTTTTAGTTATTTTTTGCGGACGAGCTTGACTTTGTGAGTTGATTTTAGCCTTAGTTTCACTTTAGTTATTAGTCAATTCAATTAAGAAAGAGAAATCCCAAAGAGAAACGTCCGATTGATTTTTTTTGGTTTATTTTACTAAAAGATATTTTTTTATTATTATATTATTATTTTACCTCTTTTTGGTTTCCAACGTGGTTACGGCATGACCGAATGGTCGGATTTCATTTTAACAAAAATTAACGGATATTACAATTCAAATGATCAGTGGAAATTTATTTTATTTTTTGATTAGGCGAGAAATTGACTTAAGTAAATGACTAAAGCACGTCAAAAGGGGGTACGGAAAGTAAATGAAACGAAAATAAAAGTACGCAAAACAAATGGGGACCACCAAGGGTACATAGAATGAATTGAAAAGTTCGATTTCGGGAAATTACCGGTTGAAGACCGAAGAACGACAAAGAACGAACGACGAACGACGAAGAACGGTTGAAAATCTTCGCGAAATCACCCACGGAAACTTTACGGAAGTGCCTCGGCTTGGATTTTCTTCACGGAAATAATTTTTCTCACTAATTTTAAGTGATCCCGAAATACCAGAAGGGCTGAATCCCTTTCTCCTCCACTCTTCCCCCTATTTATAGGAAAATAGGGGAAGAGCTTGCCACCCAGCTCGCCCAGGCGAGCCAGGTTGCTTCCTCCAGAAGCAATCGCCTTCTAGAGGAACATCCTGGAAGGCCCAAGTGAGCCTGGTTGCTATTTGCACCCCTTTTTTACTAAATACACCCCTTGCTTTTTTTGGTGATTCTTTTTCCATAACGTTACGAAACATTACGAATTTCGTAATGATACTTGTTTTCTTTCTGTAAGGTTATGAAACCTTACGGGTCACATAATTACTCCTTTTTTGGCTTTCGAAATGTTACAGAACCTCACAGATTGCGTAACAATGCTTCCTTTTGATTTCCGGCATGTTACGGATTCTCACGGATTGTGTAACAATGCTTCCTTTTGATCTCCGGCATGTCACGAAACTTCACGTATTGTGCAACAAAGGGTGCCAAGTACCTCAAAGCGGTCAAACAAAGGTTGCATGCCATCAAACATTGGTCCCCGGACGAAATTAGGGTATGACAATTGATGCAATCCTACCCAGCATGGGCATTGGATAAAAGACTCCAAGTAGATTGGGCCAGAGATCCAAGGGAAGGCCCTAGGGTTCTCATGAGCCTTAGGGTAGATTTTGAGCCCATGGGCTAGGTATGAGCCCGCTTATCTTTGTAAATATTAGAATAAGTTTTTCCTTCATTTGGGCCTTGTATTTTGGTCATTCTAGTAGTATAGGGTTTTTGCCTTGTATTTCGAGGCATTTTGAGTAGTCTTTGTAGTAGGGACTTTTTTGTATTTTCATGTATTTTTTCATGGGGGTGAGCTTAGCTATTATAGGGGGTTTGTAGTTAAGCTCTAGCTTCTCATCTCAAGGAGGTGAGCTTAGCTATTAGAAAGGTGTGTGAAGCTAAGCTCTAGCTTCTTTAGGAATCTTCTCAAGGAAGCTCCTCAAAGAGGTGAGCTTAGTTATGAGAGGGGTGTGTGTAGCTAAGCTCTAGCTTCCCAAGGAAGTTTTCTCAAAGAAGCTTCTCAAGGATGTTTTCTCAAGAAAGATTCTCAAGGAAGCTACCTAGTCTATAAATAGAAGCATGTGTAACACTTGTTGTAACTTTGATGAATGAGAGTCTTGTGAGACACAACTCAAAGTTCAACTTCTCTCCCTTTTTTCTTCTTTCAATTTCATGCTCCCCCCTCTCTTTTTCTCTCCCTCTTTCTTTTCCTCCATTGAAGCATCCTCTCCAAGCTTCTTATCCAAGGCTCATCTTGGTGGTGAAGCTCCTTCTTCCATGGCTTATTCCCTAGTGGATGGCGCCTCCTCTCACCTCTTCTCCTTTGTCTTCCGTTGCATCTCCATGGTGGAAAATCACCATTAAAGGACCTCATTGAAGTTCAAAGATCCAGCCTCCATAGAAGCTCTACAAGCAAGCTTCCATCAACAGTTTACCCTCTTCACTTACCTTTTATCGGAGATAAGAGGAAAGCAAAGATAAAACACTGATTTCGTCCGTCTTCGTCATCTTTGTGATTAGTCTATGACGACTCCCGTCTCTCCTTCTTCTTTCCCTGCACAACACAAAACAAGCACAAACAAAAAACACCAATAACATAATATATACGTATACACATGTTTGGCGAAGGAACCGATTAGGAAAATAACAAAAAAACATATTTTCCAGACACCGGAGGCTCCGCGCTTGATAACGGAGGACGCATAAACAATGCTAGGAAATCAATTCATGGGGCTCCGAATAGGATGGTGGAGGATACACGAACAATGCTAGGCAATCAATTCGTGGGGCTCCGGACTTGATGGTGGAGGACGCACGAACAACGCTAGGCAATCAATTCGTGGGGCTCCGGACTCGATGGTGGAGGACGCACGAACAACGCTAGGCAATCAATTCGTGAGGCTCCGGACTCGAAGGTGGAGGATGCATGAATGACAATCAATTCATGGGGCTCCGGATAAGATTCGTTGGTGGAGGATGCACAAACAACGCTAGGCAATCAATTCGTGGGGCTCCGGACTCGATGGTGGAGGATGCATGAATGACAATCAATTCATGGGGCTCCGGATAAGATTCGTTGGTGGAGGATGCATGAATGACAACCAATTCATGGGGCTCCGGACTTGATGGTGCAGGATGCACGAACAGCGCTAGGCAATCAATTCGTGGGGCTCCGGACTCGATGGCAGAGGATGCATGAATGGCAATCAATTCATGGGGCTCCGGATAAGATTCGTTGGCGAAGGATGCACAAACAGCGCTAGGCAATCAATTCGTGGGGCTCCGGACTCGATGGTGGAGGATGCATGAATGGCAATCAATTCATGGGGCTCCAGACTTGATGGTGGAGGACGCACGAACAGCGCTAGGCAATCAATTTGTGGGGCTCCGGACTCGATGGTGGAGGATGCATGAATGACAATCAATTCATGGGGCTCCGGATAAGATTCATTGGCGGAGGATGCACGAACAGCGCTAGGCAATCAATTCGTGGGGCTCCGGATAAGATTTGTTGGCAGGACCGAATAGTCCACTGGGTTGTTTCACCTAAAAGGCGAACACGCTTTAGCACGGAAAAATAAATCATTCACGAGAGCACCATATTTTAGAGAAACAATATACTCATGCCAAAAGTAATTTTCCTTGTAACCGAAAATGAAGGGCAGGATGTCAACATTTAGCTTTTAAATGAACATTCAGGGGAAACGTCGGGTCAAACTGAAACTGGGAATAAAATCACTCATAGTGTCTAAAAACTCACACAGGTAAGTGTTTTACCCTAATCCCAAACCATAGCTACACCATGACTTTATTTTGCACATGATTTCCTGTCGAACCAAAAGATCACACACACGATCACGGATCAATAGGATTTTCTCGAGGGTAGTGTTTTTGGAGAGGAAACTGAGTGTTTCGGTCTTTTCCTCTTTGTTTGTGTGGGGCGGGATATCGCCAGTCGAGAGCGACTTTGAATGGCAATCCCAAAGGAAGAACTACTTCAAAAATGGGTTTTCCTTTGCCGGCAGTCATTTACCCTGCCGAAAATTTATCTGGTCAGAAGATCTTTTGTTTTCTTTACTGGTTTCCTGTATTGATCGGGAATTATTCTGTTTTTCCTTCGATCTTTTTCTTTTTACTTTCTTCAGATCTTCGATCGGGAATCCTTCTTTTCCTTTTCTTTTCTTTCTTTTCATTTCTTCCTTTCCGATCTTTGATTGGGAATTCGGGTTTTAGCATTCGTTATTCGCTCTCCCTAGAGGAGATTCTGCTGTCCTTTTCTTTGGGGGAAAGGATGAGGATTCTTTTCATGGGTCAAGGTTCAAAGTAGCTTAAGGTTGTGTCTCAACATGGTCTTTTCATCGTGCGAGCTCGATTTTGATATCTGGGGCAAAACAAATTCGTGTGTCAAGGTGTCGGTCTCGGATTGAATTTCCATATTATTTCCACGAGGCACGCGTAACAATGATGATTTGGAAACAACGTGCAAAATTAGTCATGGCTACAGCTAGGTGGGTACTCAAGCATCCAGTTTATGGCATTGTGATACTAAGGCTTGGGATTTACACAAGTAGACCCAATATTTCCAAATTATGTTCTTTCATCGGTTCAACGAATCCATCCATTCTTATCTCGGTTATTCTGGAAAATAAACTCTTAGCGTCAGTCTCTTATTTCCAAAAGATATGTTTGCTCTCTACGAATGATTTATGCTTCCTATGACCATAACATGCCGACCTTCGAGGTCTTTCTTTCTTTTTCTTTTTTGTTTCATTTTTTATGTTTGCAAAAACTATACATCCATCGCCATATATGAGAAAAGCTTTTCTTTGTACACCTACATTCCTATACACGACAAACTTTTTCTATATACACACGTATTAAAAACTCTTTCTCTTTATATCAACACGGTCCATATAAAAACTCTATTTCTGTTAAAAGATTTCTTTTCGTTTTTCAACATACACTCGTGGTTTATACAAAAATTTCTTTATATACACTCATTACTCACACACAAGAATTTCTTTTCACACCTTATTTACTCACACACAAAATCTTTCCATACATTTTTTTACATATAAAAAACTCTTTTCTTTTCTTTATATATAGACATGACATTTGTTCACAATGCCTCTTTCTTTTTTCTATTCTTGGCGTTATCATGATTTTTGTTCGTTTTATTTTTAGGACGACGTTCCTAAAGGAAAACTCTACAAGGTTCCGGAATTTCAACAAACATTATCGACAATAACGAAGTAAGCACTAACGCAACAGTCCAAACAAAATGTATGCACAAAACAAAAGACAATCGAAAAAACAAAACAAACGTTAGTCCCTCAAGTTATAAATTTAAAATAATATGTAACAGATAAAAGAGGAAACATAAAAGAGAATATGAATTTGGGGATCTCCCGGTCACGTGGCTCCACTCCCTCCCAAGAAACTGAGTAAATATGTCATCTCCTCATCCATGCGGGCCTCCTCTGCATCACCGGGAGCCTCTGCAGGCGCCTCCCCTGCCTGGGTCTCAGGCCAATCTTCGGGCCATGCAACCTCAGCCCTGAACTCATTAATAATTAATTCAACCCCCTTCTTAATTATTCCGAGGCCACTTGATCCAACAAAAAGAAACAAGATTGAAGCAAAACCACAAAAAGAACGGTAGCGGAATGAAACGACAACGAAAGGATAAAAGAGAAAAGGAAAATAAATAAAGAAAAAGTCACGATAAAATTGCACACTCGATCAAATGGCTTAACTCGCTAACGCGTTCCCAATGGAGTCGCCATCTGTCGCAACATGGACCACGACTGGACGTCGAAATAAAATTAATTAGATAAATAAATTGTTTTCCAAAAATTGGAAAACTTGGGGAGTCGCCACCTACGCTTATTCAAGGAACATGCTGGAAAAATAAAAAAAAAGGATAAGGAAGGGTCTATGGTTTAAGGAAAAAGATTTGCGAGTCGTTTACGCACGGGAAAGGTGTTAACGCCCCACATGTTTGTCATGAAGACAACACAGCCTTTAATCGAGTGTGCTAAAAAAATAAAGTGACTTCTTAATTATTAACTTCCCTTGAGAACATGAATTATGTTTGTTATATTTTTTTTTTGTTAATTTAGCAAAAAGATAGAATTTTTTTTATCTTTTTGGGAAAAAAGAAGAAGGAAACTTTATGTTTTTTTAGTTTTTAAGGTCGACAAAAGGTTTGCTCTCGCTCCTACGTATCCTCAGGTGCAATGAGAAAATCATACTTCCATAGTTCTTTGAAAAAAAGTGTTTGGGCGTTGGGTTGATTTTATTTTTTTGAAAGATTTTGGTTTTATGATAAACTTTGTGAAGCCAAGTAAGTTGGAGACCTAGCACAACATTCACAAAATTTAATCACATTTTATTGAAACACTACCAAGCAAGTCGAAGACCCAGCATGGAGTGCGTGTAACATTGAGGGATTATTTATTTGAGAATGTTACCATTTTTAGAAAAGACTTTAGTTTTGTGGTAAACTTTGTGAACTTAAGCAAGTCAAAGACCCAACATGTCATTCACAAAATTTACTCACACGTTATTGAAACACCACCAAGCAAGTCGGAGACTCAACACGGAGTGCACAAAACGTAAACGTTTACTAAAGAAAGCTAATGCGGATTTGCAAAAATAAATAAATAATTGACACAATGATAGGAAATCAAATAAATAAAATGGGAATAGAAGGATAACATAGAAGTGGGGATTACACTTAGTAATTAAGGATGTGGGATTGAAACGTGGGGAAAATAAGATGAATAACGAGATATTTACAATACAATATTAATTAAACTAACTAACAAGGCAATGATAAAAAGAAAATCACATTGAAGAATAAATGATATAAACAATAAAGAAATGCAATGAAATAAAGAGTTATTCAATAATGTGTATAATTATTTTTATTTATTATTATTTTATTTATTTATTATTTTTTTCAAAGCCAAAGGATTGATGTTGACTTAGTCAACACAGACGGGGTGCTAACATGGCAGGCCAAGTCACCATCCTAAGTGGCAGGGTGTATACATAAAGAAACGGGGTGTAACCATCAGTAATTTTATTTTACTTCTCAAGAAAATGGGTTAGGCTCAAATGGAAACAGGTGCATGCGTTGAATAAGGGAGTGTAAATAGTGGTCTTCATTTTATTCCAGACTCCATAAAAACGGGCTAGGCCCAAAACAAAAAAAAGGTGCACATGTTAAAAATGGAGTGTAGATAACATTTTGGCAACTGCTTGGGGCACCCAGCATTTTGCTGGGACACCTAGCAATTTTTGAAAATGCCAAAAATACCCATAAATAGCAGGTTCTATATTTCATTTCTACAGTGCCTTTTTTCTGCAAAATCTCACTCCCTTAGTGTAAGTTGCTTCCATTAGCCTCCTTTTTTGAGGGTTTTTTTCTCTGATGGTGTATGTGCGTTGTTCACGAGTATACGGTGAAGTTGGGTGGTTATTCATCGCCAGAGAAGAAGAGGTACGTAAATTTTTTTAAAAAACATACGAATTGACGATCCGTATGAGCAGACAATCCATATGGACATACGGATCAACAATCCATATTGGCAATCCGTATGAATCATACGGATTGCTGATTCATAGGCTTTTTTTAAAAAAATTGTAAATAATTTTTTTTGATTTATTTATTTAATTTGTTTTGTAGTGTAATTTTTTTGTAATAGTTTTAGCAATTTTAGAAATATTGATTTGGTGATATTATTTTATAGTGGTATAAAAATAATAAAAAATGTATTTATTAATTAGATTGGTAAAGCAATGATAATATATATAAACTTTTAAAAATTGCTAAAACTAACATTAGATTGCTTAAAAATTAATTTAGTAATTAATTGAAAATAATTTGGTAATTAGATTGGTAAAAATAACATTAGATTGCTAGAACAATTTTTTGTATACATTTATAATATTTACTAGAATTGATAATTAAACAATTTTGAACTGGATGATGTATTTAGATGTTTATTATAGTGATTGAAAATTAGACAAATATGATATTTAAGTGAATGATGTATTTACATATTTATTACAACAATTGATAATTAAATAAATTTGGTATTTTATTGAATGATGTATTAATTAGAATTTATATGATATTTATTGAATGATGTATTTATTAGAACTTATTTGATATTTTAATGACGATATGTAGTGAAAATGTAGTCTGTGGCTATATGATGTACAATACATTTTTTATTTATTTTGTAGAGCTATATTTGTGTCGATAACAAATGAGGTGATTGTATAATTTTTTTAATTTGTATTTTGTTTATCATTGAATTTGTTAAATGTTTTATTAAGATGGACAAAGAACAGTGGATATATGATAGTATCATGTCTGAAGAAGTTGATATGAATGTTGAAAATGAAGAAGAAGCTGGTGTGAAAGTAAAACACATTGATTGCTCTGATGCCTTTAATACTTCTCAAGTATTTGCCTAATTTGTTGTTGGTACAGTAATTATATTACATAAATGTTCATTGATCTCAGATCTTCTTTGAATTGCGTTATAGTTGTTTGTTACCCATGATGAAGTTTTACATTGGGCTCAATCAGTGGCTCATGAAATTGGATTTATTGCAGTGATAATGAGGTCAGACACAAATGCTGGTGTTAGAAGGGCCTCATTTTTGTTAATAGCTTGCGAAAGGAGTGGTGAGTATAGGCCTAAGAAGAATGATTTGGTAAGAACATTCATTGGCAGTAGAAAATGTGGATGCCCATTTAAGTTGCGTGCGAAGCTAGTTTTGGGAAGAGAAAGATGGATGGTGAAGTTAATTTGTGGGGTTCCCAATCTTGAAATGGCAAAGTCATTTGTTAGGCATCCATATATGGGTCGACTGACTAAAGATGAGAAGATTGTTGTTGTTGATATGACGAAGTCCATGGTGAAGCCAAGAAATATTCTTTTGACGTTGAAGGATCACAACACCAACAGTTATACAACAGTCAAACAAATTTACAATGGCAGACATGCTTACCGTTCTTTCATAAGGAGTAACACTGAAATGCAACAACTCATGATGTTGCTTGACCGAGATCAATGTATTCACTGACATAGGATGAAGGATGAGAATGTTGTACGTGACTTGTTCTGCAGTCATCCTGATGCATTCAAATTAACCAATTCTTGTAATTTGGTTTTTTTGATTGACAATACCTAGAAAACAAATAGGTACAAACTGTCGTTGCTTGATATTGTTAGTGTTACACCAACAGAAATGAGATTCTTTGTTGTTTTTTTTACTTGGAAGAAGAACGTCTTAATAATGTTGTTTGGGCTCTATAGCAGTTTTAGGATCTTTTCATGAAAGTTGATGCACTCCCTAGGGTTATTGTTACCGATAGAGATTTGTCTTTGATGAATGCAATGACAACTATATTCCCGGATGCTACAAACTTGTTGTGTCGGTTTCACATTGACAAGAATGTGAAGGCAAAGTGCAAAACCCTGGTTGTTCAAAAGAATGCACGGGATTATGTGATGGAGGCTTGGGGAGTTTGGTTGATTGTCCATGTGAGAGTTCTTTTGATGAGTACCTTAAAAACTTTGAAATGACTTGCTCTCCGTGGCCTATGTTTGTGGACTATGTGTGTCAAACATGGGTGATTCTGCACAAAGAAAAATTTGTGAAAGCACGGACCAACAAAGTGATGCATCTAGGAAACACCACTACTAAAGGTATGAATATTGTTTTTTGTTTATGTTGATTTGTTTAAGTGTTGACTTAAATGAAAATGTTGCGGTTGTTTATACGTTGTTGTATATTTCATTTGTAGGGTTGAGAGTGCTCATCGGTCATTAAAGAGACTCCTATAAAACTCCCTTGGTGACATATGCAATGTTTGGGAAGCAATGAACAACATGATGACACTTCAACACATCCAAATTAAAGCATCTTTTGAGACAAGCACGCACGTGGTTGGGCATGTGTTTAAAGTTACCTTGTACTAAAAACTACTTAGCATGGTATCAAGATACTTTAAATGAAATTGTTACTGGGAATGAGCGTGTACCTTATGCAGGAAAAAACCCTTCACGTTGTGGATGTGTCATGAGGACCACCCACGGTCTTCCATGTGCATGTGAGTTGTCTAAATATGTTGTTGGCTTCATATCACTAGAGAGAATCCACATTTTTTTGGCGAAGACTTAGTTTTTCAGATCAAGGGTTATGTGAGGCAGAGGTGACCATAACTGTGGAGATTGAAAGCATATCGAAATGATTTGAGCAGCTCGATGTTTATGGCAAAGTACATTTGAAGACAAAGCTGCGAGAGATTGCTTATCTTGATTTGAACTCTATGTGTCCTCCTCCAGAAAAGGTGAAGACCAAGAGTGCTCCAAAAAAACTGCTAACCAAACAACAAAAGTCAACAAAATGTGATCCGTCTTATTGGGAGTATGTTGATGTGTTATACTCTGTGCAAAATACTAATTCTTTAGTGAAACATAGTGCATCATCATCTGAATAACCAATACAGAGACGAAATATTCCAATGTTGGATCAATTTCATCTATGCATCCAGGATTCTATTGAAAACATTATTGATGTCAAAGCGGATGGTAATTGTGGTTATCGTACAATAGCTGCCTTATTGGGTATGGGTGAAGAATCGTGGTCATTGGTGCGCAACCATCTGCATAAAGAACTGACAAGCTGGTCAGAAGAGTATATCAACCTGTTTGGTGGCATGGAGAGATTTGAGGAATTAAAGCGTTCCCTACTTGTTGACGAATCATCTATGGTGCATAAGTTTATTGTAATGTCACTATTTCTTAAAATGACATTTAAGTAACCACTATTTGTTGTTTGTTACATGTAGGTTACCATAGACAAGTGGATGAATATTACGGATATGGGATATGTCATTGCTTCACGATACAACATGATCATTGTTTCTCTTTCACGATAACAAAGCAAGATATTTTTTCCTCTTAGAAGTCAACCACCACCAGATTCTTTTGTGCATCACATAATATGCATTGGTCATGTGTATGTGAATCATTTTGTATAGGTAATTGCATAATTATTATGTTAGTATAAATGCTGACAATGTTATTGGTTATCTTACATTAAATTTGTTTGTCGTTATGTAATAGGTTTTTTTATGAGACCATTGTCCTTTACCACCATTGGCCTTGTTGTGGAATACACATTGTCATTATCAGGCAAAGTAGTGGCCCACCCCATACATAGGTAGAATGCAACGTTACACAAATTTGTCTAGGCTGAAAACCGAATTTGTTGATTTAGGTGAAAAATGAATATAAAATATGTTATTTCCGCTGACGTTTTTGTAAATAATTATTTTGTTAACATTCGTAATTTTGTTGACATTTCTATAAATAATAATTTATTTCCACTAATTATTTTAAAAAGTTAGAACATAATTAAGTACTTTGAAAATAATAAACAAACGATTTCATTAGCTAATGGACACCAATTTAAACATTACATTAACTTACAACAAAGTTGAAATAAACAGAAAATGCATCAAAAACTACAATTAACTAATACTAATTTTGCATTGAATTATGTTGTGACCGAGACATGTCGTCTTCCATTTTGATTACCAGTTTACTAAAAACGGTTAAAATTTCTATTAGGCCAAATTGTTTCCAGTAGTTAGAGTGTACTAAGACCTTCAGCACGTCATCGTCAGTTTTCAGTTCAATAATTTCAAATTCGATAACCTTTTCTGAATACTCAAAATGACTTGGCTGTCAAACAAACAATCGCCTTACCGTTTGTGATTCATGAATACCATAAGGGAGAATCCCTTGAGTTGCCACTTGCTTGATCACATCCTTTAATCCATCGATGCTACATCCTGAAGGAATGCCAAATTTTTTTTGGATTTTTTCCTATGAACGAGTAACTCACAAAGTCACGTTGACGTGACATGTTCCACCTCCCGTTGTAATATAGCAGGGCATCATGAGTAGGAGTCATAGTGGCTAGAAGTAAGTTTAATATACCATATGGTGTTTTACCAATGGTACATAATAACTCAATCGGGCCAGCACACGAGTATTGATCATTACACATTAACATTGTGTTAACATCATCATCATTTTTCAATTGCATAGATTGAAAGACAAATTGGTTACCTGCATCTGTGAATGGCTGCCGATAGTAAATTTCATCTAAATATTGATCGCCGGTTAGTTGAAGGGTATTGTGCATTCTGCTTTTTAGCATTTCAAACCCACAATCATTTGGTACTCGAATGGGTATCGGAGTGGAAATTTGGAAATAAACACCAGGTTCGTTGTGAATAATTGATCCATTTGGATAAATGAAAACTAATTTGGAGTTGACGATGGTCTGACTGCTTGTTTCTCCCAAAAATGCCATAGTTTCTTTTAGAATTTGGTTTCTAAAGGTAGATTGGCTAGAATGCGTGATTGTTGAAAGTGTTGTTGTGGTATATATAGATGTTGTTCGATGAGACTACTTGTGTTATTTTTTTAAATACACGCGTGCCACTTCCTATGGTTGTCAAGTACAATAATGTTGTGTCATGCTATAATTTTGCATCAGACATGCATTGTTACTATCAGAACTAAAACAACTGAGTAGTCATTTCTATGTCAGTATGTAGGTGTAGTATTCATTTTTTTTAAACAGACGCATACAATTCACAGTGTGTTGTCAACTTTGAAAATGAGTTATGATGCTTAAATGTTGCAAAAAACATGCATTCGTCATTTGTTATGGACAAATTAATTTATTCCTAAAATCAACATTAACAACTAATTAACGATAAACGAATAACAAAAATTTGTATAAAATAATTAAAAACGTGTATGTAAGTAACACACCAAAATTATAAATTAACCAAATGTCAGTGTCAATACATAAATGTACCAAATAAATAAATTATCCAAAAAATTAAAATTGACATAAATAAGGAAAAAAACAACTTCAATGACCGTTCGTACGCCGTGTACGCATCGATCTGTGACCTACAGTTTATTGGCCAATGTAGCTTTTTGCGATGCTCAAACATTCTTCAGAAACATTATAGGCTTCTATTCCTTTGGTCAGGATCCTCAGGTTTAGTAGTCTTTCCAACTTATCAGCAATTTCTACATAACCATCCTAGTAATAAAATAGAAAAGAAAACAACAAACACAAAATACCAAAAAATGTATTACCACCGCATGTCCAGGACGATGCACATCAACGTCTGCTTCATCAGGTGCCACTGCCGCCACCGGTTGCTGATGCACATCGGGTTCAACAAATGTGTTATATTATTGAACCGGTGGAACTCTAGGAGGATCCCCTAACAATGTTGGAGTCATAAATGAATGCAAAATCATCTAGAACCACTCCATGTAATCTGACGAGCACTGGCCATACACTACACAGATTTGCCCTACAAATGCAATGTAGTCACCGAATTGCATTCATCTAGCATCCATTTCTTCAACAGAAATTGAAGGCACAGTAAGATGTGGAGGAATAGTCTGGATGTACCCAAACTTTCGTACAACCCTCTCTGGTTGGTGAATGATCATCAAGGGACCCCATCTGAGATGGCCGAAAAACAAGGAGATGACCTCAAATTCTCTAAATGAACGGTGGTCACCATACGGAATCCAGCATACAATGTCAGGGGTCAGTCTATCTAGACGCATGCGATACATCGACACAGGCAGTGCCTTGCCAAAGGTTCATCGGCATGCATGCGGTCTCCTCTCGTCGTAATCCTCGGCAGTTAAGGCGGAACTAACAGACGGGAAATGCTCATAGATCCAACACTAAATATATTTTACAAACATATTCCTTAAAATAAACGACAACATATAATAACCAACGCCAATAAAAAAAATGTTTTATTAACATTTGAACTAACCTGTAATAGAGTGATATATCCTGCAAGCTGCCTCCTCATGCTTTTTGACGCCTCATTTGAATTATCATACATATGCACAAGAGTAGCAGTGTCCCAAGCATAAGTCCCACTTTGCGTCAAGTCACACAATGCTTCCAAGAATACCACGTGCAAGTGTGTGGCACTCTTGTTAGCAAAGAGTGTGCATCCAAGCAGATGCAACAAATACGATCGTGCTGCTACAATCTAGTGACATGCCTCGATTTTCGTCTGATACACGTCTTACAGCCATGATAGTCGAACATAGGAGCCATGGCATTGAATCGTCTCAGCTCTCCCCTCTGCAGCACTGACCTTGAATGATTCCACCAACATATTGACACTGTCGTCGACATGAATTTGCTCAAAGCTATGAAACGCCCCTAAGATCGGCAAATGTAGCAACGGCGCGACGTCATCCAAGGTGATAGTCGCTTCTCCGACGGGCAAATGGAAACTACTAGTTTCCTTATGCCAGCGTTCCACAAAAGCAGACATTAGTCCTCGATCATTTGTATCTAGGGAACATGTGATCAAAGGACTTAGTCCACTGGCTGCCACATGGCCTTCAATCTCTGGAGCAGACCTCCCAAACTTAGCCATGTTCCTTCCATGGGAAGATAGCTTCAGCTCAGGACGTTTTTACAAACAATAATATCAATCATGTAACAAAAAAACAATAAGTTGTAAACTACGTGCTTTATGTTTTTTAAGAATTACATACCTTTCCATTCCACACTCTCAAAGCAATGTGATTTTCGAAATCTCTCAGAACTGATGTGTCATGGGGTCCGCCTGAAAAACCCTCAACATCAGTAACACCTTCTTCAATAGGTGGTTGTTGCTGCTTTTCGTTCAAGTCCTCTACAGCCGTCTGAGGATCCTCAACAACACGCGCCTGTTGTCGCTACCTACAGGCAGATGCGGTAGGCCTTCGCCACTAGGGGCAATCATTATCATTGTCACTAGTCTCTCTCCTCCACAAGGCTTTTCTTATTGCTCGGCCTAAAACCCGACCAAAACCTATAGTTCTAACCATTATCTGCATAATATTTTTTTAAATATTTTGAATTTTTGTTTCAATCCTGTTTTTTAAACTAACTAACAATGTCAAACTATTTTGAATTTTTGTTTCAATCATTTTTTAAAACTAAAAAACAATTTTAACATGTTTTAAATTTTGGTTTGAATCATTTTTTTAAAACTAACTAACAATTTTAACATTTTTTCAATTTTGGTTGTTTAAAAACTAACTAACAATTTTAACATATTTTAAATTATGGTTTCAATCATTTTTTAAAACTAACTAACAATTTTAAAATATGGTTTCAATCATTTTCTAAAACTAACTAACAATTATAATATATTTTAAATTTTTCTTTCAATCATTTTTTAAAAATAACTAACATTTTTAAAATATTTTAAATTTTGTTTTCAATCATTTATTAAAAATAAGTAACAATTTTAAAATATGGTTTCAATCATTTTTTTAACTAACAATTTTAAAATATTTTAAATTTTGTTTTCAATCATTTTTTAAAAATAACTAACCATTTTAAAATTTTTTAAAATATGGTTTCAATCTTTTTTTTAACTAACTAACAATTTTAAAATATTTTAAATTTTTGTTTCAATTAATTTTTAAAATTTTTTAAACTAACTAAGAAATTCTTTTCTATTTTTATAATTTTTTCTCCAATCTAATTTTTAATCTAATTTTTTATTGTTTCTATACCGCAACGAAATACAACTATAAAATAATATCACCAATCAATCCTTATAAAAATATTGCTAATATATAAAAAAATTACTGAAACATAATAAACAAAAAATAAATCACAAAACAAATTTAGAATTATAAAAATTTTAAAACTAAATCAGAAAATAAATTAACAATTAAAAAGAATGTCGTACGGATTGGCAATCCGTATGACCGATACGGATTGACATTCTGTATGGCTTTTTTCACAAAAAATGGTCATGAATACCAGCACAAATGTTTGATCAATCAGTCAAAAACTGATATTTTTCTTGTTGAGTCAACAACTGATTGTGTATTTTATCAATCAGTAACTAATGTTGTTCCTGTTCAGCCCTTTGATACTGCACGGACACCTTCACAGGGGTTGACAATGTTATCATACCCTCTCCTTTCGTTCGTTCATCATCAAACACTAATGCCACAAAATCTTCATCTTCAAAGACTCCTCCTTCTCCACCCGGACCACCCAATACTCACCCTATTCAAACTAGGTCCAAATCTAGTATTCACCTACCAAAAATTAATCCTTAACTTCTTCTAACTTATTGTGAACCAAAAAATGTGTAGTAGGCCTTCACTGATCCAAATTGGCTTTCATCCTTGCAACAAGAATATGAGGCTTTGATGAAGAATCACACTTAGGATTTAGTGCCTCTTCCATCAAACAGGAAAGCTATTTGTTGTAAATGGGTTTGTAGGGTCAAGGAAAATGTAGATAGCTTTATCAATAACTTTAATGCTAGACTAGTTGCCAAAGGTTTTAATCAAGTTCAAGGCTTTGATTTTTTAGAAACCTTTTCTCCAGTAGTGAAACATGTCACTATTCGACTTATTTTAACTCTAACAATCATAAATCAATGGATTCTTTCTTAGCTTGATGTAAATAATGTCTTTCTTAATTGCTTGCTTAATGAGACTATCTATGTGTCTCAACCCCCAGGTAATCAAATCCCTCGTTGGCCTGCAAACTGAATAAAGCTTTGTATAGACTCAGAAAAGCCCCAAGATCCAATGGGAAGGTAGCTTCCTTGGGAAGCTAGAGAAAGAAAGCTTCCTTGAGAAGCTAGAGGAAGAAAGCTTCCTTGAGAAGCTAGAAGAGTGCTACTCACACCCCTCCAATAGCTAAGCTCACCCCCATGCCAAAATACATGAAAATACAAAAAAAAGTCCCTACTACAAAGACTACTCAAAATGCCCTGAAATACAAGGTTAAAACCCTATACTACTAGGGTACCCTTAACTTGTACCCTTAATTTGTAGGGTACCCTACAAACCTAAAATGACCAAAATACAAGGCCCAAAAGAAGGAAAATCTATTCTAATATTTACAAAGAAAAGTAGACTCAAGCTTGGCCCACGGGCTCGGAAATCTACCCTGAGGTTCATGAGAACCCTAGGGCCTTCTTCAACAGCTCTAGCACAATCCTCTTAAAGCCTCTTGCTCATGGCTCTGGTCCCTTCCTAGGGAAGATTGCATCAATAAGGTGTTCATGGGTCTGGGTCTACCCGTGACCCAACTCGACCCAATTATATTGGATTGAGTTTCTAAAGTGTTTGGGTTAAACCCAACCTATCCCAATTAAGACCCAGTTATGAACAGGTTGGATAACAAGTTCTATTTTTTTTAACCCAACCTAACCCATACCATACTGTCAGACCTTAATTTCATCTGGGGATGATCTTTTGCTAACTTTTTGATTCTTGCTAGCCGAATTGAGCTGCTTAACACCAGTTGCTGCACAATCCAAACGATTTTTCAATGTTTCACAAAAGAATATAGAAAATACCCAAAAGGGAGGGCAAAAGGGTCATTTGGAAGCTATTTCTGACCCTTGGCTCGCCTGGGCCCCCAAAAGACTTAAGGATGAAGTAACCAGCTTGCCTGGACGAGCTGAGCTTGCCAGGGCGAGCAAGGTTACTTCAGGTTGAAGCAACAGCTCGCCTGGGCGAGCTGCTGATCAACCAAGTCCCCTAATTTCCTATAAATAGGCATAAAGGGGCTGAAGGAAGGGGTTCAGACTTTCAACATTGAAAGCATTTAGTGAAATTAAGGAGAAGAAGGAGAAAGAAGAAGAAAAATGAGGTCGAGGCGCTTCCAAATCACAATTGTGATCGATTCCTACATCGTTCTTCGTTCATCAACCAATTAGTTTTTATTTTAAGGTTTTGAATTCTCTCTATACACCCTTAGGGGTCCTCTTTGTTGCTTTACACATCTTCATCTCATTCTTCTACCATCAGTGATCTTATTTCTTTATGTAAAGCGAATTTCAACTGATTGTTTGTGTCATAATCTCATTTTATCATTGTTAAATAAAGTTTCAACCGATCGTTTGTGCCGTAATCTCATTTTATCATTGTAAAATAAAGTTTCAACTGATAGTTTACTTCACAAGTCATCTTTTAATGAGATTGAAAGTAAATAAGCGAAACCAAAGTTAAAATCAACATGTAACCGAGCTTTTATCCACAAAAGTCGCTTGAATTCATTCAAGGTACAATGCCTTAATGGTCTCTTTTACTTTTATTGGTTAAAATGAACCCTTAAAAAGTTTAAAATCAACTCTATGCATAACTTTCTTGCTTTTTAAAGAACTACGTAGGTCTGAGTTCCTCATCCACTTGAGGATACGTAGGAGCAAGGGCAACGCTTTTGTTGACCCCAAAAAGTAAAAAAAACATAAAAAAGGGAAAATAAATAAATATTGAAGTCATGATTTTGCGCACTCAATTAAAGGCTGTCGTCCCTTGTGACGGATGCATGGGGTGCTAATACCTTCCCCGCACGTAAACAACTCCCAAACCCTTATTCTTAAAATTCACAGACCCCTTTTTTGGTTTTTTTAACATTTTCCTCGAATAAACGTTGGTAGCGACTCTCTCGCGTTTTCCTTTCTTAGAAGATGCACCCTTGAGTCACGCCTCACCCTCCCGTCGAAGGGCAAGTTGCGACAGTTGGCGACTGCACTGGGGACTTTTTTTTAGAGAGTTAAGCCATTTAATCTGTGTGCAATATTTATCACGACTTTCTCTTTGTTTTGTTTCCCTTTCTTTCTTTTACGTTCCTGTGTTCATATAACTCTTTCGATGCTTTTTGGTGTGGCTGTTTTACTTATTACATGCATGTTTATAAATATGTTTATACACACATGGCACGTACACCTTTGCACACACGGTGAGTTATTAGGGCCCAATACCCGGGTCCATGGAAACATAGGAAGTGGAGGTTGATCTGTGGTGATATTGAGTCTCCGACTCGCTTGATGAAAGTGGAGCCTCATCTAGAGTTTTTCTCTTTGATGATACATTGTTGCTGGTAGTCCCTACTGCCACAATCTTTGATATAAAAAAGGGTGATATCTCTAGAGACCTGTGAAAGATATACGCGACCACCTTTGGGAGTTATCACTAAGTAGCAAACCTTTAGCCCTCCCATTAGGTTCCTAAAATAGGGGCACGGAACAAACACACTATGTTTTGTTTCCTTGATATAGTCATGCATATCTTTATGATGTCATGATTGTGTGTGTCTTTCCTGTGTTTTCCATGATGTTATGTCAGCTTGGTATTAATTTATTGCATTGTCACATTTCTCTTTGCGCTACCAACCATGTGCTCTCACGCACGCATACTCAAACTGTGTCATCACTCATGCATTATGTTTGTCACGGGAAGCCTGAAGGTTCGCGTCACCTTCTTAATTGTCATGCATTGGGCACCATGGTGATGTTTGCAGACAAATCATGATACCCGATGCATTGCAGGTAAGAAGGGACGCTCTTTCAAATTCTTGTGTCCATAAATGAACATGTTATTTTCATGCATAGCATAAACATTCCCTCATGCATTCATCATATCTCTTCTATGATAGGATGTAGAAGTATTGATCAGCAAAGTTTTCATTTTAGCAAACATGGGGTCAAACCAAGTGCTTCTTTTAAGAAAAGGTTCTATCTTGTCAAGGCCAAAAGCCTAGAGGTAGCCAGCTTGTGAGAGCTAGGGCAGCGGATGGATCAAGTCCGACGTCAAGCCTTCTACAAAACATATGGGAAAATCTGGGATTTAGCTATGATAGAAGTTTCCATTGAAGCCATCGCCTCCCTCGCTCAGTACTATGACCAGCCGCTAAGGAGCTTCAAGTTTGTGGACTTTCAGTTGGTACCAACCATAGAAGAGTTTGAAGGGATCTTGGGATGCTCGCTAGGAGGAAGGGAACCGTATATGTTTTCTGGGTTATACCCCTTCATGGCAAGAGTAGCAAAAGTGGTCAAGATCTCGACACAAGAATTAGGTCGAGTGAAACAAAATAGAAATGGGGTGGTTGGAATACCAAGGAAGTGCTTAGAAGAGAAGGCAAAAGCTTTGGCAAATGAAGGTGGGTGGACTTCATTCATTTATGTTTTAGCACTGTTGGTGTTTAGGATCATCCTCTTTCCAAATGTAGATGGACTAGTGGATCTGGCGGTGATCAATGCTTTTCTTGCTTATCATCACAGCAAGGAAAGCCCGATCGTTGTTGTTTTGGTCGATGCCTATGACACGTTCGACCGGAGATGCGAGAAGAGCAGCATGAGAATTGTCTGTTGCACACCCACTTTTTATGTATGGCTGGTCTCCCACATTTTTCGTCATGAAAGTATACCCATCTGTCCCCTACAAGGTCATCACATGTGTGCCAAGAAAGGGAAAGCAAATTGGGAAGAACTCTTGGCAGGTATGGTAGGGGCGTTTGTTATTTGGTTCCCCCGACGAAAGGAAGGAGGGATCGGAGTTTTGTGCTCATGTGAAGGGTTCCTAAATGTCACATTGATGGGAACAAGGGGTTGTATTAATTATAATCACGCCTTTCATCACACGAGTTTTCAGTGAAAGCAATGCCAAAATGCTTTAGAGTCTGGAAAGCGTGGAATGCAATGGAAAGAAAAGATGAAGAGCTTAGAGGAAGCAGCAACGGTGTTATCAACGACTATCATAAATGGTTGAAGGCTCGGACGCAAGGGATAACTTGGCTCTCGAAGCTAAAGATTTCTAGCGGGGAAGAAGCTGAAGTCCCTGAGGAGAGAGAAGAAGTGCAAGCCTTGAAAGTGAAACTTGAAAGAACGCGAGTGGTCAAGGAAAAGTTCAAGATGACAGCCATCAGGGTCTGGAAAGACTGTAAGGAGCTGAGGGATGTCAACATGGTCGCGACCGAAGCATTAGAGCGAGAAACGAAGAGGGCCCGAAAAGAAGAATGGGGCCAAAACAAGTTCCGAGGGGCTTTATGGGCAGCAACAGTGAACTCAAGCTTCGAAGGGCTAAAAGGGACAAGTCGAGGGTGGAAAGTATGATATTAGAGGACAAGTTGAAGGCTTGTCAAAGGTCGAAGAGGAGCTTGACCGAACAGCTGAGTAGGACAGAAGAGAATATATGGACAATCGTTGATCAGTATAAAGGGAAGTTGAACCAAGCTGTTAGCCATGAGCAAAGGCTAGAGGACGAGCATGCAAAAGTATCGGCTCTGCAAGCAGAAAGGGAAGCAAGGGAAAGAGTGATAGAATCATTGCATGGAGAAGCTATGAAATGGATGGATAAGTTCGCTTTCACTCTGAATGGGAGTTAAGAGCTTCCAAGGCTGTTAGCCAAAGCCAAGGCAATGGCGGATACACCGCTCCTGAGGAAGTTCATGGGCTTTTCAATTATTGTCGGCATATGATCGAGTTGATGTCCCACATAATTAGGAATTGATGAGGCATTTTTATTTATGCTTTGACTTTGACAAGATAAAAAGTATTGTCTCTTAATGAAAATGATATTTGATTCAACCCTATGTCCTTGCTGAAATTTCTGCGTGGTTTCAATACTTCGACCACTTATCATTATCATGCATTCATGTTTATTTCATTGTCGCATTAATAATTTCATTTTGTTACTTTAGCAGTCATAGTCAAAGTAAACACAATAACCAAAAAGAACGAACACGTTTTACGACACCCCTATCAAACCCGTGCCAAAACTAAAATCATGAGTGAGATAGAAGAAGTGCAAGAGCAAATGAAGGCCAACATGGAGGCCATGAAGGATCAAATGACCTCCATGATGGAGGCCATGTTAAGTATGAGACAGATGATGGAGAACAATGCGGCCGCAGTAGCTGCCACCAATGCCACCGTTGAGGCAGATCCAACTCAATCATCCGCCATAAACCAAACAAGCCAACCAGTCCCTGACATGGTAGGTCAGGGAGGAGAGGTGTTAGGCAGCAGGGCGATCCCCATGTGGTGCAAAATAGGAATTCTTTTCCACCATACAGCTTATCCCCCAACTATACACCACCCAACGGAGTGCACATGCCCAACAAGAACACCAACCACTCTGTTCCCATTCCCCATAAAGGCCACCAACCCCACTTGGGGCATACACCCTTTGTTCAGCCTGTAGGGGAAGCTCGTGAAGAGCCCCGGAATCATGCTCTGGGTGGGTTTGCACCATACCCTACATATGCCGCTGAGGGGCCACAATTTAGTGGTATGCCTCAGCCCAATGCCGTGGGAGCTCCTTAACACCGCCCGTTGCAACCTCTGCACTTCTCGGTGGGGAGAATACCTCCGGCCATGGAAGAAAGGGAGAAGTTGGATCTCATAGATGAGAGGCTGAGAACCATTGAAGGGATCGGTGATTATCCATTTTCCAACATGGTGGACTTGTGCCTAGTGCCTGATGTCATCATCCCTCCAAAGTTCAAGGTGCCAGATTTCGATAAGTACAAGGGGACTACTTGCCCCAAGAACCACTTAAAAATGTATTGTCGAAAGATGAGGGCATACTCAAGAGATGAGAAGCTCTTAATGCACTTTTTCCAAGAATGTTTGGTCGGGGCGGCAATCACCTAGTATACTAACTTAGAAGCTTCTCAGATCTGTTCTTGGAAGGACTTGATGGTTGCTTTCATCAGGCAGTATCAGTACAACACCGACATGGCTCCTAATAGAACCCAGTAGCAAAACATGTGCAAGAAGGAACATGAGTCCTTCAAAGAGTATGCCCAGAGGTGGAGGGATTTGGCGGCCCAAGTAGCACCCCCCATGATGGAGAGAGAAATGATAACCATGATAGTAGACATGCTGCCAGTGTTCTACTATGAGATGATGGTGGGTTATATGCCCTCTAGTTTCATAGATTTGGTGTTTGCGGGCGAGAGAATTGAGGTAGGCTTGAGAAGGGGAAATTTTGATTATGTCACTTCCGCAAAGCAATAGGAGGTTCAGAGTGGGTGGAGCCAAGAAGAAAGAGGGAGACACCCATGCTGTAACTTCAGCTCCCACATGGCCTAAATCCCAACAAACCCCTCAGAACACCTACCAATATTCCCCGCATCAACCAAGTTATTTAGCCAACGTCAAAACCCCTCTCAATCCAACGTCCGTCCAACAAAGATTTCCCACTCAACCACAAAGGCCTCCCCCATAAAACTCGTTTCCCGCACAATCTCGTCCCGTCGGCAACACCAACCCCAGCGCAAACACCAATCCGAGAAGGAATTTTCCAGCAAAGAAGCCTGTAGAATTCACCCCAATACCAATGTCATATGCTAACCTGCTACCATCCTTGATCACCAACCAGATGGCTATAGTGAACCCCGAGAAGATCTACCAGTCTCCCTTCCCTTGATGGTACAACCCCAATGCAACCTGTGCCTATCATGAGGGTGTCCCAGGGCATTCAATAGAGCAATGCATGGCCTTCAAACACATGGTACAAAGTTTGATTGATGCGGGGTGGCTGACATTTCAAGAGGATAGCCCAAATGTAAGGACTAATCCCCTCGCCAGTCATGGAGGCTCGGCAGTTAATGCAATGGAAGAGTGTGGACCTCGGGGGCCGAAGCGGATGGAAGATGTGTTAACCTCTAAGAGGGTCATATTAGAAGCATTGTGTAAAGCGGATATGATTTGCCTCAACAGAGACAAGGGAGGTTCTTGTTTAATACATCCTGGGGCATCACACGACGTGGAGACGTGCCCGATGGAGAAGGAGTTGCTACAAGGGATGATGGACAAAGGCCAAATTGAAGTTTGTAGCGCAAGAAAAAGGGAAGGGGATGTGTGCATGCAGTTGGTTGATAAGAGCCCGAGCAAACCCAAGCCATTGGTAATCCACTTCACTAGGGATGTTTGGACCATATAGTGGCCGATAAAGAAATACCCGTTGAGGGCAGGGGACACAATAGGGCCTTGCGCGTATCAGTCAAATGTTTGGAGCATATAGTGGCCAAAGTGCTTATTGAAAATGGCTCTTCCCTCAATGTCATGCCCAAGGCTACTTCGGACAAGCTTCCTTTTAATGCATCACACCTAAGGCCAAGCTTCATGGTAGTGCGGGCTTTCGATGGCAACTACCGGGATGTAAGGGGGGAGATCGATCTCCCGATTCAAATTGGCCCCACGTGTGCCAAATTACCTTCCAAGTAATGGTCATAAATCCTGCCTACAGCTTCTTATTAGGCCGGCCTTGGATTCATTCGGTTAGGGTGGTCCTTTTAACACTACACCAAAAGTTGAAATTTGTGGTAGAGGGGCAATTGATTATAGTCTCGGGAGAAGAATACATTCTCGTGAGTTATCCTTCTTCTATGCCTTATGTGGAGGCCGTTGAGGAGTCCTTGGAAACTTCTTTTCAGGCATTGGAAGTTGTGAGCAATGCTTGCGTGGAGTCTCCCACGGTAAGCCACGCTCATCTGGTGCCGCGTTGATGGTAGCTCGGGTGATGTTGAGGCATGGATATGAGCCCGAAATGGGTTTGGGCCGGAATAGGAATGGTGTGGCAAGTCTAGTAGAGTTTGCGGAGAACCGCGGGAGGTTCGGATTCGAATACGAGCCTACACGCACTGATATGAGAAGGATTGTCCTAGAGAGGAGGGAGAAAAGCACAGATTAGCCTCAAGGGCTGCAAGTGAAAGGAGTTCCCTTGTGTCACATCGATGAAAGCTTTGTCAGTGCAGGGTGGATGTGCAAGGGAAAGGTTTCCGTAATACACGAAGAAACCACTCAAGAGCAACCAAGTTGGGTGCGGCCGTGTCCTCCAGACTCTGAATTACAAAACTAGCGAATCATCAAACAACCCAGGATTTCTGTGGCAAACTCAATGTAATTCGTTAGTTCTAACCCTATTACTGAGCCTAGGCTTTAGGGTTTGCTCCCTGTTTGGGCATGTCTTTTGTTACCACAAAATTATAAATACACAATCCTTCTTCATTGATCTTGCACTTTCGTCTATTTTCATTCTTCTACATATTTATTTTTGTTGCGATTAAATGATACAGATCCAACAATGAGTCCTATGATAGTAGTGATACCGAGGACCTGAACATTGATTTTGAGCAATTGATAAGTCAAGCCAAAGAAGGGGAAGATGAGGATTGGGGGTTTCCCCCAGAGTTGAGAAGAATGGTCAAATAGGAAGACAGGGAAGTGAAGCCACACCAAGAACAAACGAAGATTGTAAACTTAGGTGTTAGCGAAGAAAGAAAGGAGGTCAAGGTTGGCACTAGCATGTCCACAAATGTCCGAGATGATTTGGTAGCTTTGTTGTGAGACTACCAAGACATCTTTGCTTGGTCCTACCAAGATATGCATGGTTTGAGTCTCGACATCGTACAACATAGATTACCTCTAAATCCTGAGTGTTCCACGGTAAAGCAAAAGCTAAGGAGGATGAAGCCTGAGATGCCCTTGAAGATAAAAGAAGAGGTGAAGAAGCAGTTTGACGCTGGCTTCTTGGCTATTGCCCAATACCCAGAATGGGTCGCCAACATCATACCAGTCCCTAAAAAGGATGGGAAGGTGTGAATGTGCATGGACTATCGGGATCTAAACCGAGCCAGTCCAAAGGATAACTTTCCTTTATTGCACATTGATATCCTCATCGATAACACGGCCAATTTTTCCCTGTTTTCTTTCATGGATGGGTTCTCGGGCTATAATCAAATAAGGATGGCACCGGAACTTTCTGCTACAAAGTGATGTTCTTTGGGCTCAAGAACGCTGGGGCAACTTACCAGCGGGCTATGGTAGCATTATTCCACGATATGATGCACAAAGAGATTGAGATCTATGTGGATGATATGATTGCCAAGTCAAAGACCAAGGAGGAACACCTTGTCAACTTATGAAAGTTTTTCAAGAGGCTGCATAAGTACCGATTAAGGTTGAATCCCGCAAAGTGCACTTTCGGGGTCAAGTCAGGATTGCTTCATTTTATCGTGAGCCAGAAAAGGATAGAGGTAGACCCAGGCAAAATGAAGGCCATCCTCGAAATACCCGAGCCACGCACCAAGAAGCAGGTCCGAGGCTTCTTAGGATGGCTGAACTACATAGCGAGGTTCATATCACAATTGATCGCCACTTGTGAGCCTCTCTTCAAGCTATTGCATAAGAACCAGTCTGTCCAATGGGACGACGACTGCCAAGTGGCATTCGAAAGGATTAAGTGGTGCCTCATGAATCCTCCTGTGCTTGTGCCACCGATGCCTGGAAGACCCCTTATCCTGTATATGACTTTTTTGGATGAGTCAATGGGGTGTGTGTTGGGCAGCATGACGAATCCAAAAAAAGGGAATGAGTCATCTATTACTTAAGCAAGAAGTTCACGGCATGTGAAATGAAGTACTCTTTTCCTGAAAGAACATGTTGTGCCCTGGTGATGCAATCCTACCCCATAAGGGCATTGGATAGAAGACTCCAAGAAGATTAGGCCAGAGATGCAAGAGAAGACCCTAGGATTCTCATGAGCCTTAGGGTAGATTTTGGGCCCATGGGCTAAGTATGAGTCCACTAATCTTTGTACGTATTAGATTAAGGTTTCATTATTTTTAGGCCTTGTATTTAGGGCTCAACAATATAGGTAAGGTACCCTAGAAATATAGGATTTTTTAGCCCTTGTATTTTAGGGCACCTAGACTAGTTTTTGTATTAGGGTTAGTTTTGTAATTTCACATGTATTAAGTGAATATTTGATGTGTGTGGTTGGAAATAAATTTAATTGGATTGGGAATTTAATTGAATTGGGAGAATCCCAATCCAATTAAATTTAGAGGGGGAGGTGAGCATTTGCTTGCTACACCCCATTACCACATCATATAGTCACACTTTGTGCATGTCCTTCATGCTTTACATGCCTCATGACACCTAAGCACACTTAGTGGAGAATCTTGGACTTGATCTTGGATTAGTGGGCTGAACCATAACTGAAATTCACTAATCATAATTAGTGAAAATTTGGCTCCACAAATTCAATTTCAAATTCAAGTGACTCTATTCAAATTTCCCTCCAATTTTGTGTGACACTTAGGCTATAAATAGAGGTCATGTGTGTGCATTTTTTCAACTTTGATCATTTGAGAATTACATAAATGTGGGAGAATGATTGTTTGGATTTAGACTAATATTTGAACTTGCTACACAATGATAGGCACCTTGCATCTAGGTAGCTAAAATGCTTTTCTATATATATATATATATATATATGCACCGATGTATGATTGTTTTCTAATTGCACAGTGACACTTGCATTTAAGAAATATGCACCATTCAAATTTGTTTGGCTTTTGTTGTGTTTAAGATAAATGAAATGATGGTTGGCGTTTCATACAAACTAACTTTATGAACATGTCCTTGCAGGAAATAGCTCCAAAGAAACTTCTAGCTAAGAGGGCAAGGAAAGATGCCGTTGGAGAATGATCCAGTGCGGCCCCACAAGTGGATATGGAGTTTGACGGACTTCGATTCAGAAGCGAGGAACACCAGCGTCGTTTTGAGGCAATCAAGGATTGGTCTTTCCTCAAGGAGAGACGGGTCCAGTTGAGGGAAGGAGAATATACTGAATTCCAAGAGGAAATTGCCAGGAGGCAGTGGACTCAACTTGCGGCGCCCATGGCTAAGTATGATCCAGAAATAATCATGGAGTTCTACGCCAATGCATGGCCCATGGAGGAAGGAGTTAGGGACAAGCGCTCGGTTCTTGTTGCATCCGTTGATCCTGGAAGAAGGGCAACGATGCGAGTTCAGTTAGAGGAGGAGCCAGGCCTCAAGATTTGATGAGGAGGCCATAGGCCAGATGTTGTGCGTTCCAGGTCAGGACTTCGCACGGAGTGTGACAGGGAGATGGGTGCGGATCATGCGCACCAGTATGACCACCTTGACATAGATCTAGATGACATTGCTGCTCAACAACATCCTCCCAAGCAATCATAATTCCAACCTCCCCCTGCCGAAGTGCCAGTTGGTCTATGCCATCTTGACCTAGGTGAGTGTTCATGTGGCCCAAATGATCTTAGATGCTATATATCAATTTGCAAGGATCACGCCTCCCAGGCATCCAGTGGACCCAGAGAAGTCCAACAAATCACTGGGGTTTCTAGCCTTGATCATGGGCCTCTGCCAGTTCTATGGGGTGTCGATTACTCCCACCAAGCTTATCCGGCCTCCCATTAACAGGGCCTTCATAGAAAAATATTGCATGTCAAGGCAGGTACAACAGCAGGGTCAGGCACAGCAGTAGCAAACCGCAGATGCATCGCCGCCACCTCTACGGCAGCCACCATCTCTGGAGTCCATCTCTACTCACCTGCAGAGGATGGAGCTCCAGATGCACGCACAATGTAGTATGTGATCGACCAGGAAGCGGCTAATCATAGGGGTCAGGTGCAGCTACCAGTACACCCTACATCAGCAGAGCCAAGATCCCAGCCCTTTCCCATGACCTACCCCCAAGCAGTTCGTGGCTGTCATACCCTAATTTCGTTCGGGGACCATTGTTTGGTGGCATGCAACTTTCGCTTGATCGCCTCGAGGTACTTAACACCGATCGTTAGGTAATTCGTAAAGTTTCGTGATATTCTGGAAGTCAAACAGAAGCATTGTTGCGCAATCCGTAAAGTTTCACAACATTCTGGAAGTCAAAAAGAGCATTGTTGTGTAATCCATAAAGTTTCACAATATTCTAGAAAGAAAATGGATGTCGTTACGGAATCCATAAAGTTTTGTGAGATTTTGGAAAGAAAACAGCCAAAAACACAAAAATGGGGGGTGAACTTATCAAGATAGGGGTGTAAATAGCATTTTGAATCTAGGCCCTTTCGGAACATTTTGGAAGTTGGGTTGCTTAAGGAGGAAGCAACTGGGCGGCAAGCTCCTCCACGTTTTTGAAAAATGGTTTCCGGGGCTTCCGTGGCTTCCGTAAAATTTTTGACAACCTTGGGTAAGCATATTTCACTTAACATTGGTGAAAGGGAAGAGAAAAAAAGATGAAAATCAAATCCGAGACACTTCCGTAAGGCTTTCGTAACTTTTCTGTAAAGTACGAAAAGGGGGGTGAACTTAGTTATTGGGGTGCGCTTAGAAATCTTTCTCAAGAAGCCTCTGGGCGGCAAGCACCTCCCTTTTTCCCTATAAATAGGGGAAGGGGGGCTGTTTCAAAAGGTTCATGATCCCTAAGCTATGCATTTCGGCTATTTTTGGGCAAAAAACACGTTTTCGTGAAGAAAAATAGAGTCGAAGTGCTTCCGTAATGCTTCTGTAAGCGATTTTGTGGAAATTCTTCATCGTTCTTCATTGTTCATCGTCGTTCTTCAATCTTCAACCGGTAAGTTCCCGAAATCGAATCTTTCAATTCATTCTATGCACCCTTAGTGGTCCCTACTTGTTTTGTGTACTTTCACTTTAATTTCGCTTACTTTCAGTTTTCTTTTCTTCCGCTTTAACGAGCTTTTAACCGTTTATTTAAGCCGTTTTCTCACCTAATAAATGATAAAATGAATTTCAACCGATCATTTGTGTTGTAATCTCGTTTAGTCACTGTTAAAACAAAATCTAACCGATCGTTCCCGCTGTAACCTTGGTTAAATAAAAAAAGGCAAAATAATAATAAAATAATCAAAATATCTTGAAAAAAATAATAATAAAATAATCAAAATATCTTTGAATAAAATAATCAAAAAATCATTCGGACATTTTTCTTTGGAAGTTTCCTTGAATGAATTGACTAATAACCAAAGTGAAACTAAGGCTAAAATCAACTCACAAATCAAGCTTTGTCCGCAAAAGTTACTTAGAACCGTTTTAAGGTCCAATGCCTTAAACGGTCCTCTTTGCTTTTACCGGTTAACTTGGACCGTTCAAAAGCATAAAATTAACCCATAACTTTATCGCTTTTGCAAGAACTACGTAGGTCTGATTTTCTCATCGCAATTGAGGATACGTAAGAGCAAAAGCCCCGCTTTTGTCGACCACCCCAAGGGATCGTTAATGGTCCAACGCCTTAACGTTTCTCTACTTTCACCCCAAGAGATCGTTAATGGTCCAATGCCTTAATGTTTCTCTCCTTTCAAAAACAAGAGATCGTTTAATCGTCCAACGCCTTAAATAACCTTTTGTTCGGTTAAAATATATCTTGCTAAAAAAGATAAAAACAACTTAACCAACGTTTAGTTCTCAAATAACTATGTAGGTTTGATTTCCTCATCGCAATTGAGGATACGTAGGAGTGAGGGAAACACCCTTATCGACCACGAAAAGATAAAAAATACAAAAAGGCCCACAAAAAGCAAAAAAAAAACATAAAAAAAGGAAAAATACATAAAAACATAAAAAAAGGGAAAATACATAATTTTGAAGTCATGTCTTGCACACTCGATTAAAGGTTGTCGTCCCTTGTGACGGACGTGTGGGGTGCTAATACCTTCCCCGTGCGTAAAAACAACTCCCAAACCTTTCACGATTAAAGTTCATAGACCACACCTTTCTGGTTTTTCTGACGTTTTCCTCGAATAAACGTTGGTGGAGACTCTGCGCATTTTCCTCCCATGGAAGATGCACCCGCGTCGCCCTCCCGCTGAAGGATAGGTTGCAACAATGGCCATAGTAGCATGGCCTGGAGATAGGCCCAATTTTCAGGCAGGGGCAGGACCCACAGGGACCCCCGGAGACGAGGATAGAGCTCAGGAGGATGATGACATGGCTGATGTGATGGACTTCTTTCTTTGAGGAGGCAGAGTCGCTTGGTCGGGATCGCCTAAAAACTGTGAACTCGTCTTTATTTTGTTTTTATCACTTTCGTTATTTGTTTGTTATCTCATTGTGATAGAACTGGACTTTAGTTTATCGCTTTCAGTTTTTGTTTGTTGTCTCATTGTGATGAAACTTTATCGCTTCCAATGTGTCGTCGTGCTATTGCGTTGTGGTGGTTTGTCTGAAACAAGAAAACTAAGCAAAAAAGTAGGGTCTTGTGTATTGTTTCTTTTCGTTCATGCACCCTTTGTTCCTTTTGATAAGTATAATCTCGGGTAACAACTTTGCCTAGGTTACAAACTTTTTTCTAAAGGAACTGAAAAAGAAAAAAAAAAAAAAAACCAACATGCTTCTGAAAAAGAAATGTTCGCTAGTTTTCTTTGGAGGAAATTCACAGATCAAAATGCAAAAGGTTTTAGAAAAAAAATAAATATGCAGCTAGAGGGTGAACACAACGAAAGATTTTCCTGAATGCCTCGGATGTTTGTATGACTTGATAAAATGAGCAATCTTTGAAACACTGGTTTGATATGAATGGGGAAACAAACCCTAAGCCTTAGTGTTTGCATGGCCACAAAGCCTTATGTTTGAGTGTCCACATGGATGTGTGCTATGATTAATTTTGCATGAATTTCTAATTATCAGAATATGCGTTTCATGGAAATGATTTGGGGCGTTCCCTTATTCCTAAGCCACTTGCTAAATAGATATCCCGACATAAATCATGTCCCTCCATTTGTAGGCCTTTTGAGCCAAACGTCAACTTTTTGGTCGTAACCTTGACCTAGGATGGAAATTTCTAACCTTATCCTAGGAAGAAAGAATAGGAGGATCTTCGAAGAGAAGCTTCTTTTACCTTGGGTTAGAGATGTGCGTCAAAAGAAAAGAAAAAAGAAAAAAAGAAAAGAAAAAAAAGAATAATCAAATCAAAGATTGAAGAAAAGCGAAGGAAAATAGAAAAGAAGAAAAAGGGGTTCTTTGGACCAGACAATGTCTAAACAATGTGCATAATTGTCGAAAGAGAAGAAATATAAGAGAAAAGCAATAATAACTTGGTTAAAACCTAGGGGGTGTAAAGCAATCACCTGCTTTAGTTACAAACCAAATCTTTGTGTCCCTCTTATTTCGCGTTGAACCAAAGAGAAAAGGAAACAAAAAGGGGAAAGGCCCAAACACCAAGCCAAATTTCCTACCAAAATCCAACCTTATAAGGTCCTATTGATCCATGATGATTGCGCATATTATCTTTGATTTAATGGGAAATGACTTGGAAAGTCCATCTATGACATATTTGTGGGTTGGAATTAAGATGAAACACTTGCCTGTGTGAGATTTTATACACCTTGAGCGGTTTTCCTCTATTCGATTGGACCCAGTGTTTCTTCTAATGTTCTATTAGAAACGAAATGCTAATGTCTTAAATCTCATTTGTTTTTGGTTATGAGAAATTCTATCTGCATGTTTTCATTCCCCAGTAGTCACATTTGTTTTTCTTCGAAAAATATATGTTGTTCTGATTGGTTTGGGGGGTTTGTTTCTTTACTAAGCGTGTTCACATTTCAGTGAAAGATTTCAAAGACTATCAAAGTCTTTCATCTTCAAGACTATCAAAGTCTTCTTTACTTTTCAAAGACTATCAGAGTCTTTTATCTTGCGGAGACTATCAATGTCATTTGCTCTTTACTTTTCAAATACTATCAGAGTCTTTTGTCTTGCGGAGACTACCAATTCCATCTGCTCTTTACTTTTCAAAGACTATTAAAGTCTTTTGTCTTGTGGAGACTATCAATGTCATCTGCCCTTTACTTTTCAAAGACTTTAATGTCTTTTGTCAAGACTATCACAGTCTTCTTTACATTTCAAGGACTTCAATGTCTTTTGTCAAGACTATCACAGTCTTATTTATATTTCAAAGACTTCAATGTCTTTTGTCAAGACTATCACAGTCTTCTTTACATTTCAAAGACTTCAATGTCTTTTGTAAAGACTATCACAGTCTTCTTTACATCTCAAAGACTTCCATGTCTTTTGTCAAGACTATCACAGTCTTCTTTACATTTCAAAGACTATCAGAGTGTTTTGTTAAGACTATCACAGTCTTCTTTACTTTTCCAAGACTATCAAAGTTTGTTGTCTTACAGAGACTATCAATGTCTTCTGCTCTTTAAATGTTCAAAGACTATCAGAGTCTTTTGTTTCAAAGACTATCAAAGTCTTTTGTCGAGACTTCAATGTCTCCTTTACTTTTCAAGACTTCAAGGTCTTTTGTTTGATGTACCTGATACCTCCTACATTCTTTCTTTTGACAGGCTTCACTACTTGGGTTTCCGCTAGTTGCCGGTCGGGTGGTGAGATCGCTAGGATGAAATTAGTATCCTTATCTTTACTTTCCTTTTCATTTTCAATAAAAAGATAAGTAGAGAGGGGCAACTGTCAGACCCTAATTTCGTCCGGGGGTGATCTTTTGCTAACATTTTGATTCTTGCTAGCCGAATTGAGATGCTAACACCAGTTGCTGCGCAATCCGAAAGGTTTTTCGATATTTTAGAAAAGAATACGGAAAATACCCAAAAGGGTCATTTGGAAGCTTTTTTTGACCCTTGGCTCGCCCTGGCAAGCCTCTAGCTCGCCTGGGCCCCCAAAAGACTTAGGGGTGAAGTAACCAGCTCGCTTGGGCGAGCAAGGTTACTTCAGGTTGAAGCAACAGCTCACCTGGGCGAGCTGCTGATCAACCAAGTCCCTTCATTTCCTATAAATAGGTGTGAGGGGGCTGAAGGAAGGGGTTCATACTTTCAACATTGAAAGGATTTAGTGAAATTAAGGAGAAGAAGGAGAAAGAAGAAGAAAAACGAGGCCGAGGCGCTTCTGAATCGCAATCGTGACCGATTCCTACATCGTTCTTCGTTCATCAGCCAGTTAGTTTTTATTTTAAGGTTTTGAATTTGCTCTCTTCATCTCATTCTTCTACCATCAGTAATCTCATTTCTTTATGTAAAGCGAATTTCAACCGATCGGTTGTGCCGTAATCTCATTTTATCATTGTAAAATAAATTTTCAACCGATTGTTTGTGTCATAATCTCATTTTATCATTGTAAAATAAAGTTTCAATCGATAGTTTACTTCACAAGTCATCTTTTAATGAGATTGAAAGTAAATAAGCGAAACCAAAGTTAAAATCAACATGTAACCGAGCTTTTATCCATAAAAGTCGCTTGAATCCGTTCAAGGTCCAACGCCTTAAGTCTCTTTTACTTTTATTGGTTAAAATGAACCTTTCAAAAGTTTAAAATCAACTCTACGCATAACTCTTGCTTTTTAAAGAACTACGTAGGTCTGAGTTCCTCATCGCACTTGAGAATACGCAGGAGCAAGGACAACACTTTTGTCGACCCCAAAAAGTAAAAAAACATAAAAAGGGAAAATAAATAAATATTGAAGTCATGATTTTGCACACTCGATTAAAGGTTGTCGTCCCTTGTGACGGGCGCATGGGGTGTTAATACCTTCCCCGCACGTAAACAACTCCCAAACCCTTATTCTTAAAATTCGCAGACCCCTGTTTTGGTTTTTCTAACGTTTCCTCGAATAAATGTTTGATGGAAGCTTGCTTGTGGGGCTTCTATGGAGGCTGGATCTTTGAGCTTCAATGAGGTCCTTTAATGGTGATTTTCCACCATGGAGATGCAGCGGAAGACAAAGGAGAAGAGGTGAGAAGAGGCGCCATCCACTAGGGAATAAGCCATGGAAGAAGGAGCTTCACCACCAAGATGAGCCTTGGATAAGAAGCTTGGAAGGATGCTTCAATGGAGGAAAAGAAAGAGGGAGAGAAAGAGAGAGGGGGGAGCACGAAATTGAAGGAATAAAAGAGGGAGAGAAGTTGAACTTTGAGTTGTGTCTCACAAGACTCTCATTCATCAAAGTTACAACAAGTGTTACACATGCTTCTATTTATAGACTAGGTAGCTTCCTTGAGAAGCTTTCTTGAGAAAACTTCCTTGAGAAGCTTCTTTGAGAAAACTTCCTTGAGAAGCTAGAGCTTAGCTACACACACCCCTCTCATAACTAAGCTCACCTCCTTGAGAAGCTTCCTTAAGAAGATTCCTAGAGAAGCTAGAGCTTAGCTACACATACCTCTCAAATAGCTAAGCTCAGCTCCTTGAGATGAGAAGCTAGAAATTAGCTACACATCCCCTATAATAGCTAAGCTCACCCCCATGACCAAAAACATGAAAATACAAAAAAAATTCCTTACTACAAAGACTACTCAAAATGCCCCAAAATGCAAGGCTAAAACCCTATACTACTAGAATGGCCAAAATACAAGGCCCAAACGAAGGAAAATCCTATTCTAGTATTTACAAAGATAAGCGGACTCATACTTAGCCCATGGGCTCGAAATCTACCCTAAGGCTCATGAGAACCCTAGGGCCTTCCCTTGGATCTCTAGCCCAATCTACTTGGAGTCTTCTACCCAATGCCCTTGCGGGATTGGATTGCATCAATGTAGGTGGCGACTCCGCGCATTTTCCTTTCTTGGAAGACGCACCCTTGAGTCACGCCTCGCCCTCCCGCCGACACATACAATTTAATTTATTATATATAAAAAATTAATTATTTACTACAAAACACATTAGTAATTTTTAGCTCATGATTTTTTTATTTTTTAAGTTGTTTTTAACTCTATATTGATTTTGTTTATGTTTTCGCATGCTAATATCATACTTTATTTCTATCTAAATTAAAATATCATATTAGCAATGAAATCATTAATTATATTAGTCAAATATTTTCATAATTTAGTCTCTTTTGAGTGCATTTGGTCATTATATTCTTACAAAACTTTAGGCAAAAATAAATTATTATTCTAATTTTTTATAAAAAATAAACATTTTTAAAATATTCAGACCCAACTAACCCAACTCAATCCAACCCGTTTATGATTGGTTTGGGTTGGGTCAGCAAAAAGAATTGGTTAAACCCAACCCAACCCATAAAATTTTGATCAAGTTAGGTAATGAGTTTAGCGAAACCCAACCCAACACGACCCATGAACACCACTATAGTTCCACTCAGCTGATTCAACACCTAACATCTCAGCTTAATTCTAAATTTTCTCTTAAACAACTTGGTCTGCTAGACTACTTTTTGAGAATTGAAGTTAAGACTCTTTCTGACTAGTCATTACTCCTCACTCAGAATAAATATATCAGAGATTTTTTGTTGAAAATAAAATATGGCATAGGCTTAACCTATTTCTTCCCCTATGCCTTCCAGCCACAAGCTCACTAAAACAGGCTCAAATCTTTTTTTCTAATCCTACTTTACACAGGCTGTAGTGGGTGTTTCACAATATTGAACTATCACTAGGCATGAGCTAAGCTACTACATGAACAAAATTTTCCAATTTATGGCTAACCCTTTAGATCTCACTGGATTGCAATGAAAAGAATCCTAAGATACTTGAAAGGTATAATGTTGCATGGTCTTCATCTTAAACTTGTTATTTTGGGGCAACCATACACTCTTAGAGCCCTCTGTGATGTAGATTGGGCTTTTGATATTGAAGACATAAGATTTACTTATGGTGCAACTATCTACTTTGGTCCTAATCTCATATTATGATGGTCCCGAAAGTAGAAAATTGTTGCAAGGTCTAGTACAGAGGCAGAATATCAAAGTTGAGCCCAGACTATTGTAGAAATATCATGGAGTCAAACCCTTTTGGTAGAATTGAAAGTTCCCTTCAGCACATCCATTGTCTTCTGTGATAATCAAAGTGCAGTTGCTATAGCTCATAATCGTGTCCTACATGCATGAACCAAGCATATGGAAAATGATGTCTTCTTTGTTAGGGAAAAAACTCTGACCAAGAAGCTAGTTGTTCATCATATTCCTACTCTTGATCAATGGGTAGATGCACTCACCAAGCCACTCTCTCCCAATAGATTCATGTTTCTAAGAGCCAAATTCAATATGCTTGAGACTTCCTCAAAGTCTCACCCACCTTGAGTTTGAAGGGGAGGGCTATTAAAGTATTGTACAAAGAGTTGCAGTATTCAACTGCACTCTCGGCTAAGTGTTAGTTAGGAGTTAGTTTACTCTATTGAGTTAGTTAGTAGGTTAGTTACTGACATCACAATTGTCATAACTAACTATCTAAGCCTATATATACCAAGTTGTAACACAGAGATTAGTGGCTAATAATATTTTTCACTTCTCAATTTTAAAGTTTTTCTCTCTCGAAATATCTTCTACTAGAATTCAACTCTTGAAGAAAAGGCTATTGTGTTGGAATAACTTAGTTTTGAAAGGAAAGCATATTCATATGCGTTGTTGTGCGCATATCTTGAACTTGATTATGAATAGTGGACTAAAAGAGATTAACAGCTTTGTTTTAAGAATCTGTGTTGCAGTGAAATATATAAGATCATCTCCTTCTAGACTAATGAGCTTCAAAGAATGCGTTGAACAACAAAACATTGAATGTATGGGTCACATTTGCTTGGATGTTGAAACAATGTGGAATTCCACCTATTTGATGTTAGATGCTGCTTTGAAGCATAGGAAGGCATTTCAGGAGTTTGAGTTTCATGATAAAAAAATATGCTAATAAGTTAGGAAAAAGGATAAGTTTTCCTTCCTATGAAGATTAGGAATATGATGAGGGTATTCTACCCTTCTTGAGTATTTTCTGTGAAGCCACTTTGCGTATCTCAGGTACCTCTTATGTTACTAGTAGCATGTACATGTTAGAGGTGGTAGTTATTTGGCATGGGATTAACGATTTGCTTAACTACAACATTGAAGATAGAGTTGTTGGATCAAGTGGCCTCGAAATAATTAAGAAGGGGGGTTGAATTAATTATGAACGTGTCTTGACTAATTAAAACTCTATCCTTCCTAATGTTACAAGATTTAATTAGGCTTTTACTACTAAGTCAAGAAAGTAAAGAACAGAAATAGAAACTTAACCAAAAGTAAAAGCGATAATTAAAATTACACAACGGAAATTAAAGAGTGTAGGGAAGAAGAAGACAAACACAAGATTTATACTGGTTCGGCCACAAACCGTGCCTACATCCAGTCCCCAAGCAACCTATGGTTCTTGAGATTTCTTTCAACCTTGTAAAATCCTTTACAAGCCCAAGATCCACAAGGGATGTACCCTCCCTTGTTCTCTTTGAATAAATAAGTGGATGTACCCTCCACTTGAACTGATCCACAAGAGATGTACCCTTTCTTGTTCTCAGTATAACAATCCCCAAGTAGATGTACCCTCTACCCTTACCACAAAGGTTGTACCCTCTAATGTGTTGGGACAAAGAATTCTCAAGCGGTTAGTCTTTTGAAATCTTTTGCTTAAGGGGAAGGGAAGAATCAAAAGAATTCTCAAGCAGTTAGTCCTTTGAATCTTTTGGAAAGAGAGAAGAGAGACACAAAAGAATTCAGGCGGTTAGTCCTTCTATTCTTTCGGCAAAGGGAGAAGAGAATGAAAAAGAATAGCACAAGTTTTTTTATCAAAGAACTTTTCTTGAAAGAGAAAGGATTAAACAAAAACTTTTAGAAAGATGAAGAGAAATGAATCAGAAAGATCTGTAAAGAACTTGTTATGAAACTTGTTGAAAGAGATTGAAAGATTGATTGAAGGATTCTTTAAAGATATTAAAGATTGATGAAAGATTGATTGAAGGATGTTGAAAGAAGATGATATGAAATTCATGCCATGGTCACATATTTATAATCTCTTGATGACTCAAGTTAAAGTTTGTGACTCTTGGAAATTTTTTTAAAACTAGTCACCTTAAAAATTGTGACTCTTTTGAAAACTAGTCACTTAAAAAGTTGTGACTTTTGAAAAAATCTTCAGAAACAAGTCACTTGAGGATTTGTGACTTTTGGAAATTTATTTTTCGAAATCAGTCACTGGTAATCGATTACATTACACATCAACAGATGTGACTCTTCATGTTTAAATTTTGAAAATCAAAATGTTTAGAAGTCTGGTAATCGATTACAAGTATTGTGTAATCGATTACACAAGTTTAAAATGATTTAAAACTGTTTAAACACAAGTTGTGACTCTTGAAATTTGAAATCTAACGTTTTAAAACACTGGTAATCGATTACTACCTTCTGGTAATCGATTACTAGAGAGTAAAACTCTTTGGTAATGATTTTGTGAAAACTTCTTGTGCTACTCAATGGTTTGAAAAACTTTTTTAATACTTATCTTGATTAAATCTTTTCTTGATTCTTGAATCTTGAGTCTTGAATCTTGATCTTGATACTTGATTCTTGAATCTTGAATCTTGATTAACTATTGATTCTTTGGCATCATCAAAATAACCTTGGAAGGCATTGCTTCCACAAGAGCTACACATTAGATGACTAAAAATATGAAAGAAAAATATCAGAAATACTGGGGTGATCCTAACAAGTTGAACATGTTGTTACTAATTGTTGTTGTGTTAGATTCGAGGTCTAAAGTAAAATATATGAATTGGGCAATTGGTCAACTTTTTGATGTGGACAAGGCAAATGGGTCTAAGTCAAAGCTAAAGTCTTCTTTTAAATCATTGTTTAATGAATATAATTGTCATAAAGAGGGAACTGAAGATGACACACATCAAGCACATGTAAATGTACCTAGTTACAAGAAAGATCTATATGGTTGGAATCTATTTTTGCAAACATCAGGGCTAACCTCATCAAACAAATTTGAGCTTCAAAAGTATTTAGATGAAGGGATTGACACAAGTGAAAATCTGAATATTCTTGATTGGTGGAAAGTTAATTTAGGTCGATTTCCAGTCCTTTCAAACATAGCATGAGAGCTATTAGCTATATCTGTTTCTATAGTTGCATCTTAGTTTGCATTTAGCACAGGTGGAAGGGTGCTTGATTTGTTTCGTAGTTCAAATTGTTTATTGTGCTTTAGCCTTTAGACTTCATATTGTTTGTTGTTTTGAGAGTTTATATTACATTTTATTTTAGTAACTTGAGTATGATTATGATAGAACTTGGTCAAGTTCAAGTGTATGATTAATTCTTTTTAGTGATCTTTTAATCAACATATTTGGTATATGAAATAATTCTTATCAATTTCAAGTGGACAGATGCTAAGTTTTCACTTTTTAGCATTTAATTACTAAAATTTATAAATAAAAAAATCCTTATAATTTAAGTGGATATAGATTGAATATAACCAAATCCATATCCACTTAAATAGATTGGATCTTGAATCCAGGTTGTTTAAAAATATGGATATAAATATAAGATCCAATTCATTTAAGTAGATATGAATTGGATTCTTAAAAATCCAATCCATACCCACCCCTAATTGATAGGATGAAAATAAGACTAATAAACATGGGTATAAGATAAGCATTTATCATCTTTTTTTATTATTTCTCATCAATCATCTTAATTGTTAAGTAATATTTTATTGAAAAATATATCCACATTTCAGAAGTATATCTCCGGAACTATGAATCATAGTTCCTAAGATATATTTCCAAAATAGGAATATGTAATTTTGAAAATACATTTCTAAAAAGCAAAAGGGGTGTACTTCTTTAAGAAAAAGACATAATGGGTAATTGAGAGGTAGAAGGGGAATAGGAGGATGTAAATAGCAAGTGCCTAGAAATATTAGTGGATCAACTACTGGCACTAGAAAGTGTTTAATAACTCTCAACAAAGCCCGCTTAACATTTTTCGGTCATTTAAACCGCCAAGAAATGAGTCGCCACAAAACACGTGACACTCACAACAGCCACCATGTCGCCAATTAACAACATCACTTATGAGCAAGGATCAAAATCATTAACGGACAAAAAGATCAGAGATTAAGATCAATCAATTTTTTATTTAGGGACTAAAAGTGAACATTCAAAAAAATTTGAGGACTGAAAATATGATTAATCCTTTGTTCTATTGTCGAATAACAATTTCTAGGAATATTCTATGGTGAACGAATGTACAAAATGGTCCACCGGTGGATTGCAAATTAATAATTGCTTTTTAAATTCTTATACCCTGCCCAATACTTAAATTTTCACCTGTGCAACATAGGTTTTTTCACTTTTTGATTACAGGTGATCCCACCAAAACATCTGCAAACTTGCACTGTATCATTGAAAACGTGAAGGGTGTAGCATAGCAGTGTACTAATACCAACTTTTGACTAATTAATTTTTACCAACTTTTGACCAAGCTATGCTATAAATCATTGTTTTCCAAAATATAAGAGTGCCTTTCTAAAACTTCTTAGGCTTCTATCTACTGTGTATAGGTGAAAAGAAACGCAAACTAACTGCCAACCACACCAACAGAAATCTTGAAGAAGTAAAGTTCAAGCTTCTACAGGCTGGATGTTAGGAAGAAGTGGATATAGCAGAAGCCCATGAAGGAAGGCCCAAGAGGAGCACTACCAGAGCTGCATATCTCAATGATTCTGTGTAGTGTCTGTAGGAAGCACTAGCAGTGGTTATGCTTCAGGATAATGCCAAATTCTATTATAGGTTGTTAGTAGTGTTAGTGGAATAAGGAAACTGTTGTTAGTGGAGAATCAATTCGGTTAGGAGTAGCTTGTTATCCCTATATAAACATGAGTAAATGAATAAAGTAGAAAAAGATGAATTTGAGTAACGATAATTAGTGTAGTAAGGAGGCCCCCCTGTCCTCGAATTCAAGGAACCTTCCCTCACCTTCTCCCCTCTGTACCTAACACTGGACGAGAAAGGTTGCTGAAATTGCTTATTTTAAAGTTGACACAGTCACAAGGTTTGTAACTTTGCTGGGGCTAACAAAAGAAAAACTCAGATGTGGGTTGTCAACTAGAAGAGGCACGAAGGAACCAGTATAAAGCTCTCTCTTTATATATCCTTTCTATTTTTTTTTTCTCAATATTTGTTTAAATGTGCTTTAATCTATGTACTTTATAATAAACGATACGAAAAAAAAAATTTATGCAAAACTTTTCCAAACATTTTATAGCTTTAAATTCACTTAACTTTTATAGAACTTATCATATTCAATTTATCTAACAGTTGAGATGTATAGGTTAATTGTAACTTATAACAGAGACTTGAGTTATTTTATTTTGTTATTTTTTTTAGGCTTAAATATTTTTTTCATCTATTATAAATATCTAATTTTTGTGTTTATTTTTTAATAAATTTTTGTTTTTTACTGAATCTCTAATAAAATAATAATTTGATTTATTGTCATCGACATTTATTTTTAATTCTTAATAAATTAGTGAATTTTATGTTTGTTCCTTGATAATTTTTTTTAATTTATTATTAGTTGGGATTAAAATAAAATTCATTAATTTACTAAAGATTCAAATAAAATATCAATGACAAAAAAAAAATATTATTTTATTAGGAACTCAACGCAAAAAGAATTATTAGGAAATAAACACAAAAATAAAATATTTATTAGATATCGATAAAAAAAAACATATTTGGGTCTTCTTCTTATAAATATTTACGAAAATACTTATCTAAACAAGTAGTTGTTCTATGGCGGCCTGCTGTACTGACCCTCTCTCTCATGTTCTTAAGCTGAGTTGTTAGTTTGAGTTGCACAATGAGTTCTGAAACTTGTTTTTAAGGATAGAAATACCAGCTTCTTATCTTTAGTTTCGAATTGCTCTTACTTAATAAATTACCCATGTTAAAGTTTGTTACCAGACTGCTAATTTGAGGCGAACAATTTGTAATTTTTTGTTAAAATGTGGTATAATAAACAACAATATATCATTTAACTTTTGCATGTAAGGACAATTTCTGAATTTATGCTTCTTAGCTATAATTTTTAGTTTTTTTTTTACTGTAATTCTTTCAAATCAAATCTCAAATTTCTAATCTTTATATATAAAAAGAAGGTAAGTGAGGTTAGTTTTGAAAAAAAAAAACAAATTAAAGGAAATAGGTGGGATAGTTTGGAAAAAATAATTTTTTATTATAAACTGTAAAAAAAGTTCTTTGCAATCATTAGCTGAAAAAGAATCGTTTTAAAATTAATGAGCTGATTAAAAAAAAAATAAACATTTTAAAACCGTTGTCATTGATAGTGATTATCAATTAATGGAAAAAAAACATCATGGATAAAATCAAAGTATGAATAAAATTATGTTATAAAATTAATGTGTATTAAAAATGTTTCCTTTTCAATTAATATGTATAAAATTAATGGATATGATTTTACTTTCATATTTCTTTTAATTATCTCTACCTCTATAACATAGAACCATTGTCATTTTGCTTTTTCCATCCACTCAATTTTGATCCTGCTGCGATACAATGGAAATTGCAAGACATCCTTTTGAAGAATAAAATTACACTAAATTGTACCTATACATGTCTCTCGGATCTGTAAGTATTTTTTATAAAATCAAGTTTTTTCCCAGGATTTGTAAGTATTTTTTATAAAATTAAGTTTTTTATTTTAAATATTGCTTGTGATATTAAAATCAAATGCTTGCCATACGGTTGAGCCCATTGAGCTATGCAAGAAGAATGAGTGTGACAAGATGAAATTAAAGGTGTAAACTTATATATGAAAATGATAGGAGTATTGATTAATATTGATTATTTTATTCTAGCTCCATTTGCAATTCAATACTTCCAACTAATAAAGCTCTGTTTGTTTGAGTTGCAAGTCCTGAAATTCAAATTCAACGCCAAATATTTCTAGTTAAGATGAGAATATTAAACAATAATCTTAGTTTTAGCTACTCTCTCTTTCGTAAGTTAGTACATATATACCTCGGGGCTCTTTAATTTTATTTTCATGATTAGGTTATAGTACCATCATGTGGTATTCATTTGTTCATGTAGATAAGTAATCTTATTTTGGCTTAAATTAACAGCAAAAACCTTACAAATTAAGGGTATGAGCAAGCACTAAAAATGGCTTCAATCATTGGGTTAGCAATGTATATTCCTATTTTATCTATTATTTCTTCTACGAAAAGCTGCAAGAGATTGTTAGAAGGAAAATTTGATGTCACATGTAAAATTTCTGTCTCTATGATAGTTAGTTTTATTAGGTTTTTTTATCATTAACCTTATTTCCATTTTATTTAAGGTTTGAAATATGAAAGATCACACTAGATGGGAGGGATTGAATAGTGTGTTAACCAAAGGTATAAGCTTTTTACTCAATAGAAGATAGGATAAATAGTGGTATAAAAGATATGAACGGTGTCATCAAGTGATTGAAAAATAGTTTCTGCTAAAACAATGGATTATCCTCTAGTGAGTGATAAAGTGCGTCAAAAAGGACGTAAAGAAATACAAGTTAAAGCTTAAGAGAGAAATAGAAACACTCAATTTATACTGGTTCAATCAAATTGAGCAACATCCAATTCTCCTTCACAAACTGAAAAAGGTTTCACTAATCAGAGTGATTACAAAACAAGTATTCTAACTCGCCACTCCTGTCTATACAAGTATTCTCAATGCCACTTTTGGACACTTCTTAGATTTCCCCTTAATCTAAAACACAAGTCTTTTTTTGTCACTAAGTCACTCCTGACTTTTACAAACAGATTATTTGATGGAATAAAAAGACTCCCACACTCAAAAAGTGGACAAACAATAAGCTCGAATACACAAGATAACTTTGCTAAGCAATGGATTGAACTATTTCTAGTGCTAAGATTATAGTCCAATGACTACTAAGGAATGTCGTTTTCACTTTGTTACTTCTTTCTCGCATTTCACTTCTCTGCTTCACTTCCGTGATTTGAGTCCCTATTTATAGACTTCAGTCAAGTGTTTGTTGTGGAATTTGTGCCTTCTTTCTTGATATGATCGTTGTCTCATATCTTGCTGCAGGGCCATGTGAAGCGCTTTGGTTGGAGAGATAAAAAGCAAAGTACAGATAGTTGATATTGTCTTCTGCCATGTCGAAAGTGACCTTTGCAAATATACATTTGTTCATTCCTTTGTTTTTGTCCTTGCCTTAAATTTAAATGTTAGCATTTCAAACATAAGAGAGGCAAAAAGAAACAGACAAATAGTTAGGTTTGAGCACTTCCCTTTTGTTGCTAACACTAAATTTGTCACGTCACTTATACATTATATGTATAAAATCAAAGTGTAAGTGATTAATATCCATTGGATGCAAGCAAAATCAACTCGGTGTATTGGGACTAGTTTGTGTGTCAACCTTGATTCACTCATAACTAACACTAGTATAGTAGTATAGGTTTGCATTTGTCCACTTGAAAAAGAAAAAAATACACATTTGTGCATGTTTTGCATTCTAGAGTAGGTTCTGCATTTTGTGCATTGTCATTCTTCACACAGTAACTATTTAGTCTTGTTAATGTTATTATATAAAATATGTGTTAGTAGCAGAACATAGTAGTGGTAAAACAGAGTAGTAGTGTAGAGGAGTATTGTTGTGCATTGTGTAGTGTATTTTGTGTCGCAGAAGTGAACTATCCTGTGGAGTTTGGTTGCGCAACTTGGTGTCCAAAGTTTATCCCATATTCTGAGCAAAACTAACTCCTTGGGGTTAGGTTTAGGTTAAAATTGGCAAATTCTGTCTCTAAATATGAGTTTTAGCGGTAGGAGAAATTTGGTCATTTCACACGTAACTATCTCAAAATGGGCTGAAACCTTATCGGAATGTAGAAAAAAATCATACATCAAGGTGCCCCTATGAAGGACAAACAGGGGCATTGGGGGTCATTTTTGCCAAATTCATTGATCTGGACCACTTTTGGAATTTTTTTTCTATTTTCATGATTTTTAAAAATTACCAAAAATCAAAAATGATTTTTAGACATTTATTATGGTGTTTTGGAATTTTTTTAAAAAACATTTGAGGAAAATTTCCATTTTTTGTAGCATTTCAACATATATTATGAATAGTATTCTGTGTAGGGTAGTTGTCTATATTTTTGCATGTGCTGCCATTAATAAGCTTGTCTGTGCATGACTTGGTCCAAATCAGGTGGCTTGCATCCATATGATCCTGAGATAGATAAGACATTTCATAGGTTGAGTAGAAGTAATAGGAGTAGAAGTGTAGTTGTGCATGATAGTGTAGTTTTAGATAATAGTGTAGTGCATACTGAATTCATTTCTGATTCTATTTCTAAACCTGTTTTTATTGCTTTTGATTCTGAAAAAAATAGTGTTGATATGATGGCTGATAACAATTGAACTCTTAAGGAATTGACTACACCAAATTTTGTGTATCAACCTTGGTGTATTCAACATCCTAGGGCTGAGGTTAGTTATGAGCTAAAGATTGGACTAATCCATTTGCTTCCAAAGTTTCATGGTCTTGCAGGTGAAGATTCACACAAACATCTGAAGGAGTTTCATGCAGTGTGTTCCACCATGCGACCACATGACATTCATGAAGATTATGTGAAGATGAAGGCATTTCCATTCTCTCTTGATGGTATGGCTAAGGACTAGTTGTACCTTCAACCAGATACTATCAACACCTAGACAAATATAAATAGAAGATTCTTAGAGAAATTCTTCCCTACATCTAGAACAATATCCATCCGGAAAGAAATTTGTTGTAGAAGCAAGCTTCATGATGATGAATCAAGTTGATTCAAGTAGTTTTGATGATAACAAAGATGATGACAAAAAGCCCAAAGAATGATTTCAAGATTGAGTCAACAAGTTCAAGATCAAGATAAAATTCATGTTTCATGAGAAGAAATCAAGAAGATTCAAGAATCAAGAGAATTTTGATTTCAAGACTCAAGAGAAGATTAATTCAAGATTCAAGAAAAGAAATCAAGAAGACTTCACAAGGGAAGTATTGAAAAGATTTTTCAAAAAACCAAACATAGCACAGTTTTGTTTTTCAAAAGAGTTTTTCTCAAAATTTTCTAAGTTACCAGAGTTTTTACTCTCCGGTAATCGATTACCAGTTTCCTGTAATCGATTACCAGTAGCAAAGTTTGATTTCAAAAGCTTTTAACTGAATTTGCAACGTTCCAATTGATTTCAAAATGGTGTAATCGATTACAAGATATTGGTAATCGATTACCAGTGCATCTGAACATTGAAATTCAAAATCAATTGTGAAGAGTCATATCTTTTCATAAAATGCTTTGTGTAATCGATTACATGGTTTTGGTAATCGATTACCAGTGACAAGTTTTGAATAAAAATCAAAAGATGTAACTCTTCCAATGGTTTTCGGGTTTTTTCAAGGTCATAACTCTTCCAATGGTTTTCTTGACCAGACATGAAGAGTCTATAAAAGCAAGACCTTGACTTGCCTTTCAATTAACTTTTCCAATTAACTTTTGAACATCTCTTTGAACTTCTACTTCTTCTTCTTCCTTTGCCAAAAGCTTTCAAAGTTTTCTGGTTTCCAAACCTTGTTCTTTCACAGAAAACAAAAGTGTGTTATTCATCTTTTTCATTCTCTTCTCCCTTTGCCAAAAAGAATTCGCCAAGGACTAACCGCCTAAATTCTTTTTGTGTCTCTCTTCTCCCTTTTCCAAAAGAACAAAGGACTAACCGCCTAAATTCTTTTGTGTCTCCCTTCTCCCTTTTCAAAGAATTCAAAACGACACAGTTTGAGAATTCTTTTGATTGTTCCCTTTCCCTTAAACAAAAGATTTCAAAGGACTAACCGCGTGAGATATCTTTTGTTTCCCCATCACAAAGTTTCAAAGGACTAACCACCTGAGAACTTTGTCTTAACACATTGGAGGATACATCCTTTGTGGTACAAGTAGAGGGTACATTTACTTTGGTTGTTATAACTTAGAACAAGAGAGGGTACATCTCTTGCGGATCAGTTCAAGTGGAGGGTACATCCACTTGGTTGTTCAAAGAGAACAAGGGAGGGTACATTCCTTGTGGATCTTTGCTTGTAAAGGCTTTTACAAGGTTGAAGAGAAATCTCAAGGACCACAGGTCGCTTGGGACCTGGATGTAGGCACGGGTTGTTGTCGAACCAGTATAAAACTCTTGTGTTTGTCTTCTTCTTCCCTACACTCTTTAATTTCCATTGTGCACTTTAATTATCGCTTTTACTTTTGGTTAAGTTTCTATTTCTGTTCTTTACTTTCTTAGCATTTTAGTGAAAACCTAATTGAATTTAGTAACATCAAGAAGGATAGATTTTTTAATTAGTAAAGGTTCATTAATAATTAATTCAACCCCCCCCCCCTTCTTAATTATTGTGAGGCCACTTGATCCAACATTTGTGGCATAAGGTAGCAACCTGGAGATACATTATATGAGTACTAGGAGAGATTCAACAAGTTGTGTGCTTCTTGTCCTCACCAACAAATTAGTGAGCATTTGTTGATCTAGTATTTCTATGAGGGGCTGATGTTAATGGATAGAAGTATGATTGATGTAGCTAGTGGAGGCGCTTTAATGGAAAAAACTCTTATTGCTACCAAACAATTGATTTCCAACATGGCAGCAAATTATTAGCAATTTAGTACTAGAGTTGCTACACTATCCAGGACTGTTGCAAGTGAAGTTTTTGTTTCTATGGTTGCTGACAATCAGAGCTTATATATAAAAAATATGAAGGTCTATAAAAACTCCCGCTGAGTTCAATAGCCTTGATGTATGAATAAATATATATGTATAACAATCAAAAGAAAGAAAAATAAAACACAATATGGCACCAAAACCACACTTGTATTATTGAGAAGAGTGTTTAAATACATCAAAATTCCTATCCTTCTCCTCTTTTTGTCATCAACAAAAGAACTAAGGGTTCAAAGAAAGAAATGATGTTTTTGACATCATTTTCACTCTTGATTGCAAGGTGGTGGTGGTGGTGGTCGAACGAGTGGTGTTGAAGTTGGTGAAGGTGGATGGACTTTGGTAGGAACAACAATGATAAGAATAGTATGAGCAATAGATTATTGTTGAATGATTGATGGTCGTTGGATGATAGCACCCAACATGTTCTGTTGAGCCTGTTGGAGATTCTATAGCAACATGGTAGAGAGGTTGCTAAACTAAGTAGAAATGGAAAACTGGATGAACTTCTTATACTACTTACTTTCCAACATTTAATGTCCAACATAGGCTTATAGCTCTCATCTGGTCTCTTCCTTTTTCTTTTCAAGAGCCTCATTCATCAAAGCCTGAGTCTCGTCTTTTTGTTTAACCAATGCCAAATCAAGCATGGCTTGGACATTGTGAGTAGTTAGTGTGCTAGGAGTAGCAAAACTCAGAGGTTAAGGGATAGTATCAAAAGTGCTTGAAAAGACAACCACTGCATCAGGATCATCTTGTTGCATAGAAGTGGCTTCATTTGAGGTTTCTTATTGCTTGGACACAAGTTCAATAGGAACAATTGGGATACCCTTATCAGCCTTGGCAACATTGAACGTAGCAGGGGGTACTTCTTCGTATAAAGTGAGGTCAATAAGAACCTAATTGATCTTATTAGTATCATCTGCTTCTTGTTTCTCTATTCTTGCTTGCTCTTATGCTTCTAATACAACAACTTCCTCGGTTGGTCTTGTAGCTTCTAACTCAACATCAAAGGCTTTTCCATACTCCTCTTTTGCAAGCTTCTCCACTTCATGTAGTTGTTCAATAGGGTCCTAAAGATCTTGTTCATCCATTTTTATGAGATCAAAGATAGAATCATTAAAGATGACAAGGAGTGCCTTTAGTCTTTGGATGAAACCATTGTCCACTTTGTCTTTGACAAAGCATACACAAGCATCATCAAAGTGATATGTCGAGACTGAACGCAACACCTGAATATTGTCTTTATGGTCTGTAATGTCTTGGCCATTGAAACTGGACGACAAAGCTTTCCTAGTGTCACCCCAAACTATTTGATTCCAGAATGTCTTGGCATCAAATACATCAGGTCTCTTCACTAGCTTCTTCTACTTGTCGAAAAGAGTATTTCAGTTGTGTGGATAGTTGACAAGCTCCACTTTTTGTTGTCTGCTTGCCATTTCTTGATTAAAGTACAGTTTGAAGCCTTTCTTTCTACCGTCATCCTTTAGAGGTAGTCTAGGACAACATCGATTAGGCACCATCAAAATATCAGTGGCTTTACTGATATGAAGACTAGGTGGATATGCAACTGCTTGATTTGGAGCACACATCTGGGCAAGAATATCACCTAACATTGAGTACTTAGCAGGTGTGAAAATAATATTAGTTAGGTTTACTGGAATGAGTTTTGATGGGGCGTCCAAATGTCAATCTTCTTCTCCCACTGAACCTTTCGTGGATCCACTTCTAGGGAAGAATTCATGTGACTTCTGGAAAATGTTGCGAGGGGATGTTGATGGAAATGGCCTTCCTAGAAGCTTTCTTCACCATCTTCTCTCTTTCCTCAAAAGGATTTACCTTAGTGGATGGACGAACACATTATGGTGTGCCAGGGATCAATCAATGTGGTTGCATCCTAACCAGGTTGGGATACACTAGTCACATTCATTGAGGAGCCTCTAGAGCCATAATTGCATTAGATGGAAGAGCCTTGAATGCTTCATAAGGTGAATGCCTATGATCATACCTCGTCACTCAGTTGTAAATACTCTCTAATGAGATTGGATGAGTGTGGGAATTATGACTTCTACTGCTAGAAGTGAGCATTGTGTTATTTACCTGAGAAGGTGGAGTCCATGATTTCCCAAGGATAGTTGGGTTTGCATGAGTTGCATTTTTCTTCAACTTCTTTGGCACATTAGGCATAAGTACAGGTTCATTTCTAGTAGGACGTTCCTTAGTTACCTTGGCCTTTTAGGAAGTAAAAGGAGATGAAGGTTACGTAGTTACCTTTCTTTTCCTCTGGAGTGGAGCAACCATTTCTTCCTCTGTTTCACTGAGGTCTCTGAGTCTTATACTTCTATTCACTTCCTTAACTTATAGGGACTCCTCTTTGATTGAATAGCCCTTGTATGCTTGTTGGGGGGACTAGATACTGGTGCGGACTCATGTCTTTTCTTGGTTATTTGCTCCTTTCTGATAATCTCTTCCTCAACCTCAATTTTCTTGGCCTACTTTTTGGTCTACTTCTGGTTGTCTTGCTTTGAAATAATCAATTTGATTTTATTGGCAATGCCAAACTAAGACATTGCATCATCAGCAACAACCATTGCATCATCTCTTTTTGTTGATTTCTTCTATGTTCAATTTAGGAACTTATCATTGTGTTATCTTTATTTGTAGCCTAATAAACTTGATGTTTAAAGCCCCAAGTTCTGCTACTTTGCTAACACGAGCCCCTTAATGATGATTTTGTCATTATTGTCCTCGCTTAGAGTGTTGAACGCCTGATAAACACCTTGCCCCCATAAAATTCTATTGAGTAGGGCAACATAGTAGATATCATCATTACCCCCCAGTGTCTTTGTAATGTGAAAAATGTTGAGGTAGATTGTGTAAGGCAAATCAAATGGAATGCACTCCATTAGATGGAAGAGCATGAACTTGTGTAGGTCAGAGATGGAATCCATGGACCCCAACTTGTGTAAGAAGCTCTTGTTTACTACATTTTGTCATGGCTAGATCACATGATAAATTGTAGATGACCTTTTTTCCTTGGGCCTTCTGAGCGTTGTCCTTGTAAAGAGCCCTTGGAACATTATCCCCGCACACTTGTTCCCACTTGCTATTGTATTTGCTTCCTTCCCTCATGCAGCCAATAGCTTGGGCTATGGTCTCTATGTTGAGAGTCATTGTCTTTCCTAGCACAATGGAGGCCATAGTGTGTCCTATGTTGAACTTAGTTTTCTGCCAAAACATTCTGATTAGCTCTGGATATATTGTCTATACGTCATTGTAGTAGCCTCAAATACCACAACAAAGCATGGTTTCATTCAGGTTCATACCCATGCTTTCCAGAGAAGAGATGTCAAAGAAATGCTCTATGTGAATAGTTGGTTCATCCTCAATGTGAAAAATTATGGTGTCAACCTTAGGGATTGAGTTTTGGAACTCAGAAGCATCACTAGCACCATACATGGTTGTAAAGGTTGAAGCTTTCTGGTAAAGATTCAAGCTTTAGGGTTTAGAAATAAGGGGAGAGAGAGTTTTGAGTTTTCTAAAACTAAAAAGTTTATTGAGAAAGAGAGAGAGAGAGAGAGAGAGAGAGAGAGAGAGAGAAAACAGTTTAGCGGTTTTGCTTTTCTTTTAGTTGAAGGGTTAGTAGTCTTTCTAAAAAGCAATCATAAGGCCCGCTGTCGCAACCAAACATCACAACGGGAGGGCAAAAGAAAATAAAAGGGGTTCATTTTCTAAGAAGAAAACGAGAGGGAGTCGCCACCAACGTTTATTTAAGCGAAACTTTAGAAAAACCAAAAAGAAGGTCTGCAAAATTTGAAAAAAATTGGTTTGGGAGTTGTTTACGCATAAGGAAGGTGCTAGTGTGGAAGCAAAGCTTCATGATGAATGAACAATGATTCAAAGGTGTTTTGATGATAACAATGATGACAACAAAAGATGATGACAAAGGTGATGAACAAAAAGCTCAAAAGATCAAAGAACAACTCAAGTGAATCAAAGAACATCTCAAGAGAATCAAGAACAAGTCAAAAGTTCAAGAATCAAGAAGAATTCAAGACTCAAGAAGAAAGCTTACAAACAAGAATCAAGATTCAAGATCTCAAGAATCAAGATCAAGATTCAAGACTCAAGATTCAAGAATAAAGAAAGGACTCAATCAAGATAAGTATTAAAAAGTTTTTCAAAACTTTGAATAGCACATGAGTTTTTGACAAAACCTTTACCAAAGAGTTTTCACTCTCTGGTAATCGATTACCAGATTGTTGTAATCGATTACCAGTAGCAAAATGAGTTTGAAAATGTTTTCAAACTGAATTTACAACGTTCCAAATATTTTCAAAAGGCTGTAATCGATTACAATGTTTTGGTAATCGATTACCAATGTCCTTGAACGTTGAAATTCAAATTTAAAAGTGAAGATTCACATTGTTTCACTCAAAAGCTTTGTGTAATCGATTACACATATTTGGTAATCGATTACCAGTGTTTGTTTCTGAAAAATCTAAAGATGTAACTCTTCAAAAAGGTTTTGACTTTTTCAAATGGGTTTTAAGTTTTTCTAAAAGTTATAACTCTTCTGAATGGCCTTCTTGATCAGACATGAAGAGTCTATAAAAGCAAGGCTTTGTTTTGCATTTTAAAAAAATCTTTCTAACAACAGTCTTGAATACTTTTGCTTTTCCAATCAATCCTTTGCAAGCCTTGAAATCTCTTTGAAGTTCTTCTTCTTCTTCTTTGTACCAAAAGCTTTCTGAAGTTTTCTGGTTTTCTAAACCTTGAAAACTTGTGCTATTCATCCTTTTCATTCTCTTCTCCCTTTGCCAAAAAGAATTCGCCAAGGACTAACAGCCTGAATTCTTTTTGTGTCTCTCTTCTCTCTTTTCCAAAAGAACAAGGGACTAACCGCCTGAATTCTTTTGTGTCTCCCTTCTCCCTTATCAAAGAATTCAAAACGACATAGTCTGAGAATTCTTTTGATTCTTCCCATTCCCTAATACAAAAGCGTTCAAAGGTTTAACCGCCTGAGAATTCTTTTGTATCCCCATTCACAAAGTATCAAAGGTGTAACAGCCTGAGATCTTTGTCTTAACACATTGGAGGGTACATCCTTTGTGGCACAAGTAGAGGGTACATCTACTTGGGTTTGACTAAGAACAAGAGAGGGTACATCTCTTGTGGATCAGTTCTAGTGGAGGGTACATCCATTAGGTTCAAAGAGAACAAGGGAGGGTACATCCCTTGTGGATCTTTGCTTGTAAAAGGTTTTTTACAAGGTTGAAAGAAATCTCAAGGACCACAGGTCGCTTGGGGACTGGAGGTAGGCACGGGTTGTTGTCGAACCAGTATAAAAACTCTTGTGTGTTTGTTTCCTTCTTCCCTACTCTTTTACTTTCCGCTGTGCATTTTAATTTCCGCTTTTACTTTCTGTTAAGTTTCTCTTCTACTCCATATTCTCTTAACAACATAAGTAAAAGCCTTAAAAGAGTACTTTTTAATTGGTAAAGTTTTAGAAATAATTAATTCAACCCCCCCTTCTTAATTATTCTGAGGCCACTCGATCCAACAGCTAGCACCCCACAATAAAAATAACGTGATTTCAAAATTATTTATTTTCCCAAGAGCGGTGAAATTTTTTGTGTTTTTCTTTTTCTTCGAATCGACAAGGGTGTTGCCCTTGCTCCTACGTATCCCCACGTGCAATGAGGAAATCAGACCTACGTAGTTCTTTAGGTAAAAGTGTTTGTGTGTTGAATATCTTTTTTAATTTTCATTTTGTTTATTGGTCGGATATCCTTCGTATCCACCTATTATGAATATGATGAATATCTTCGAGCGCACAAGGCGAGTCCAAGACCCAGCGTCGTTCGCTATGAAAATAAAGAGCTCTAGGAGAATTACCAGGCAAGTTCGAGACTTAGCATGGCAATTTAAAGTAAAAGAATAGTAAAAATAACATAATTACGGGAACAACGGAAATATTGAAAATAATGAAAAACACCAAAAAAACAGAATTTAGTGCGTCAAAAATACATAAATTACAAAAACAACTTATGCTAATTTAAGAAAACATAGGATTGGATTTCATCATTCATACCCTTAGTATCCTAATAAGGTTAACATTTATAAGTTATTTTCTAACATTACTGATGTATTCATAGTTATCCCAAGTCGATTCCTCACACTTTGGAACCTAAGAAAATTTACTAAATATCAGTCTCTCGCATATGCAATAAAGATCCCAGCATTACAATTATATTCTTATGATTTTTGCAATCAAAACGTTATGCTTTATTCCTAACAACATAACATAAAGAGTAAAATCATTTGGTTCAAATTCCAAGATTACTTTCCAATCTCACTTAAAATCCAATCTCATAATAGTAGTGATCAAATAGAATCAAGCATTACGAGCAGAGTGAAATTACCAATAATGAGTAGAAAAGATTAATACACATAATATCAAAAGGGACACATAAGGGTGCCAAGATTACATCCAATCCTTAAGAAAAACTAACTAATCATTGAGCAAAGCACAAGACTGACAAGAGAAATGACGAAGGAAATGATTCACAGTCACAACTTTACAGCGCCTCGGCTCCATTTTTCCTCTTCTACTTCTACTTCTGCATTTTCTCTCTGTTTTTTTGGCTGCTGGTCTCCTTTTTCTCTTCAACCATGCATGGCTATTTATAGAAAACAACCATTAAGTGCAGGGAAATTCGCCCAGGCGAGTTGCTTGCTTAGGGCTAAAGTTACATCTTAGCCCAGGCAAGCTAGATGCTAGCCTGGGCGAATTTAGGGTCAGAAATCTTCATGAAAAGACCATTTTGCCCTTCGTTGTGGCTTTGTTTCTAGATCTAACAAACAACCATCAAAACCCTAAGTAACCCCTTGGCCTTGTGTTGTAACCAGTTTCAAACACGACAATTTGATTGGTTCCCCCTTTTCCTTCTCCGTAACTTACTTTGTTCTTAATTTACTGTGTTCCCTTTTTTTCTATCTCTATCTCTATGTTTTTTTTCTTTTCTTCTTCCTTATCTTTATATATGTATATATACATATAGTATTTTTCTTTTTCTTTTTTACCGCTGGCAATGGTAAAAGCATTATACCCGGATGAAATTAGGGTCTGACACCCACCAATCAAGAAGTGACACGGCAAAAAGACCAACGTTCTCTTACCTAAAACGCTATGTTCCAACCAATGTAATACAATGCTTATGAAATGAATGCATCCACACATTGGACACACATATGACATACAAAATGCAGAAATTAGTAGCTTAGAGTCATTAGATGGTGGGTCCTCTGGACGTTAAGCCAGATTGAACGACATATAGAGAGTTAATCATTCTTTTGTAATGTCCATTCTGAGTTGATTCCTTAGTAGAATCACCCTTTCCTCAGTAAGGGGTTTCGTAAAAATATCAGCAAGCTAATCAGTAGTGGGTACAAACTGTAGATCCATTGTCCCTTTCTGAATAAGGTCTTGTATAAAATGATGCTTAATTTCTATATGGTTTGCCCTTCAATGCAATGTGGGATTTTTTGAAAGGCTTATGGCAGCTTTATCATCACAAAATATGGGAATGTTACTCTCGTAGATGTTGTAGTCCTCTAGCTGGTTTTTGATCCAAAGGAGTTGAGCACAACAACTTGTAGTTGATATGTATTTTGCTTTCATAGTAGATAGTGCAGTTGAACCTTGCTTCTTACATATCCAAGTCACTAAGCTTCCACCAATGAAGTAACAACTTCTACTCGTGCTTTTTCTTTTGAGTTTGACTCTAGCGTAGTCAGCATCATAGTAACTTGATAACCTAAAATCATTCCCAATTTTGAAACAATGACCAAGATTAGGAGTTCCAATTAAATATTTGAAAATCCTTTTAACAATAGATAAATGAACTTCCCTTGGTTACTTTGAAATCTTGCACACTAACAAACACTAAACATCATGTCAAGTCTAGACACCATTAGATATAGTAGAAACCCAATCATTGCTCTATATTAGGTTCCATCCACCTTTTTTGATTCCTTGTCCAGTCCAAGATATTTGGTTGGATGCATGGGTGTCTTCATTTCTTTTGCATAATCCATGTTCAATTTCTTTAACAATTCTTTCACATTCATGGTCTAATGTATGTAAATTCCCTTGTTTTTTTTCTTAATTTGTATACCATGGATCAGTTCTCTCATCATGCTCATTTCAAACTTAGTCAGCATTAACTTAGAAAAATTCTCACAATGAATTTGATTAGTAACATCAAAGATAATAACATATACGTGAACTAAAATGAAATGTGAGTCATAGTTTTTGCAAAACAAATTTGTGTCAACTTTCCCTCTTTCAAAACCATTATTGATTAAAAAAACTTAGCTTTTTGTACCAAGCTCAAGGAGCTTGTTTTAAACCATATAAGGCTTTGTAAAGTTTAAAAACATGATTGAGATAAGTGTCACTTTCAAACCCAGGGGGTTGTTCCACATAAACTTATTCTTGTATAAGTCCATTTAGAAATGCACTTTTTACATCCATTTGGTATAACTTCATCTAGCAAATGATAATAAAATATGTATTGCTTCAAGACTAGCCACAAGTGCACAAGTTTTAGTATAGTCTATACCTTATTGTGAGTATCCTTTAGAAAACTAACCTTGCTTTGTTTCTCACAACCTTACCTTCCTCGTCCAGTTTATTTCTGAATACCCACTTGGCTCTAATAGCTTTCTTATCTTCGGGTAGTTCAACTAGTTTCCAAACATCGATTTTCTAAAACTGGTTAGGCTCTTCTTGCATGGCTTTCACCCAATTATCATCTTGCATTGCCTCGTCTATGTGTTTGGGCTCAATCTGTGAGATCAATGCAGTGTGTCCTTGTAGTTTGAGTGAAGCTCTAGTTTGGACGCTTTCTATTGGGTCAACAATGATTTGGCTCTTCGAATGGTTTTTTCTCATCACGTGTCTAATTGGTTCCCTTATTTCTTCTTGGGTACCATCGAGTGGTGGAGTGGAAGCTACAGTTCCTAGGTTTTGACTGGATGACACCTTATCTATAATGCCATTGTCTAGTCTCAAATCTACAGAGGACTCATCTAGCTCTGATAATTTCTTATCAGGCTTGGTGTCATTAAACTTCGCATGGATAGGTTCTTCAACTACCAAGGTTCTAGAGTTGTAAACTTTGAATGCATTAGATGTCTCAGAATACTCAAGCAATATTTCATTATCACTTTTGGAATCAAACTTTCTCAAGTTATCTTAGTGTTTAAAATGAAACATTGACATCCAAAAGGATGGAAGTATGATATGTTGGGTTTTCATCCCTTCCACAACTCATAGGGAGTCTTTTTAAGAATAGGCCTTATATAAATTTAGGGGTTGAGTTATAATCAAGCATGGTCCTTGCCATCTCTTGTAGAGCTCTATTCTTCCTTTTAACTACCACATTCTGTTGAGATGTTCTTGGTGTTGAAAAGTTATGGAGGATACCAATTTCCTTACAGAATAGTTGAATATTTTCATTCTCAAATTTTCTCCCATGATCACTTTTGATTGAAGTAATGCATAATCCTTTTTCATTTTGAACTCTTGTACAGAATTTAAAGAAGACATTAAAAGACTCATCCTTGTGAGCTAGGAACATAGCCCATGTCCATCTAGAGTAATCGCCCACTATGAAGAGTCCCTACCTTTTCCCACTGATAGAAGTTGTTCTATTTGGGCCAAATAGATCAAGATGAGAAAGTTCTAAAGGTCTTGAGGTGGAAACAATGTTTTTACTTCAAAAAAAAATTAACTTGTTTCCCCTTTTAACAGGCTTCACAAAGTATATCATCTTTGTATGACATAGTTGGTAGACCTCTTAAAAGGTTATGCTTTTGTAGCTTTGAGATTAACCTTAAGCTTCCATGTCCAAGTTTCTTATGCCAGACCCAGTGATCTTGTTTGACATAAAGTAAGCAAGATTTTGATTTGATAACTCTCTTAGTCTAATCTTATAAAGATTTCCTTTTCTCTTAGCAGAATAAAGTAAAGACACATTTTTGTTCTGGATGATACATTCATCCTTGTTAAAGAAAACATCATATCCATTGTCACATAATTGACTTATGCTCAGTAGATTGTGTTTGAGCCATTTAAAAAATAAGAAATTATCAATAGGAGGATATGGATGTATACCTATCTTACCCACTTTTGTTATTTGCCCCTTTTTATTCCTTATGAAAGTGATGGTTCCACCATGATAAGGAGTCAAACATTGGAACATGCACCTTTCTCCTGTCACGTGCCATGAGCAACCATTATCCTATTATTATGATAAGTGTTTGCTTCCTGCTATCAAGGACATTTGCATTAGGAATTATCTTCTCCTTAGGTGCCTAAATTTTTCTTAGTCTATCCTTGCATTTGAATGTCATATGTCCAACTTTACCACAACAATAGCATACAATAGTATCTTCATCATGAACATAGATTTCTCCTTCATACCTATTTTCATATTTGTCTGTGGGACATATACAACATCTTAATATTTTGTCAAGATATTTTGTTCCACCAACAAATTTGGCCATGTAGACTTTAAGGTTTCAATTTCCTCGTGAAGTTTTACAACATCTTGAGGTTGACCCTTAAATTCTTCATTCTTTAAAAGATTTTCATTCAAAAACTTCATGGATCTTTTTTGTTCTTCACATTCCACCTAAAGATTATGTTCATGAAGCTCATTGAGTTCTTTCATTTCTTTTTGTAAAGCACCAAGTTTATTTTCTAACTCTAGAAAGTTCTCAAGTAAAGTACATTTTTCGTTGGATATTTCCTTTTTCTCAAGGTGAAGCTTAGCCTCTTTTATTTTCAGAGTTCAAAAGCACCATACATTTGAGTGGATTCCTCCAAAGAACTATCTACTTTAGCTTCAAGAGCTTTTTCCAGCTCTTTATGATCTTTGAACAGTTTTCTAAAATGTTTTTGCAAGTTTTTAACTTTTAAAAGAATAGACGAGTTTGAAAGTAATTCATGATAAATGAACTTATAGTACTTTTCGAAATGAAAGTAATTATATAAATAAAGTAAGTTTTTAATCTGATTATCTAGTAACAAGAGTTGTCATCTAGTAATTAATATAACAATGATTTGAAAACAATTTAATATATAAAACTTGTGTGAAAGTTGTGTCAATGTTAAGCCTTAAAGAATACTCAAATAAGCTTAAAGAGAGTAGTAAAAACACTTAGTTTATATATGTTCACTCAATCTAAGTGATCGAGGCCGTACCCGAATCAAATAAACATGAAAATGCAGTAACTAGGAAGTGATCCTAGGTCGTTTCCCAACGAGCAGTGACAAGCCAAATGTTCATAATATACTTGCAGTAACAGTAACGATGGGGGGGGGGGGTTTGGTTGTTTGGTAATTAAAGAGCAGAACAAATAAAATGGAATACGAAATTACTAATATTAAAAATGGGTTGTTTCCTCTGATTCAGAAGCCACTCTTTTATCCTGGGTTATGGAGAATTCGTCCCTAACAGTCAACCACTTAATCCAACCCTATTTCAATTTACTAAGCGAAAATCAACTTAGGGTTTTCAATACGTGATTAGGCACCACATACACCAGTTAGCCCTTCGTCCATTAAGCATGAACGCAAGTTAGGCTCAGAGGCAATTAATCGAACACGAAGCGTGCACTGATTAATATTCACGAAATTGGGATAACTGGTGAAGGGAAAACTGCCAGGAAACCACATTACAAACGAAACCTCAAAGAGAGTTGGGCTTTGTCCTCAAAAGGAAACAACACCAGAAAATCTAGCCTTCCATGGATTCAAACAGAAAACGCAAATGAAACATGAAGCAGAAACGTAAATGAACAAGAACGTAAATGAAAAGAAACGTAAATGAACAGAAACGTAAATGAACGTAGAAGAAGAAGCAAGAATGAACTCGTAATTAGAAGCAGAAAATGGAAATTTGCATTAAGAACGAAAACTGTAACAAGGGAATAGAAAAACATGAAAACCTAAAACCAAAGCTCTGAATAATGAAAATAGCCTAGCAGAATAGAATGCCCTACACGAATCCCAAGGCAACTATTTAAAAAGAGTCACTCAAAGTCACTGGGCCCTATTACAATACTCTGGCCCAAAACGAAATAAACAGTGAACAACATAAAATAAAATTGCGAAATTTCCTAATTAGAAATTAACTAAGGTAAGCGCTGCTTTATTTGCCCTCTTCAAGTCCACAACCAAAATCCGGATTAAGCCCAATGTTTCATTAATTCCTGAAATTAGATTAAAAACATCAAATTAGCTAAATGAGCCCAAATAATAAAACTGCCTAATTAATTGACAATTAAGACCAATCAAAAATTAAAATGGTGCAAAAAGGGTTTAGAAAATAGAAGAAAATGATGGCACATCAAAACCCCCCATGCTTAGCCTTTTGCACTCCTGGGCAAAATGAAACAAAGAACAAAATCCAAGGATATCAAAGGGAGACAAACAAAAACATTCACATATTTCTCAATGAACATCAAGGAATGAAAGGAATGGGTAACATCTAACATAAGGAGATCCAAAAGTCAAGACATTCATGAAAATCATCCAAGCAACCCAATCATGGCAAAATAGTTAATCAGCTCAAGAATGAAAAGTGATAAAGCCTCACAAGATATACACTCTATCTCTCAAGTGTCTAGGCTACTATTTACCCTCAAAGCACCCATGAAAGCAAACACCACATAAACTTGGCAAGATTCTAAAATTGACAATCAACCCATAAACACAAGCACATGAGGATCAAAAGGTCTTTTAAGGTTGTAATGGGGCCAAGGACAAGGTATGGAGAAATATGAAATAAGTGGCTAAATCCCAAAGGAACAGAGGAGCAAAGGGGAATAAGTGCATATTAAGAAAAAAATAAGAAAATAAAAAGAAGTAAAGATAAAAATTAAACATGAAGAGTAGAACCAAGAGTTTCATCATTCTTGTGCCATTTAAGATCTTATTCACTCAACTTTATTGCTTTTCTTTTTCTTTTTTCGAATTCTTTTTTTTTTTAGATTTTTTTTTTTTTTTTTACTCTTTAGCCTTTGAGAAACAACATTTCATTCAGCATGTCCAACATTTAACCAATATACAATGTACATCAAGTATGGCCCAAAATACATCATGAAGCATAGCCAACAAAACAAGTTGTCCAATGAAACAAAAACCCCCCACACTTATTCCCAAAACAATTCCAAAGCTCCAAAATTCCTTAAGGATATGGTAATATCATGGTTTTTCACTTAAGGCTTGTAGTGAGCTTCAAAACAAGGAAAGGGAAACAAGGCTCAAAAGGGCTATCAAAGGAATTAATTCAAGGTAAGTCCATTTGGCTAGAAGCTTATAAGAACAAAATTGCCTTAATCATTTCCAAATATGCATGTGAATTAGGACGCATCAACAAGAATCAAGCCAAGGCTATTGTGGAAGCAATCAATGGGGCAAAACACACCAAATGATTATAATGATGGATGGCTCAAATTCTCACAAAGGTAAAATCATCACTTTCAAATTGAGCTTTCAAAACTATCATGACATGTAGAGAAGAATCAAGGATTTCAAGTCACAAAATGTCAAGAACTTTTATTTTCAAAACAATTACCCATTTCTTGAACATATCCTATAATTCAAAGAAAAACATGCAAAGTCGTACGTGCACACGAAATTGACCCAAAATATTAAACTGAAAATCCGACGAAACTAACAACATTAACAAATTAACACAACTAACAAATTAACAAAACCAACAAAACTAGCAAAACCAAAGAACACTCCCCCCCATACTTAAACAACACATTGTCCTCAATGTAGCACAATTAAAAGATTAAAAACAATTAAATCATCAAAGAGAATCGGACAAGTGTAATAAAAGCAAAGAAGGAGATAGGAAAAGAAAAACTCCCTAAGTCATGGTGGAGGAAGAGTAGGGTGGAGTAAGGAAGTCTCTTCCACCACTACGTCCACTAAAGAAGGGTTCGTGAGGAATGGCTTAAGTCGATGTCCGTTGACCTTGAAGTCTTGTTTGTGGAGTCGCTTTTGATCTCAACTGTACCATAAGGAAAAACATTAGTAACAACAAAAGGACCAATCCACTTAGACCTCAACTTACCACTCATGAGTCCAAGCCTAGAATTATACAATAACACTTTTTGCCCAACCACGAAGTCTTTTTTAACTATCATGCTATCATGGAACTTCTTGGTCTTTTCTTTGTAGAACTTGGCATTCTCGTAGGCTTCTAGGCGGATTTCATCTAACTCACTCAGTTACAACTTCCTTTCCTCGCCAGCTTGATCCATAGAGAAGTTGCAAGTCTTCACTGCCCAGTATGCTTTGTGCTCAATTTCCACTGGAAGATGACATGCTTTCCAAAGACAACCCGATAAGGAGACATTCCTATGGGTGCTTTGTAGGCAGTCCGATGTGCCCAGAGAGCATCATCAAGCCTGGTACTCCAATCTTTCCTGCTTGGCTGCACAATCTTCTCTAGAATTCTCTTGATTTCCCTGTTAGAAATTTCTGCCTGTCCATTAGTCTGGGGTGGTATGGTGTGGATACCCTGTGTACCACCCCGTACTTTTTAAGCAGGGCATGCATTGTCCTGTTGCAAAAATGGGTTCCTTGATCACTAACAATTGCTTTAGGTACTCCAAACCTGCAAAACAGATTAGACCTGACAAAGTCTGCGACAACTTTAGCATCATTAGTTCTAGTGGGCTTGGCTTCCACCCATTTTGAAACATAATCAACTGCAAGGAGAATATAAACATAACCAAAAGAGACAGGAAAAGGACCCATGAAATCTATACCCCAACATCAAACACCTCACAGAATAGCATAGGTTGCTGAGGCATTTGTTGTCGCCATGTCAGTGTATTTCCTGCTCTCTGACACTGCTCACAAGTGCTGCAGATCTTCCACGCATCTTTAAAGATGGTGGGCCAATAAAAACCACAATCAAGCACTTTGCGAGCTGTCCTTTGAACACCCAGATGACCTCCCGGTGTGGAAGAATGACAGAACTGCAGGACTGAGTCAGTCTCATGATCTGGAATGCACCGTCTAATGACCTGATCACTGCACAATTTCCACAAGTAGGGGTCATCCCAAATAAAATGCTTAGCATCACTTTTAATCTTATCTTTTTGGGCCTTAGATGCTAAGGGAGGAAAAACAGAGGCAACTAAATAATTGACAATGTTAGCAAACCAGGGAGTAGAAAGAGAGTCAGAAATACTATACAATATATACAAATGATCATCGGGAAATCATCCCGAATAGGTGAATCTGCATCAGAGACACGTTCGATCCGACTCAAATGATCAGCAACTAGATTTTGTGCTCCGCTCCTATCACGGATCTCCAAGTCAAACTCTTGGAGCCAGAGCATCCATCGGATCAACCTAGGCTTAGAATCAGCCTTCTTCAACAAGTACTTTAGAGCTGCATGGTCAGTATAAACAATAATGCGAGTACCAAGCAAATAAGATCGAAATTTTTCAAGAGCAAAAACTATGGCTAGAAGCTCTTTCTCAGTAGTAGTATAATTTGCTTGGGCAGCATCTAAAGTCCTAGAAGCATAATATATCACCCTGGGCAATTTATCAATTTTCTGAGCAAGGACAGCCCCCAATGCATAATTTGATGCATCACACATAAGCTCAAAAGGGGCTGTCCAATCGGGTGCCTGGATGATGGGGGTGGTAGTCAACGCTCTTTTGAGGCAATCAAAAGCCTCTTTGCATCTGTCATTAAAGTCAAACTCCACCTCCTTTTGCAACAAGTTGGACAGTGGAAGGGCTACTTTGCTAAAATCCCTTATAAAGCGCCTGTAGAATCCTGCATGACCAAGAAAAGATCGCACCTCTCGCACACAAGAGGGGTAAGGCAATTGTGAAATAACAGAAATTTTTGCAGGATCTACTTCAATCCCTTATTGGAAATAATGTGGCCTAAAACTATACCTTGCTCAACCATAAAATGACATTTTTCAAAATTTAGAACAAGGTTAGTTTCAATGCATCTATTCAAAACTTTTTCCAAACTATTCAAACAACCATCAAAAGAGGATCCATATACAGTGAAATCATCCATAAACACCTCTATGCAATTTTCTAAAAATCACTGAAAATACTAATCATGCACCGCTGGAAGGTACCAGGGGCATTGCACAGGCCGAAAGGCATCCTCCTATAAGCAAAAGTGCCGAAGGGGCAGGTGAATGTGGTCTTTTCCTGATCCTCAGGAGCAATAGTAATTTGCATATAACCAGAAAAACCATCAAGGAAACAGTAGTGGGATTTACCTGCCAGGCGTTCAAGCATCTGGTCAATGAATGGCAGGGGAAAATGGTCCTTTTTGGTAACCTGGTTCAGCCTCCTATAGTCAATGCAGACTCTCCAACTGTTCTGCACCCGAGTAGGAATCAGCTCCTCCTTCTCATTTCTGATCACTGTGAGGCCAGTCTTTTTCGGGACTACCTGGACGGGACTCACCCATTGGCTGTCGGAGATAGGATAAATGATTCCAGCTTGCAAAAGCTTGGTTATCTCCTTCTTCACTACATCAAGAATCACCGGGTTGAGTCTTCTCTGTGGCTGTCTTACTGGTTTAGCTCCATCCTCTAAATTTATTCGATGCATACATGTGGATGGGCTAATACCAGGAATGTCCGCCAGGGTCCAGCCTATAGCCTTCTTATGCTTCTTGAGAACTGACAACAACTTCTCCTCTTGCTCATCAGCAAGGGAGGCAGATATAATCACTGGAAAACTCTTGCTATCATCCAAGTAAGCGTATTTTAAATTTGATGGCAGAGGCTTCAATTCTGGTGTGGTCGGCTGGACAGTGGTAGAAGGAGATGGTTTCTCAGCCTTTACCTCATAAAGAAAGTCAGAGGTATGTGTACTTCCTGAAACATGGTTAGTCCTATCTGACTCTATAAAATCAATCTCAAGAGGTAAAACACCACCACCAGGCATGCAATCAATATCACTCTCAGATTCACTTCAGCATCAAGTTCAGACATATGATCAAGTACAATTTCAGACTCAATGCATGAAGAGTGAGAGGCATGCAGATTAGAATAAAGATCAGTCATGTATTCATCAACAACATGGTCAATTATTTCAGCAAGAAATACAGAAAGATCTTCAGATGGGTATTTCATAGCATCCAGAATATTAAAATGAACAGTTATATCACCAAACTCCATGGACAGTGTGCCTGCATAAACATCTATCTTAGTTCTAGCAGTTTTCATAAAGGGTCTGCCTAGAATGATGGGAACTGATCCTTGAGAAAATCCATCTTCCATATTCAAGATATAAAAATCAACAGGGAAAATCAGTTCACCAACTCTAACTAAGACATCTTCTATGAAACCAACAGGATAGGCAACACTTCTATTAGCTAAATGAATTACCACATCAGTTGACTGCAAGGGACCTAGAGATAGAGAATTAAAAATCGACAGAGGCATAACACTAACAGAGGCTCCTAAATCTAGCATGGCATTGTCAAACTTACTATTCCCTATAATACAAGGTATGCTGAATGTACCTGGATCTTTGCATTTTTCAGGAATTTGAGGAACAGATTTACCAATCAATGCGGAGACATTTCTGTCCATGCTAATTCGTTCACTTCCTTTAAGCTTCCGCTTATTAGTGCACAGCTCCTTCAAGAATTTGGCATATCTTGGAATTTGCTTTATTGCATCCAACAGAGGTATGTTTACCTCTACTTTTCTAAACGTTTCCAAGATCTCTTTCTCTGCCTCTTCCATTTTTTTGTTGGAAACTGCTCTTGGAGGGAATGGAAGAGGGGGAATGTGCTGCTTCTGCAAATCAGAATTACCTGTGGAAGAAGATTCACCTGCACAGAAATTGTTAGGTAGATTTTTGTCATCACCTTTTTCTGGAATAGAGTGAAGTTTGGCAGGTTCATTTGCAGATGAGGAAGGTGCTACGGGTTGAGGTCCTTGACACTGCTTTCCCGACCTCAATGAAATGGCACTGACATTTTTGGGGTTTTGGACAGTTGAGAAGGCAGCTTGTCAGAATTCTGGGACTGTTGTTGATTCAATTGAGTAGCTAATTGTCCCATCTGATTGGTTAAGCTCTGAATGGAGGCTCTGGTCTCTTGCTGAAACTGCATGTTCTGCATAGTCATTTGCCTCACAAGTTCTTCGAGGGAAGGTTGTGGAGGGGCCTCAACTGTTGGCTGTTTCTGGGGTTGTTGCTGTTGTTGGATTGGTGGAGGAATGTATGGTCTGCTTGGGCCAGCAGCATTTTGGAAGGAAGGAGCAGGCTGTTGTTGTTGTTGCTGAGGGTTGGACCATCTGAGGTTAGGGTGATTCCTCCATCCAGGGTTGTATCTGTTGCTGGAAAGGTCATAATTGCTCTGCTGTGGTTGATTTTGCTGCTGAGGTTGAGGAGGTCTATTGTAAATATTTGCAGCATAAGCTTCAGGCTGCTCAATTGCTCTAGGTTGCTGCATGGAAGGGCAAAGGTCTGTATGGTGGTCAGCAGAGGAGCACAAGCCACAAACCCTTGCGACAGGTACAGATTTCTGATTCAAGGCCAGCTGGGTTACCAAGTTGACCAACGCATCCAGTTTGCCTTCAAGCTTCTTAGTTTCAGATGATGCAGATGGGTTTGTAGCTACCTCATGCACTCCTCTAATGACTATGGCATCATTTCTGGCGCTAAACTGCTGGGAGTTGGAGGCCATCTTCTCAATTAAATTTCTGGCTTCAGCAGGAGTCATGTCTCCAAGGGCTCCACCACTGGCAGCATCTATCATACTTCTCTCCATATTACTGAGTCCTTCATAAAAATATTGGAGAAGAAGCTGTTCTGAAATCTGATGGTGGGGGCAACTGGCACATAGTTTCTTAAATCTCTCCCAGTACTCATACAGGCTCTCTCCACTGAGTTGTCTAATACCTGAGATATCCTTCCTGATGGCTGTGGTCCTGGAAGCAGGGAAATTTTTTCTAAGAATACTTTCTTAAGGTCATCCCAGCTCGTGATGGACCTTGGAGCAAGGTAATACAGCCAGTCCTTTGCCACTCCCTCTAATGAATGAGGAAAAGCCTTCAGAAATATGTGATCCTCTTGGACATCTAGGGGTTTCATGGTGGAGCAGACAATGTGAAATTCTTTCAAATGTTTGTGCGGGTCTTCACCTGCAAGGCCATGAAACTTTGGAAGCAAATGAATCAGTCCAGTCTTAAGAACATATGGGACATCCTCATCAGGGTATTGGATGCACAAGCTTTCATAGGTGAATCAGGTGCAGCCATTTCCCTTAGAGTCCTCTCACGAGGTGGAGGTTGTGCCATGTTCTCAGAATGTGCAAAATCAGAATGCTCAGAATCTGAATGCTCAAAATTATAATGCTCAAGATCAGGATGTTCAAAATCACCAATAACAGAATGCACAGATTCACCAGTTATGGAATGCTCAGAATGATCAAAAGGTATAAAATGATGCCTAACTAATCTATGAAATGTCCTATCTATCTCAAGATCAAAGGGTTGTAAGTCAGATGGATTGCCTCTAGTCATACACTACATTCAGCATGCACACAACTAGTTGCCTTGTCATGTAAATAAAGGTGTAGGTTTGAACTACAGCTACCCTCAAATGATATCCAAATGACTTGAAATTTTGTGAGCAACCTTATAAAATGGTGAGAAGATAGCACAAAAAATTTCAGACAAAAATTCAAAGTCTAACTATGAAAGCTAAAATTGGTAGGTTAAGAAAAATAAGTGAATAAAACTTGAAAAATAAAAAACTTTTGACAGAATCGCTTTTTTTGGACGATGGAGACCTCAGCCGGCCTGTGGCGGGCTGCCATGGCGTAGGAAATTTTTTTCTACCCCAAATGCATATATAATAATTGTGATTCTGATAACCGGAGCAAAAGTTATGGCCGTTTGAAGTTTGACAAACACAAAATTTGCTAGTTTTTTGGAACTTTCAAATCTGACCAAACTAAAGGCTCTAGCTATTTTTCCCACAAAATATGGATTAAAAGAAGTTACCACAAAAAAATTCAGCCAAAAATAACAACCCTAGCTACTAAAACAAAAAATCCCAATTAATTCAGCATGGGTGGTCGCTAAAATCCGTCTCTAATTGATTTCTACTACTACTCTGTTTTTCCGCAAGCTGATTTCTACTACTACTCTGTTTTCAAGCACAATCATCACAGCAAAACACCCAAGACTGAAACAGGGGAAACGCTTAATGGGAAAACTGAAACAGAACACACATTAAACAAAATACCAGGACACTAAACAACACTAACACACATACTAACACAATACTAACAATTAAACATAAAACACGAAAGGATTAAACACACAACACTAGCTAGCTATTATGAACCTTTGGACACTGCTCCCCGGCAACGGCGCCAAATTTGATCGAGGCCGTACCCGAATCAAATAAACATGAAAATGCAGTAACTAGGAAGTGATCCTAGGTCGTTTCCCAACGAGCAGTGACAAGCCAAATGTTCATAATATACTTGCAGTAACAGTAACGGTGGGGGGGGGGGGTTTGGTTGTTTGGTAATTAAAGAGCAGAACAAATAAAATGGAATACGAAACTACTAATATTAAAAACGGGTTGTTTCCTCTGATTCAGAAGCCACTTTCTTATCCTGGGTTATGGAGAATTCGTCCCTAACAGTCAACCACTTAATCCAACCCTATTTCAATTTACTAAGCGAAAATCAACTTAGGGTTTTCAATACGTGATTAGGCACCACATACACCAGTTAGCCCTTCGTCCATTAAGCATGAACGCAAGTTAGGCTCAGAGGCAATTAATCGAACACGAAGCGTGCACTGATTAATATTCACGAAATTGGGATAACTGGTGAAGGGAAAACTGTCAAGAAACCACATTACAAACGAAACCTCAAAGAGAGTTGGGCTTCGTTCTCAAAAGGAAACAACACTAGAAAATCTAGCCTTCCATGGATTCAAACAGAAAACGCAAATGAAACATGAAGCAGAAACGTAAATGAACAAGAACATAAATGAACAGAACAGAAACGTAAATGAACAAGAACGTAAATGAACAGAAACGTAAATGAAAGTAGAAGAAGAAGCAAGAATGAACTCGTAATTAGAAGCAGAAAATGGAAATTTGCATTAAGAACGAAAACTGTAACAAGGGCACAGAAAAACGTGAAACCTAAAACCAAAGCTCTGAATAATGAAAATAGCATAGCAGAATAGAATGCCCTGCATGAATCCCAAGGCAGCTATTTAAAAAGAGTCACTCAAAGTCATGGGCCCTATTACAATACTCTGGCCCAAAACGAAATAAACACTGAACAACATAAAATAAAATTGCGAAATTTCCTAATTAGAAATTAACTAAGGTAAGCGCTGCTTTATTTGCCATCTTCAAGTCCACAACCAAAATCCGGATTAAGCCCATTGTTTCATTAATTCCTGAAATTAGATTAAAAACATCAAATTAGCTAAATGAGCCCAAATAATAAAACTGCCTAATTAATTGACAATTAAGACCAATCAATAATTAAAATGGTGCAAAAAGGGTTTAGAAAATAGAAGAAAATGATGGCACATCACGGAACTACAAAGATTCAAATTGAAAAGTCATGACTCCTTATTACATAACTGTTTAATCGATTACCAAAGAGTTGTAATCGATTATTAGTGAGGAAATTTTAAGAGTTACTATGCTTCATAAGTTTTTGAAAAGCCACAAGGGCCTATAAATATGTGACTTATCTACGAAATTTTTGAGAGTTTTTTAGAACCTTATTGTCTTATCCTCTCAAAAACAAATCATTAACCAAACACTTGCAAATCAATTAAGGATTCTTCTAAGACTTCATCTTGTATGTTCTTCTAAGAACTTCATCTTGTATCTTCTTCTCTAAAGAGAGAAAACACTTGCAAATCAAGAGGTTTTTTGTCTCTTGAATTGTGAGTTTCCTGAACACAAGGTAAAGGGATCCCTCAGGTGTTCAGAAGTTGTAAAAGGATTTTACAAAGTTAGTGGAAAACTCAAGTGGGTTGCTTGAAGACTAGAGGTAGGCACAGGAAGTGGCGGAACCAGGATAAACTGAGTTTGCATTTCTCTCTTCCTTATCTTGATTTATTTTATTTATCTTGCACACTTGAAGTATTCTGTTGATATAACTTTCATCTTCATATATTTGGTTGAAATTAAATGTATGATGAATTTGTTAGTCACCAAAGTGGCCAAATTTATAAGGTTACTTAATTCCAAATTAATGATTATTTCAATTACTCATAAAATAATGGATGCTAAATTATATGATTATTGGTTTATGGGTAATTGAAATTCATTGTTATAAGGCATTTATGGATCCCCCAAAGCTTGATTAGTTGTTCTTATAATTAATGATGTAATTGTAGGCGATTTATGTGTATCATTAGTTTTATTTATATACCCAAAGGAAATCGATACTACTAATTGGTGCATATTTAATTGCCACAATGTTAATAATTTTATTAGCATCATCATGTTTGTATGTTGTGTGTTGGTGTTGTTGATCAAGTGGCCTCAGAATAATTAAGAAGGGGGGGGGTTGAATTAATTATTCCTAAACCTTTACTAATAAAAAATTACCCTTCTTAGGCTTTTACTATGTTGTTAAGAAAATAAAGAGTAGAAAAGAAACTTAACCAAAAGTAAAAGCAGGAATTAAAGTGCACAACGGAAATTAAAAGAGTAGGGAAGAAGGAGACAAACACACAAGAGTTTTTATACTGGTTCGGGCAACAATCCGTGCCTACATCCAGTCCCCAAGCGACCTGCGGTCCTTGAGATTTCTTTTCCAACCTTGTAAAAATCCTTTTACAAGCAAAGATCCATAAGGGATGTACCCTCCTTGTTCTCTTTGAACAACCTAGTGGATGTACCTTCCACTAGAACTGATCCATAACAGATGTACCCTCTCTTGTTCTCAGTCAAAACCAAGTAGATGTACCCTCTAATGAGTTAAGACAAAGATCTCAGGCGATTAAACCTTTGAAACTTTGTGAATGGGGATACAAAAGAATTCTCAGGCGGTTAGTCCTTTGAAATCTTTTGTATATGGGAAAGGGAAGAATCAAAAGAATTCTCAGACTGTGTCATTTTGAATTCTTTGACAAGGGAGAAGGGAGACACAAAAGAATCAGGCGGTTAGCCCTTTGTTCTTTTGGAAAAGGGAGAAGAGAGACACAAAAAGAATCAGGCGGTTAGTCCTTGGCGAATTATTTTTGCAAAGGGAGAAGAGAATGAAAAGGATGAATAGCACAAGTTTTCAAGGTTTAGGAAACAGAAACTTTGCAAAGCTTTTGGCAAAAGGAAGAGAAGAAGAGTTCAAAGAGATTCAGAAATCAATATGAAAGAATTGCTGTATAAAGAATGAATTGGAAAAGATAGATGTATTGATTGATTTGTTGATTGTAAAATGCAAAACAAAGCCTTGCTTTTATAGACTCTTCATGTCTGGTCAGAGAACCATTAGAAGAGTTATGACTTTTAGAAAACTTAAAACCAATTTGAAAAAGTCAAAACTATTTGAAGAGTTACATCTTTTGATTTGTTTAGAAACTATCACTGGTAATTGATTACCAAATCAGTGTAATCGATACACAAAGCTTTTTGTGAAAGAATGTGACTCTTCACATTTGAATTTGAATTTCAACGTTCAAGCACACTGTAATCGATTACCAAAACATTGTAATCGATTACACATTTTGAAATCAATTGGAACGTTGTAAATTCAGTTGAAAACTTTTTCAAATCCATTTTGCTATTGGTAATCGATTACAATAATCTGGTAATCGATTACCAGAGAGTAAAAACTCTTTGGTAAACAGGTTTTGAGAAAAATCCATGTGCTACTCAGTTTTTGAAAAACTTTTTCATATTTATCTTGATTAAGTCTTTCTTGATTCTTGAATCTTGAGTCTGAATCTTGATCTTGATTCTTGGAAGCTTGAACCTTGAATCTTGATTCTTGAAATCAATTTTCCTTGAACCTTGAAATGTTCTTGATTCAATCTTGAACATCTTGAACTCATTCTTTGATTCTTGAGATCATCACGAAGCTTTTGTCATCACCTTTGTTATCGTCAAAACTTCTTTGAATCAATCTTGATTCATCATGAAGCTTGCTTCTACAACTGTATCACCCAAAGGAGAGCATCAATATACATTGATGCATTATCTGAATAAATCAATATGTATGACATTATTTTTATGTCTCAAAACACTTAATGTGAATGTTATTATGCAAATACATGTTCCCAATTCAACTGAAATTCTTATGTACATTTGTGCCAATTTTTTAATGGGCCTTAACTTCTCGACTGGAATGAGTTAAGTCCAAATTACACATCAGTGTTTTGGGATCTTGATCTTGTTATATTGAAACAAGAAGTCTGTTACTATTACTTGATGCTAGTAAGCATGAAGAGAAAGTCCTTATAAATCTTGAGAAAGATTAGCAGACTACTCAACCTAAATGTTCATAGAGAAATTTGAACCTGTCCAGGCGACA